>NC_091952.1:89348046-89663046 GCF_031021105.1 Erythrolamprus reginae
CAAGCCACCTGGCCTGCCTCTGTTCCATCTACTAGAGGTAGGGATTAGTCGTAGTCAGTTGTCTGTGCCTTCTAGTTTAATGAAAGTCTCTGGAGCTTGCCTTGTGAGAGGTGGCTGTTACAGGAGGGAAAACATTTGCGAGGAAATGTGACCATACCATCTTTTCTTTCTACGCACAACACTTGCTTAAATTCTCATTTGCTAAATGGGAAAGTGAAGCTGAAAGCCAAGGGAACAGATATTGAGCTTAAAATCAATAGCAAGTCATCTTAAATCCAGTTCAGTACTCTCAAATTTTATAAAAATAAAATAAACCCAACAGTTCCTGGCATTAATTTAAGGTGTGTGGATCCTTTTTGAGAAATCATTAAACACGTTGTACTTTCTTCATTACTACATTCAAAATTCCACTCAAAGCTACTGTAGCCATGTGTATTGTATCCACCACAGCAGAAAAACGTTAATCTTCTCAAGCCACCTGTAAATCTGATAAATGATGTGATGGGTGTTCTTCCACCATTAGTCCAATTACTTTGTAGATTATGAATGGCCTCCAACCAAATGCCAAGCTGGGACTATGCACCTGATCAAGCAAGTGATCAGCAGCAGAAGTCAGATGCACAGAATGGGTGAGGGGGAAGTTATGGAAAGAGAAGAAGACAACGAATAGGAGATTTAAAATTCCCAAGTGTTTCATGAAGAGGGTGACAGATAGTTGAGTTGATGCTACAGAGAGTCTCAAAAGCTGGAGAGAGGAAGTGAAACAGATAATGGAAATAGAGCTGAAAACTAAACACTTAAATGAGCACAGTATTTAACTGAGTGATACAGAATAGTGTATCCGTAGGTTGGTTTAGGATTACAGGCATCCTTCATTATTGATCAAGCTGACTGGGAGTGCTCTTTTGAAGAATTACAAAGTCCAAAGCCCTAGTTTAAGTTACAATCAAGCTCTTGCTAGATCACTAAATGTTAACAACTTCAGAAATGATCTGGTACATTTGAAGCAATGACTTTTTCTCTAGAGCAGGGATGTCAAATTCAGAGGCACTGGGCTGCTTAGATCTAGTCCTGGGGTCGCCTTGGAAATAGCAAAGGACCTGTGGTGCCTCTGCCAGTGAAAATAGGGCTTGAGAGGGCTATACGCAGCCCTCTCAGGCTCCATTCTCAGCTATGATGGTCTCCTGCAACCCTCTGCCAGCAAAAAAGGAGCCCCGGGAGACACCACCGGCTGAGATCTCAGGTATTTGACCTTTGAGGGCCAGGAAGACATGGGCAGGATGAGTGTGGCCAACTCAACATCACTCATCAAGCCTTGAGTGGTGTCAAGCTGGACACACCCATCCTGGCCACACCCATCCTGGTCACCAAGGTCAAACACAACCCTGATGTGGCCCTCAATGAAATCAAGTTTGACATTCCGGTCTAGAGCATTGAAAGAATGAGCTGTCCTAAATTTAACTATTTTAGTATTCCATTGGGACGTCTCAACTGCCTTTTTAGTTTTCATTAAATAACTGGGAGTGATTGATTCTAAATTGGCCATTTCTCAGATTCTACATCCAGATTACACAGCGCCGATCTCAAAACCTCTACCATGCAAACTGAACAATTTATTCTTACAACAGTAACAACAACAACAACAACAACAACAAGTCTACGGAGAGGGGCGGCATACAAATATAATAATAATAATAATAATAATAATAATAATAATAATAATAATAATAATAATAAGTCATCTATTGGACAGGTTAGAGAGATAATATTTGATCCTTAAAAATCCAGAGGTCTAAACAGCAACTGTATCCAGGGATCTGGTTTCTCCAGCAGCAGAGTTTACTTTGCAAAATCCTCAGTCTGCCGATAAAGAGCATCCTGTTCCAGAACCAGCTGTTTTATGTCCAACATCATTGCACCAAATTTGTGTAATGTCACGTGGGATCAGCATTTAGTAACTGAAAAATCTCACAATATTAAAGGGGAAATTGTTTGTTAATTACTGACCCTGTTTTTTCATATGGCAGTAATCGTGTTGGTTGCAATATTCTGAAAGGTAATATTAGTAAGAAGGCTCCTTTTTAGGTGTGATACTGCTGGCTGCATGCCCATCTTTTGTTGGTCAAATATAGCATCTGTAGCCTTAGGCTTGACTTTGCCGTGGCAGCTTATCGTAGAGGGAAAATAAAATATCAATATGAGATAAAGTAATGATGAAACATGTTCTGCCTCGAAGATAATTGCGGTTTTTGATGTGATACCATCTCCACCTCCTTTCCAGGCTTCTACAGATGGTTGGTGTTCAAGCTTTATGCTCATGTTAGATCATAAACAGTGTTTCAGCTTAGCTCAAATACCACTGGTCCTACTGCTATAGGTTTCCTATAAGGCTTCCATTTAAAAAGTTTGCTTTTTTTTTCTTCTTTCACTAGGAAAGCAGGAAAAAAAGAAGGATCCATTTCCCCCAGGCTTATATAGTTTTATGTATGGTATGCTTGCGTTGAATGGTTTTTAAATTAATGAGTTTTTAGATACTTTTCAAATATTAGATTTTTTTATTGTATACTGTTTTATTATTGTTGTGAGCCGCTATGAGTCTGTGGAGAGGGGCGGAATACAAATCTAATAAATGAATGAATGAATGAATGAATGAATGAATGAATGAATGAATGAATGAAGTTTGGTATATCAAAAAATTGAAAAATGCTAAACTCAACTCTACTGGCATACCACATTTTTTGGAGGAGGGGGATTTTTCAGTCCAACTTACTGGAGAAATGTTACCATAGGTATTGTTCAAAGTTTTAGCCTGGTGACAATGTGCTTGTCCCCGTGGCTCTGAGTGCTAGCGGACTCCAGCGCAATTCTGCTACTGCACCTGGGTGCATCTGCATGTCCGTGCATGATTTCACTAGCTGCCCAGGTGCAGTAGCAGAATTGCGCTGGACTCCGCTAGCAGTCAGAGCCACGGGGGCGAGCACATGTCATTGTTCCACCTTAGCAGCCCACTTCTGCTTAAGTTAGTTAGAAACTGACTCTCTTGCTATGAATCTTCCTTTGGATAGGACAAGACTGACAATGATGAAGATGCTCCCATTGCTAAAAGCTTGACGATCTAGTTTGAAAGAAGCATCTTGTTTCACTCCACATTTACAGTAGTTAGAAAAATAGCCAAAATGCAGAACACTCGTGTTTTGAATAATGAAATAAATCCCACAACAAATAAAGGAACAAAGAATAAAAAATAAAACTCTCCCTTAAGTATAGAGCAAATGAAAAATGTTATTTATTTATTAGTTAAATTTATATGCCACTTATCTCCTGTCTGTGCTTTATAATGATAAAAAAGGAAGAAATGGACAGAGTGAGCAAAACAGGAGTAAAATAATAGAGTAATAATATAAAAAATGAAAAAGAACACAATAAGAAATACAACCACATGGTTACCCAAAAAAGGAAGTTGGACAGGTAGAGCAGTGATTTTCAACCTTTTTTGAGCCATGGCACATTTTTTACATTTACAAAAACCTGGGGCACACTGAGTGGGAAGGAGGGGGCGGCTAAAAAAAGTTTGGACAATTTTTTTTTCTCTCTCTTCCTCCCTTTCGCTCTATTTCTCTCTCCCTCCCTCTTTCTATCCCTTCTTCTTTTTTTCTCTCTCTCTCTCCATCCCTCTTTCTTTCTCTCTTCCTTCCTCTCTTGTTTGCTCTCTTTCTCCCTCCCTCTATGTCTTTCTCTCTCCCACCTTCCCTCCCTCTCGTTCTCTCTCTCTCTCTCTTTCTTTCTTTCTTTCTTTCTCTTGCTCTCTCTCTCTCTCTCTCTTTCTCTCTTGCTTTCTTTCTCTCTCTCTCTCTTGCTTTCTCTCTCTCTCTTTCTTTCTCTCTCTCTTGTTTTCTTTTTCTCTCTCTTGCTTTCTTTCTCTCTCTCTCTCTTGCTTTCTCTCTCTCTCTTTCTTTCTCTCTCTCTTGTTTTCTTTTTCTCTCTCTTGCTTTCTTTCTCTCTCTCTTGCTTTCTTTCTCTCTCTCTCTCTTGCTTTCTCTCTCTCTCTTTCTTTCTCTCTCTCTTGTTTTCTTTTTCTCTCTCTTGCTTTCTTTCTCTCTCTCTCTCTCTTGCTTTCTCTCTCTTTCTTTCTTTCTCTCTCTCTCTCTTGTTTTCTTTCTCTTGCTTTCTTTTCTCTCTCTCTTGCTTTCTTTCTCTCTCTCTCTCTCTTGGTTTCTCTCTCTCTCTTGCTTTCTCTCTCTCTTGTTTTCTTTTTTTCTCTCTTGCTTTCTTTCTCTCTCTCTCTCTTGCTTTCTTTCTCTCTCTTTCTTTCTTTCTCTCTCTCTTGTTTTCTTTCTCTCTTGCTTTCTTTTCTCTCTCTCTCTCTCTCTCTCTTTCTTTCTCTCTCTCTTGTTTTCTTTCTCTCTCTGAGCTTTGCGGCACACCTGACCATGTCTTACAGCACACTAGTGTGCCGCGGCACACTGGTTGAAAAACACTGAGGTAGAGAACAGAGAATGGGTGGGAGGGGAAGACACATCCAATATGGACCTCCCCATTTGGTCCCCAGACCAACTGGCAGAGTCAGGTCTTCAAGCTCTTGTAGTAGAAGAAGAGGAAGATGGTGACAGATGTTACCTTGGAAGGTAAGACGTTCCAAAGGGCAGGCATTATATTTCATTTAAACCAGAAATGATGACAAGAGAAGTCTCACAATATTATATGTTTGGATTTTACATGACAGATATTTATCTCAGGTATCATGGACCTGCAGATGGTACTCAAAGCTAAATATGTAAAGCGTGTTCAATTAATAGAAGAAATTTCAACTGAGAATTCTGCTTTGATCCCTGTTAAGATTGTTCCATGTTTCCATTGTGAGAAAGATTGATTTGCATAACACCGTAACCATCCAAGCATTTCAATTTCAGTTAATAGTGGAGAACAAATGAATGACTGCAGGGAATGCCTTTTAAAAAGAGAGTGATTTTGTTATATATAATTACTAATTTGCTTTGTGTGATCTCATTACTACACAGAATTCTCTTTCAAAATATCGATCATTTATTATTATTATTATTATTATTATTATTATTATTATTATTTATTAAATTTATGTTGCCCAACTCCCAAAGGACTCCACGTGGCTTAACAACAGAATAATATATTTCATATATTTCACCTAGTTCAAGATACCTGCCATGAAATGCTAAGCTGGAAAGTGTTACTCCTTATTTAGATTCATTGACTGCAGACACTTCAATAGACTGAAAGGTTAAAAAAATATCCAAAGCTGAACCCTTTAGATATGTAAACTCCGTTTCATTTATTATTATTCAAGATGAATAAGTCATCTCTACTGTGAACTTGGTAATTAATTCCTTGTACTCTTGAACTGAATGGGAACAGGGTAACTTTTTCTTCGTTTCTGCTCCCAGTGCAATAGCAAATTTTCATTGGGCACAATCTACAAGAAGCCAAGCAGGAAACAAATCCAATCCCTGCCCTAACAAAGTTATCAGTTTTCTATTTAACTCACTAAGCATGTGATAGGGAAAAGTGCCTCTATAATTGAACTGCTATTACAAGCATTCTGCAAAATGTTATATTTACATGGCAACTACTTTATTATATTTACACGAACATCTGTTGCAGGTTCACTAAAACCCTAAAAGCAGATGGACATAAAGGGGGGAAAAACCGCTAGTAATTAACAAAGCTATATGTTGATTAAATCAGCATGTGTTTAATTTTAACGATTGCTGATCTTTAGTGGGGTCTGCAAGCAAATCCCTAAACTGATACGTTGATTGGTCACAAAAGCATAAAGAGAATTTCTTGTACATTTACAACAGTCTATCAGAAAAGGACCTTGTCTGCTCCACTTGAAGTTAACAGTGGCAAGTAATTAAGAGATGAATAAAATTGGGTCATAGCCATCATTGCTTTACAATTTTGTGTCCTTTAATGTAGCTATGTATACCAAAAGGAGTTAATTTAACTACTGTAGGCAGAAGACATATTGCATGTTTGAATCTGTAAGGTTTTCATGTTAGGAGTTTTTATTTTCTCTTCCTTAAAAAAAAAAACCCTTTTTACTATGAAACATTTATGTTAGTAGCTAATCTAGTCGACTCATCAGTAATCTAGAAAGACTAGATTAAGTGAAAGTCTGACAGCAATCTGTAACCACATTAGAAATAAATTATGTCCGGTTTGCCTATTCATTACTCTATACAAGAGAAAGAACTAAAATAATGTTAATCCTCCAATCATGCATATTAATATGGCTTCCAACATATTAGAATCTGCTGACTCGAAAAATCAATGGTAATGATCCAAAAGTGATACTTATCGGCATCATTGCATTTATGATTCAATAAATATTTGAATACTTAATGTTAGATAATTGGCTCATGTTATTCTGTGCTATCCTTTTCTGAAGTAGTTTTATGTAGATCGGATTTACTTTGTTTGGAATGCAAGAAAATTGGAAACTCAGCCATGCTCATCTCATACAATGTTCTGTCTGGGTCCCCCCAGATGCCAACACCAACCAAAAAGAGTATCCAGACACACTGGTAAAAAACAAAAGCAGTTTATACACTGGAAAGCAAACACAGGTAACAAAAACTGTTCTTACAGACAGGAACACGATGAAGCTTCACAGAGGTTTCACGAAGGCCAGGCAATAAAACAGGATTCTTGCTGGCAAAAACAACACTGGAGATAATAAAACCCATGCCTCCCCCAACTCTTTCAGCCTTCTAGGCCACAAGCCAAGATCAGAGACGCCAAGAATCGAAGCAAGGTCACAGGACTCCCAGTTGATAACTCTGCACAAGACTGTAAGGGCGGGCCTGCCTTTTCAACCCTGCTGAGGAGAACCACACCCAAACCCAGCTGTTGCCAATTCAGGGATGGAAATATCTTTCTAATTGGCCCCTTCTTTGAGCTGCATGTCTCTGCCTCATGTCTATTATAGCCTGTGCATCTTCATCCAATGAATCCAGGCTACTAGCTGGGGAGAGCCCCCCCCCCCCCCGGGGGTCTCAGGCTGCTCTCCCTCCTCCTCTTCCTGACGTTCCTCTCCCCCATCTGCCTGGTCCTCCCCCTCCTGGTCACTGTCCTCCTCCTCTGGGCATGGATCTGGCAGACCTCCAGCCGGTCCCTGAGGAGCCTCAGACTGAATCACAACATACAATATATCAGTTGTGCCCACACCCATAATGCAATGTCCTCCCCGGACGCGTGTGCACAACCCCTTTACTGCTCCTTGTGCATGCACACAACATCCCCCCTGTTCCCCCCGCCATGCATGCGCACAGGTCTCTCTGAAGCCTCATGACTTCTGGTAGGCCCTTTGGGTTGTTTTTGTTTGCGCTCCTCAGGGTTCAAGAAAGCCTCCTGAAGCCTGGGGATGCTTAAAAATGGCTTAGAAGAAGAGCTGTCCTACTACTTACCTTCAGATAATTGTAACCATGCCACACATACCTCAGCCAGTGATGGGCTCAGGGCCACCATCAGGAATTTTGGGGCCCCATACAGCCTAAGTGTCTGGGGCCCCCCGCCATTTTAAAACTATTTTAAGTCGCCAAGCCACTCCATCCCCCGGGGATCATTTCCTGCTTCACGCCAATCGAGGCGGTCCCATAGACCAGTGTTTCCCAACCTTGGCAACTTGAAGATATCTGGACTTTAACTCCCAGAATTCTGGGAGTTGAAGTCCAGATATCTTCAAGTTGTCAAGGTTGGGAAGCACTGCCATAGGCTATTTCAGGAACTGGGTTAAGCCGATTGTATGGACTCGTCCAGGAGACAGAAAGAAGCGGGAGTGACAAGGGAAAGAAAGATCCTGGCATCGGTCAGGCGGAGCGAGGCTTATTTACGGCTCCTTGGCACTTCTCCCTTCTTGTTGACAAAACCATGTGCTTTCTAGCGAGGGGAGGGGGGAGGGAAATCCCACACCCGGCAGCCACCGGAGAGGAGCTGGAAAGGACGGGGGGAGAGAAAAAGCAGGGTACCAGCAGTCAGGCGGGTGTCTTGAGGGGGCACTCCCATCTGGAACGAAGGGAAGAAAGGCGAGGGCGAGCTATGAAGGAAGGAAGGAAGGAAGGAAGGAAGGAAGGAAGGAAGGAAGGAAGGAAGGAAGGAAGGAAGGAATGGTAAAAGGGGCGATCAAGAGAGGAATAGGTGAATGAATGGACGGAGGGTGGGAAGGAAGGAAGGAAGGAAGGAAAGAGGGAAGGGACAGGAACAGAGGAAGGGTGCAAAGAAAGCAAGGAAAGGTGTGAAAGGGGAGAGTAAGAGAGGAAGGAGTGAAAGAAGGGAGTGAGGGAGGAAAGAAGGGAGGAAGGAGAAGGAAAGCAAGAAATGGAGGGAGGGAAGGAAGGAAAGAAAGAAAGGGGGAAGGGACAGGAACAGAGGAAGGAAGCAAGGAAACTTATGAAAGGGGAGAGTAAGAGAGGAAGGACTGAAGGAAGGGAGGGAGGGAAGAAGGTAGGAAGGAGAAAGAAAAGAAGAAATAGAGGAAGGGAAGGTAAAAGAGAGAAAGAAAAAGAGAAAGAAAGATAAAGAAAGAAAGAAAGAGAATGAAAGAGAAATAAAAAGAGAGAGGGGGAATGAAAGAAATGGAAGGAGGGAAGTTCATGTGGAACAAATAACTGTAAATCTAATTAAGTGACCAACAAGAGTAGCTCTGGGTGCCAGCTCTTTCTGGAAAGTTCCATGTTTCCAGGAATATTAGATTACCAATGAAAGAAAATAGCTTTTTAATACTGGCATGTTTTATTAAGATTGAACATTTTCTTTGTTTCTGCCCATGTCAATTTTTATATTGTTTTGTTCTCAATTAATCAAACACAACTCTGGGTTACCATTGCTCATTTTCAAGATTATAACAAAATACTGTATCTCCCTTTGTTCTTCCAGTATCTGAGAATATTTTTGTGTTGTATCTCATGCTATGACATTGTCTTCCTCAACGTGGTACTTTTTTTCCCCTGTATTGGACTACAAACCTATCACTCGCCTGCCTGGGGAATTCTAAGCTGAATTATAGTCCAATATATGTGGAGGGCACCAATTTAGGGAAAGCTATTGAGGCAGATTTTATCTCACTGAGTTTTAAAATGTTGCTGTAACCAATGCTTTACTGAAGATATTACTGCAAGAAAGAAAGGCTTTATGGAACATTTAGAATGTAATCTTGCCAAAGGAGAAATATAACTAAGTGACCTCTTCCTTAGGCAGAAGTTCAATTCCAATTAAAATGAATTAACTGTATTTAAAAAAAATCCCACCAAAATGCTAAATATCAAGCTCTGTGATAAGAAATCCCACCATATGCTACAGCACCTCTTTATACTCATTCAATGATTACAAGGATCAACGACAACATCGTTAGAAATCATTGTGGTTCATATGGATGCGACTGCAGAGATTAGATTAATTAAGATGATAAATCCCTAGCACAGATTTTAAAAAAACATTTGACGGTGAATGAGAAAAGCAAGAGAAAGGGAGGCAGAGTTCGCCAATAAGTGCCCGTCAGTCCAGAATGATTGGCAAACCTGCAGCGTTAAAGAATGCGACAATGGACGCAAATGCCAGGTAAGTACAGGCTCAGAAGTCTGATTTGTATTGAAAAATTGGCTCTGAGAAACAAAAGAGACTTATCGCTGCAAAAACACGATGATGTCCGTCTTCTCCATGAATGAGCAGCTTCCCAGTCCTTCTTAAGAAATATGATGCTCTTAAATGCCACTGAATGAAAGTAGTGGGTCCTAGCTTTGCAATATGCAGTATACTTTAAGAAGAAAAGGAAAGCCTGGGAATCGTCCAATCCACAAAGGACCTTTTTTCAAAATTGATGAAAAGAAGAAGGACCCTTGAGTTATGGTGAACTCCCTGGTATCCCTGCCTACCAACTTGCTACAGCCACCTTCCTCTTTCATTACACTTGTGCAAATACTGGCACCTTTTCTTTTTTTAAAAAAACATTGCTTTTTCTTTCCAACAGGATGGGGAAAGCCTTCTCAGCATCATGCCACATTTATTTATTTATTTATTTATTTATTTATTTATTTGTTTGTTCGTTCGTTCGTTCGTTCGTTCGTTCGTTCATTCGTTCGTTCGTTCGTTCGTTCGTTCATTCATTCATTTATTCATTCATTCATTCATTCATTCATTCTCCTTAGACTCAGGGTGGCTTACAACATGTTAACAATAGCACTTTTTAACAGAGCCAGCATATTGCCCCCACAATCCAGGTCCTCATTCTACCCACCTCGGAAGGATGGAAAGCTGAGTCAACCTTGAGCCGGTGGTGAGATCTGAACCACTGACCTACAGATCTACAGTCAGCTTCAGTGGCCTGTAGTACAGCAGTCTACCTGCTGTGCCACCCCACCACATACCTGATTTGGGAAGAAGAGGGAAGCATCTCCATTCAGGGGTAAAATGCTCCCAGTGTGGGCATACCTGCCGGTAGTGGGAGAACAACAGCGGCGTGAGGCTTTGCCCACCCGCCTGGATGCTACCATTTGGGTTCTTTTACCCTCTGCACATGTGCAAAGCATTCTGCATATGTGCAGAGTGTAAAAGAACCCAAATGATGACGTCCAGATGGGTGGGTGAAGCTTCGTGCTACCATCAATACTGACTGTCTGACCACCAGCAGGCATGGTCAAACTGGGAGCATTTCACCCTGCCTCCCTTATATGTCAGTGTGTAAATCACACAAAAAAGTTTGCATCCTTTTTTAAAGCAGATCACCCTAAGTATCTCAACTTTCATAAGTCCTAGCCAAGATAGCATTATTGGAGAAGTTATAGAAAGGAGGCTAGGGCCACTGTGGTAGAACCAGAGATGACCTGCTACCGGAATGGTCAGGTGCTATGCTCTGGTAGCAAATTCGGGAATGTGCAGGCAGATGTGTGTCCCAGATGCACCCCTGCATGTCTCCGTGTGAGATTTACCTTCTGTGCATACTTAGCAAGTTAAATCTTGTATGAAGACCCTAGCACAAGTGATATTTTGGCAATTTTTACCCGGATTTTTGTTCTTCGCATGCGCAGAAGCAAAAATATCAGCGAAAATCACCAAAACGTTGCTCGCACAACCGTTGTCACACAAGATTTCACTTGTTGCACATGCGCAGAAGTCAAATCTCAAATGGGGGCATGCAGGGGCGCATTGGGGACACGCAGCTGCATGTGTATCTGTTTGTGATGGCCTCAGAGGGCGCACCAGTAGCACCAAAGATGGCAGTCCTTCGCTGGGTAGAACTGTGTGTTTTCTATATACTATTCTTTATTATATGCTATATACTTGTTGTGGTTCGCTCTGGCCCAGCTCCTACCCCAAGGACTGTGGATGTGGGGGAGACATCCACATGCTGCAGGCCTGTTTTGCCCCCGGTGGACTCTGATGATGAAGGCTTCCCTGACCAAGAAGACATGAGTGACAGGGAGGAGGAGAGTGTGGCAGACAGCTCAGAGAGAGATCAATTATCTAGCTCCTCCTTGGATTCAGAACAAGAGTTAATGATACAGCCACGCATGCGGAGAGCGATGCATAGGCAACAACAACTGAAAGATTATTATCAAAGAAAATGAGGCCACCTGTGGTTGGGTGGGGCTGTGGTAATTAGTGAGGCTTCTATAAATAGCAGCCTGTGGTTTTGGCCATTGTGGAGGATTATCTGATCGTTATGTTTCATGACTGCTTTCCTGACTTTGACTTTTTGTGTGCTGATTTTTCCCTGCTTTGAACCTAAACCAGAGCAAAGTGTGTTTGTGAAAGAAGGACTTTGAATTGCCTCACAGCTGCAAGCTAAGTATCACAGAACTGATAAGGGACTTGTACAAATTACCAGTTTGTTTGGAGACGAGTGCTCTTTGCTATAACAAAAAAGGGCTTAGTTTAAATGAATTTTCATTATAAAGAACATTGTTTTGAATTTTCAAACGTGTGTGTGTCTGAAATTTGTACCTGTGAATTTTTGGGAGGATTCTACCAGAGAGCCCGACAGAACATATACTATTCTATATTATTATGTAGTCAAGAGAAAGAGAAAGAATGAAAGGAAGAAAACTTCTTGACAATTTTTTAGTCACTCTTTCCTTTGCTGGATGTATCCAGGAAAATATCTCGATACAAAGAAACTGGATTAGGAGGATCTTTGCACTAATCTCCATAAACTGTTTTTTTTTTAATGATTCTTACTAATACTTAGCAATTTTGTTAGAAATATGAGGGAAAATATTCCACGTTCACAGCTAGCAAGCAGGAAGTAGAAGGCTAAACAGGGAAAAAAAAGAAATTTAACAAATGCTGAAGGGAAGCTAGGACTGGAGAAGACAGCAAATTAGACATGAAATTGCAATGCAATTTGGCAGCATAAAAGGTCAATGCAATTTGAGACCGCATATGCCAAGAATTCCTGTCACAAACCAAGGAGGTTATGGCCTATTACCAATTTTGCATACGTAAACGTCTTGGCTTACTTGAATGAGATTCATCAAAAAAAATTGAGCCATTTAAAATGTCTTGGTGTTTAAACCAAGGCAAATCACAACATTTCCAGCTTCTTTTTCAAGTTATAAAACCTATACTCAAACAATTTATCTATTCATTCATGTCTACATCAGGCCCTACAAGCAGTAGTGAAATCCATTTTGTTTACTACTACTTCTATGGGCGTGGCTTGGTGGATGTGGTGTGTATTGGTGGGCATGGCAGGGGAAGGATACTAGAAAATACCCATTCCCTCCCAACTCCTGGGGAAGGATATTGCAAAATCTCCATTCCCAGCCCACTCTGGGGCCAGTTTGCCGTTCTCCAAGCTACTCAAAATTTCTGCTACCAGTTCTTTGAACTACTCAGAATTTCTGCTAACAGTTCTCCAGAACCTGTCAGAACCTGCTGGGTTTCACCCCTGCCTATAAGATAAGAGACAAGTGCTCTAAGAATTGTCCACTAGACCAGCCAAATTCTAGAGAGGGTTTTTTTGGCCTTATCAAGTACTCATAACATGATTTCAGAACTGAACTCCTTGAAAATGTCATGTTGATTAACTGCATGTGTACAAGATGTATTTTAGAGTATAGGATTCTTTAATAACATCTCATTATCACTTGTTTATACATTTATCTTTTCAATATGATTAGATTCATCATCTGGCCTAAATCATCTTTTTCTATTCTGTCCCATCCACTTCTATTGTGTATATACAGTATGTCAGAAGGCCAATGAACAGCATGCTAGTAACTAATATATGCACTCTTTTTCAGTTGATTAAGTCACATTATTTGAATAGCCACAAAAAGGCCAAATGATAGGCAGCATTATTGGTTGAGGAGCACAACATTTTAAGATTTTGTACTGAACCCACAAGGTTCAGTATGATAAGAGATTAGGCAAGTAGCTCAATTTTCTTTAACTGCTATAAAAGTTCAGTTCTAGATAATGGTTAAAATTATTAAAGCATTTATGGATAAAGCACACTATTTAATTATTTCCTATTTTAAAAGTATTTAAGAATCATACTAAGGTACTAGAGAAAGAAGGTCAATA
The DNA here is from genome assembly GCF_031021105.1 of Erythrolamprus reginae. NCBI lineage: Eukaryota > Metazoa > Chordata > Lepidosauria > Squamata > Dipsadidae > Erythrolamprus > Erythrolamprus reginae. The sequence continues at coordinate 89,361,604 of NC_091952.1, forward strand.
AAACAATTATTAAGTATTCAATAAATAGAGCATAAACTTACTACCCCCACTGCTTGTGTCCCCCATGGGGGCAGCAACCCATCACTGAGTTTAGAGCACTTAGCAGACATTTGCCTGTACAGTGGCACCTTGGTAGTTATCCTTAATTGGTCCCAGGAGGCAGCATTACTATAAAAATGACAAGTGCGAAACAAACCATGTGACTTACACAATGAACTTTTGTTTTGGTCTGGAAGAGTTTGTCCCTTTTCCTATGTTAGTGACCATTCCCAGCATGGCCACCATCTTGTCTGCCTTCTGCAGCTATTCCCCTTTTCCTTTTGCAATGATCTTCCCGGCATGGTTGACTTCCTTTCTGTTCTTGATGGCTGTCACTCTTTTGAATCGTAAACAAACAATTAGTACCATGACAACATTTTTGCATCAAAATGGATCTAGTACCAAATTTGACAAGTTTTGAAGCAATCAAAATACGAACTGAATAATCAAATTATCACAGATAATCCCCACTCGGTTAAAGACCTTGGTATTCTAATAACAAAAGATTTAAGTGCCAAAGCCCACTGCAACAATATAGCCAAGAAGGCTTCAAGAGTTGTAAACCTAATCCTACGTAGCTTCTGCTCTGGCAATCTCACACTACTTACCAGAGCTTACAAAATTTTTGCCAGACCCATCCTCGAATACAGCTCATCTGTTTGGAACCCATATCGCATCTCAGACATTAACACCCTTGAAAATGTCCAAAGATACTTCACCAGAAGAGCCCTTCACTCCTCCACTCGAAATAGAATACCCTATGAGACTAGACTTTCAATCCTGGGCCTAGAAAGTTTAGAACTAAGACGCCTTAAACAAGATCTAAATATTGCCCACAAGATCATATGCTGCAACGTCCTGCCTGTCGGCGACTACTTCAGCTTCAACCACAACAACACAAGAGCACACAACAGATTTAAACTTAATATTAACCGCTCCAAACTTGACTGTAAAAAATATGACTTCAGTAACCGAGTTGTCGAAGCATGGAACTTATTACCGGACTCCAAACCCCTGACACTTTACCCTTAAATTATCAACGGTTCACCTATCCAGATTCTTAAGAGGTCAGTAAGGGGCGAGTACAAGTGCACTAGAGTGCCTTCCGTCCCCTGTCCTACTGCTCTCCTATATCTCCTATACCTTTCTTCTATACCTATATCTCTTCTTCTGTTCTTTCATTGATATGTTCTATTACTATATCTTCTTTTCTATTATGTCTTAGATATATTTTACTATGAGTATCTCCTCTATAACCTTCATTATGTATTTTACTATGTGTATGTAGATATATACCCACTAAAACCCTCATTGCGTATTGGACAAAATAAATAAATAAATAAATAAATAAATAAATAAATAAATAAATAAATAAATAAATAAATAAATAAATAAATAAATAAATAAATAAATAAATAAATAAATAAATAAATAAATAAATAAATAAATAAATAAATAAATAAATAAATAAATAAATAAATAAAAATCAAGTACTGAGGTATCACTTTGTATATGAAAGCTGTAAACACTGTTCCCTATCCCATATACTTTTGCCTCCTGCCCTTCCTTCCTCTGGTTTTCTTCTCATTCAATAAAGAATTCTGAAAAGATATTACCTAGTCCAACAGGAAAGCTTGGCGGGCAGGAGGGGGGGAGAGATTGTGTCACAGAAGAAGGAAGAATCAATTTAGCCCCTTCTACCTAGTTTAACTTTAACTTTGGGTGCATTTAAGAGAATGTATGCGAAAGGTTTCACATATCCAGATCTTTTCATTACTAATATTTTAAGAGACATCTGCAATACAGAGATATCAACACTTAACTCAGAGATGTCAGAAACTCATGATGGTCTTTGGCAGATTTTATTTTGGAAATTAGTCTTTTATGTGTAGATTTTTCATTCATCTCAGCAGCGAAAGCTTCTCGTTTCTAAAATGCATAGATTTCGCAATGGTTTTTCTCATCTAAAATAACACCTCTTCAATGTCAAAAAAGTTAACATCACTTCAGTGCAGACATTCATAAACAATTTTCTAGCAAATGTTTAATGGAGACAAGAATTTATTTACCCTGACATAATATTGAAGTAAATGGGCTTTCTTTAAATTGTCAGGGAAAACAGGTTCTTTTTTATACTTGTCTTGTGCACTAGAGTTAGATTCATTTCCTAATCCTTTGAATTGATGATTGAAGGCCATTTCACCCACAAAAATTTCCCCTGCCTGAAGATTATCTCATGTACGCTAAGAAAAGAGTATTATCCAAATACCTGCACCTCATGCTATGTCAAAAAAAGTGAAGGGAGAGCAATGCACCATTTTATTTTGACATGTCTTCTCAGGGAGCAAAAAGTTTAAACTGGTATCACCTGATGGCCTAAGTTCCTCTCTTTTCAGTTTTTGGGAATAAAATTTTAAAATGAATATGTCTATGTTATTACGTTTCCTGAAAAAAATGTGCCAGGAGACCACATAAGTCTAAATTGCTGCCTTTTTCATGGCATGTTCATGATAAATTCTGGCATGTTCATGATAAATTCTGGAGAAGATAAAATGGAACTAGAGGGGCATCTAGTCCAGGAGAAATGCAATCCACATAATGTGTCCATTACGGAAGAAAGATGCTAATTGCCATCATTCTTCCATCATTGTTTTGGAGGTCTTTCACCTGTGGAGGGCAATTGCTTGCAATAGAGATCTTATACTTTTTATGCACTGGTTGCCGATCAGTTTCCGATGACAATTCAAAGTGCTGGTAATGACCTATAAAGCCCTACATGGCATCGGACCAGAATACCTCCGGAACCGCCTTCTGTCTCACGAATCCCAGCGGCCAATTAGGTGCCACAGAGTTGGCCTTCTCCGGGTCCCGTCGACTAAACAATGCCATTTGGTGGGACTCAGGGGAAGAGCCTTCTCTCTGGCAGTCCCGGCCCTCTGGAATCAACTCCCCCCGGAGATTCAAATTGCCCCTACTCTTCCCGCCTTCCACAATATGTTGAAGACCTGTCTATGTCACCAGGCATGGAGTGAATAACTATATTGTCCCCCCAGCACCACCTTTTTTCTGACTGTAATATATGAGAATGGTATGATTGTGCAGTAATGATCATTTTTTAATATTTATGGGTTTTAAATTGTTTTTAACTTATATTGGATTTGTACTTTGTGTATTGTATTGCTGTTGTTGTGAGCCGCCCCGAGTCTTCGGAGAGGGGCGGCATACAAATCTAATAAAAATTTAAATTTAAAACGTATCCACATAATTTGGCTTCTTGAGGAAAAGAAGTTTTCCATTACAGGAAATTAGCTGTATAGGTAGAAGGCAATGAGGTAAGATAGTGTTTGTGCACTTAGGACCACAATTTCTCCTCATATGAAGGACCCATTGATGTTTACAGGGGTTTGTACATCAAAACAAACAAAAATGGCAATTCTGCAGCATTGTGCAATATTGACACATGTGCAAAATGACGGCGCTGGACTTACCCGGCAGGCAGGCTTTGCTGGAGGGACCGGGAGACACCGGACCCCCATGGCGGCCGCCATTTTGGATCCCGAGTGAAGTCTCGCGAGGCGAGACTTCGCTCGGGATTTCGGGCCTGTTTGGCCCGGCTGCTGATTGGTCCGGGCGGGGCCTGCTTGCCCTATATAAGGGCGAGCAGGCCCGAGGCTCAGCCTTCTCGCCCGGACAGCAGTCTCGAGCAGACACATGGCTGTCTGCTCTTGGAGTTTTTTCGGCAGCCGCGTGGGCGACCGCCGCTTTTGGAAGCCTCGTTGGAGGCTTGAGGAGGCTGCAGCTCGTCGCGGGCATCTGGAGCAGCCTTTCAGGCCTGCGGTCTTCTTCTCTTCTCAGGCCAGGCTGGAGTCCGGCGGGAGCCCCCCCTGCTTTGTAGAAGGCGGCCGCGTGTTGCGGCCGCCATCTTGAGAGCCTCATCGGAGGCTGGTGGAGCGGTCCGGGGCTTCGGGTCCGGCTGGGAGGCTGGGCCTGTGCCGTCCCGGCTGTTGGCCCTTCTATTTCGTCCGGGGAGGGGGGATCATTCCAGTCGCCCCCTCGGGAACGGGGGGGTCGGGCGGATGGCTCGCGTGTGCGCCTCCCCCCCCATTCGTGGCCCCTGTTTAGAGGGCAGTTAGGCCCTTGGCGGCAGCTTCCTGCTGCTGCGCTGCCTGTTTGGGCAGCGGCCATTTGCTGCCCTCTTTTGGGGCCTGGGCGGCCCCAGGTTAAAATAAGAACCATGGTAAAAAACAAAACATACATAACAATAATACTGATAATTACGGTTAATATTATTTAATAGATTTATATGAGATCTACTACTTTTTCAGTAAAGTCGTAGTCAAACTTCAGTAAAGCAGTTATAGTCAAACATTAATTGTTTAAATATTTGGTAGCCCCACGGTAGCTGTGCCTAGGAAGGTGATGAGGCCCTCGGCCAGGGTAGCTAGGAAGCCCCCCCCCGTGGGTCCTGCTGGGGGGGGACTACGGTTGGTGGCCACCCGGTCATGGTTTCTTGGGGGTTTTCGGGGGGGGCACCTGTAACCGGGTTTGGCCCCCCCGCCGGCTCCTACTGCGGGGGCACGGGCCCCTGGGGCAGTTTTTTGATATGGCCTGGTGTGTCAGGGGCGGGGGGTTCGGACCCGCCAACGCAGGCCGTAGTGCCTCCGCCCCTTTTGACGGCTTACCCGTCGGGGCCAGGGGTATTGGGTACGGGGGCCACCACAGTGTGGGACCCGTTCGCTGCATGTCGGGGCTTTGCTGCAACGGGGTTGTAAGCACGCTCGAGGGTTGGTTGAGGGACTACCACCCTTGCTCGAGAGCGGCTGCTCTCTGGCTAGGTTTCTCACAGGGATTCAGGATCCCTTGCATGGGGGTTTGGGCAAGCCTTCAGGTCCGACAACCTCAGGTCGGTTGTGGGACATGAAGGCATTTTTCGGTCCAGAATGGCGGAGGAGGTGGCTGAGGGGAGGGCCCTTGGGCCCTTCCCGGAGCCGCCCTTCCCGTATCTTGGGGTCCCCTTTCAGGGTGGTCCCCTGAAAGGCGAGTGGTGAATTTAGGTTGATTCACCACTTGTCTTTTCCTAAAGGGGAGTCAGTGAATGATTTCATTCCTGACGAACTTTGTTCGGTGCGGTACGCATCCTTTGATGCGGCCATGACCATGGTTAGGAAGTGTGGGGTTGGAGCCCTTATGGGAAAATGCGACAGTGAGTCGGCATTCCGGCTCCTCCCCATACACCCAGACGGATTCGGGCTTCTGGGCTTCCATTTCGAAGGTGGGGTTTTTGTGGACAGGGCACTGCCAATGGGCTGCTCTGTCTCATGCTCTCTTTTTGAGAGTTTTTAGCACCTTCTTGGAGTGGGCGCTCAGGAGGCGCAACGGTCTGGGATCGGTCGTTCACTACCTTGATGGATTCTTGTTGGCGGGGCCTGTGCATTTAGAGCAATGTTTTGCTCTAATGCTGGTCTTCGAAGCCCTTTGTGCTCTGTTGAGGGGGCCTTTAGCCTCTGAGGGGACCGAGGGCCCCGCCACCAGGATTACCTTTCTCGGTATTGAATTGGACTCGGAGGTGCAATCTTCCAGATTGCCCCTAGAGAAGTTGCTTAGGATCAGAAGGAAGCTCGATGAGGTGCTGGGCTGCCGGAAGGTTACCCTACGGCAGCTTCAGGACTTGGCAGGCATTCTTAATTTTGCCTGTCGGGTGGTTGTTCCTGGTAGGGTTTTTTTCCAGGAGGTTGTAAGACACGATGGAGGGGCTCCGTCTGCCCCATCATCGTACCCGCCTTTGCGCTGGGGTCAGGGCTGACCTCGGCGTGTGGCGGGATTTCTTGGTTAGGTTTAATGGTTTGTCTTTCTGGAGGCACGAGCTTCTTTTGGAAGCTGAGTTGCAGCTCTGCTCTGATGCCGTGGGGACTTGTGGTTTCGGGGTAGTGTTAGGTGACCAGTGGTGCTGGTCGGCATGGCCTCCGGAATGGAGTGCCTCTTCGTTGGTTAAGGACCTTACGTTCTTAGAGCTCTTCCCCTTAATAGTGGCCTTAGAGCTTTGGGGGGAGCAGTTTAGGGACAAGTCCGTGCACTTTTGGTGTGACAACCTAGCGGTTGTCCATGTGGTGACTGCCCTGTCCTCTGAGAGCGACAGGGTCATGCGGCTTGTCCGTCATTTTGTGCACAGGTCCTTGTCCCTAAACGCATTGTTTTTGGCTAGGCATGTCCCCGGGGTGGATAACGGGGTCGCTGATGCCTTGTCCCGTGGTCAGTTGTCCAGGTTTCGGACCCTGACCCCGTGGGCTCGGGAGTCGCCAGAGGCGTTCCCCGGCCACCTTTGGAGTCTGGGGGGGCTCCCGGGCGTAGGAGAGTAAAGGTCTGTTGGGCTATGGCCCTCTGTGTGGTGCCTGGCACTCTGGGGGATTCACAGCAGACAGGTGCAGAGTTCGGGGAGTTCAGGCAGGATACGGGTTACCCCTATAGCTGGCCTGCCCCAGTTGTGTACCTGGCCATATTTGTGTCCAGTTTAGGCAGTGTGGCCTTTCAGTTAGGACTTTGAGGTCCAGGTGGCCGGCCTAGCCTTTTGTCTAAGGTGGGGGCTGGTTTGTGGATTTATGGTGAGTTCCGCATAGTGAAGATGCGGGACGGCTGGCCAGGGCCTTATCGCTGGTTGCTAGGTCCTTTTGGCCTTCCATCTCATTGCCTTAGTCGGGCGGGTTTTGGAGTACAGGGTTTGGCTAGGCCAAGCGTGGATCCCGCCGCTTGTGGGAATGCTCGTTCCGCAGTGGCGCCGCCTCTAGTGCGGTGACGGCGTTCTCGATACTGAGGATTCGGGGATGCCGACCGCTGGCGGTCGACGGCCTGTTTTAGGCTACGAACGGCCAGTTGAGGGTCCGGGGTAAGATCTTAGGCCAGGGCTCCCTTTGGTCCCCTTCTATTCAACCCCGCCAGGATGGACCAACGGTGTTGCTTTGGGTCATGAGCGCTCCGGGACCACTCAGCAACACGGTGCCGTCGGGGGTGGGGACCCTGCCGTCGTGGCGGCTGGGTCCTTGTTGTCTGGCGGGGGAGACGGGGTGTGCGGTAGGACGGGCATTTCTACCGCTATGCTGGGTGGGCGGCATCCCATTGCTGCGCCCAGATTGGTCCTGGGAGGGCGGCATCCCATTGCTGCGCCCAGGTGGTGCTGGGAGGGCGGCATCCCATTGCTGCGCCCAGTTGGTCCTGGGAGGGCGGCATCCCATTGCTGCGCCCAGGTGGTGCTGGGAGGGCGGCATCCCATTGCTGCGCCCAGGTGGTGCTGGGAGGGCGGCATCCCATTGCTGCGCCCAGTTGGTCCTGGGAGGGCGGCATCCCATTGCTGCGCCCAGTTGGTCCTGGGAGGGCGGCATCCCATTGCTGCGCCCAGTTGGTCCTGGGAGGGCGGCATCCCATTGCTGCGCCCAGGAGGTGCTGGGAGGGTGGCATCCCGTTGCTGCGCCCAGATTGGTCCTGGGAGGGCGGCATCCCATTGCTGCGCCCAGGTGGTGCTGGGAGGGCGGCATCCCATTGCTGCGCCCAGTTGGTCCTGGGAGGGCGGCATCCCATTGCTGCGCCCAGTTGGTCCTGGGAGGGCGGCATCCCATTGCTGCGCCCAGGTGGTGCTGGGAGGGCGGCATCCCATTGCTGCGCCCAGTTGGTCCTGGGAGGGCGGCATCCCATTGCTGCGCCCAGGTGGTGCTGGGAGGGCGGCATCCCATTGCTGCGCCCAGTTGGTCCTGGGAGGGCGGCATCCCATTGCTGCACCCAGTTGGTCCTGGGAGGGCGGCATCCCATTGCTGCGCCCAGTTGGTCCTGGGAGGGCGGCATCCCATTGCTGCGCCCAGGAGGTGCTGGGAGGGCGGCATCCCGTTGCTGCGCCCAGATTGGTCCTGGGAGGGCGGCATCCCATTGCTGCGCCCAGGTGGTGCTGGGAGGGTGGCATCCCTTTGCTGCGCCCAGTTAGGGCTGGGAGGGCGGCATCCCATTGCTGCGCCCAGTTGGTGCCGGGGCAGCATTCCATTGCTGCGCCTGGATGTGTGCTGGGAGGGCGGCATCCCATTGCTGCGCCCAGTTGGTGCCAGGGGCGGCATTTCATTGCTGCGCCTGGATGTGTGCTGGGAGGGCGGCATCCCATTGCTGCGCCCAGGTGGTGCTGGGAGGGCGGCATCCTGTTGCTGCACCCAGGTGGTGCTGGGAGGGCGGCATATCATTGCTGCGCCCAGGCGGTGCTGGGCGGGTGGTCACATGGCTACGCCCAGTTGTTCGGGGAGGGCGGCATCCCATTGCTGCGCCCCAGTCGCTGGTCTTGCTCTTGGGGGCAAGGACCGGTACGGCTTGGGGGTCGGTTGGGGACCCGCCAGGCTTGCGGAAGCCTGCGGTGGCTTCACGCTGTGTGGCCCGCCACGTATGTGGTGTGGTCTTCGATCCCCTGGGGATCTTTGTGGGTCGCCCTTTCCCTTAGGGCCATTCACCGGGTCAGGTGTAGAGGCAATAAGGCCCTGGGAAGGGTAGTCAGGGAATTTAGGTGGGGTTGTACTGGCCCATCCCCTCATCACTGTAGATCGGCCGTGGCTTTACCGGGCCGATGGCGTTCACCTGTCAGTACAGGGGAACGCCATTTTCTTACAGGACCTGCAGCGGTCTCTGCGTGAGCTGGCGCAGCTAGAGGGGGGAGTCGGGGGGCCAAGATAGAGATCTGACCCCCGCTCTGTGGCAGGTTAGGGGCGGAAAAATTGGGGGGGTGGTTTAGCAACCGCGCGTTCTCCCTTGGGCATCTTTGGGGATGATTGACAGGTTCTCTGCAAGCTCATGGAGGGAGCGACTGCCTGAGCGGCTGGGGGGAACCTGTCTTTGGGTCCTGCACCTTTAAATTCCCGGATTCAGGTTAGCCGGTGGGACCCCCCTCATGCAAAGCATGGCAGGGTCGCAGGTGATGGAGTGGTCCCTCACCTGGACTTGCATCGAGATACGCCCATGAGTTGCCCAGGAAGTTTTGCCCTAACGTCATTTCCGCCCCGGAAGTGTTTGTTTGACCCTGCAGGTCCATTTCCGGGTCATAGTTGATTATGCTAATATATGCAAATTTAATGAATAAATTATGCAAATTTATGTTAATAAAAATGACCCAGTTTAAATCCAGCTCTTGTGTCCGTGTCGTTACTCCGTCTCTCCAGCAATGACGGCGCTGGACTTACCCGGCAGGCAGACTTTGCTGGAGGGACCGGGAGACACCGGACCCCCATGGCGGCCGCCATTTTGGATCCCGAGTGAAGTCTCACGAGGCGAGACTTCGCTCGGGATTTCGGGCCTGTTTGGCCCGGCTGCTGATTGGTCCGGGCGGGGCCTGCTTGCCCTATATAAGGGCGAGCAGGCCCGAGGCTCAGCCTTCTCGCCCGGACAGCAGCCTCGAGCAGACACCCGCCTGCCCTCCCTATTTTGCAATGTGCTTAGGGGTCGCCCTTAGGGGGCCGAATGGGAATTTTTTGCAGTTCTGCCTCTTAGCCGGGCTGTTTTTTCGCCCATTCCACACTGAGGAGATGGATGTGCGGTTAGGGGGTGCCTGTATATTTTATTAGATTAATTGGCTTACCTTTGGTCATTTGGGTAGGCAGGTTAAGGGCGGAAAAATTGGGGGGGGGGGTTTAGCAACCGTGCGTTCTCCCTTGGGCATCTTTGGGGATGATTGACAGGTTCTCTGCAAGCTCATGGAGGGAGCGACTGCCTGAGCGGCTGGGGGGAACCTGTCTTTGGGTCCTGCACCTTTAAATTCCCGGATTCGGGTTAGCCGGTGGGACCCCCCTCATGGAAAGCATGGCAGGGTCGCAGGTGATGGAGTGGTCCCTCACCTGGACTTGCATCGAGATACGCCCATGAGTTGCCCAGGAAGTTTTGCCCTAACGTCATTTCCGCCCCGGAAGTGTTTGTTTGACCCTGCAGGTCCATTTCCGGGTCATAGTTGATTATGCTAATATATGCAAATTTAATGAATAAATTATGCAAAATTATGTTAATAAAAATGACCCAGTTTAAATCCAGCTCTTGTGTCCGTCGTTACTCCGTCTCTCCAGCAATCACACCTCCACAACTTTGCTTTTTGCCTGCTTTGATAAGCTCCCTGGCACATGCCGAAAGAACTTTTCTGTTGTACAATGATTTAGAAGGATCCATTGGAACATAATTAAAGGCTTCAGCTCAAGGTTAAATAGATAAACTAAAATTATTTTATCCGGCTCCCAAAACATGTAATCTGCAGTTTCCTAAGTATAGAAAAACTCAACAACTTAGAATCCTAAATTTCTAATTAAAGTTTAGTGCTTCACTCATTTAAGTGTACAAGTGGCAAGTTCAGGTTAAAACATCCAAATTAGTATTATTTATATGTAGAGCATGAATATGAAGAACTATGATCATGGCAATTAAACATATGCTTCCTATGTTAGAGAAAATGACAGGTATCAGGTACTGTTTGAGATGAAAGTGAAAAGTGATTTTCCAAGGATAATTCTAATTGTGTTAAAAGTCTGAGCAGAATATGAGTAGAATATTTTCTATCAAAGAGAATGAGTCAACATTAGATCCAAGATCCTATTATCATACTGGGAGGATTTATATACTGGAAGGATGGAGAAGGAGGAAAAGGGCAGTAACGTATACCAGATCCAGTTTCTCAGTGTCAAAAGAGAAGGAGAAGTTATATAGATTTGCCATAAGCATCACAAACCCATTGTGAAGCAAAATTCAGAAGGGAGGGAGAGATAGTATTATCTTTATATAAAGCATTGTTTGCATATGTCAAATGCAGATATTACTATTATTTCATTTTTACATTATAAATATATTATACATTTTAGATATCTCAGGGACCGCCTTCTGCTGCACGAATCCCAGCGACTGGTTAGGTCCCACAGAGTGGGTCTTCTCCGGGTCCCATCAACTAAACAATGCCGCTTGGCGGGACCCAGGGGAAGAGCCTTCTCTGTGGCGGCCCCGGCCCTCTGGAACCAACTCCCTGCAGAGATTAGAATTGCCCCCACCCTCCTTGCCTTTCGTAAGCTACTTAAAACCCACCTCTGCTGCCAGGCATGGGGGAATTGAGATGCTCTTTCCCCCTGGGCCTTTACAATTTCATGTATGGTATGTCTTCATGTATGGTATGGCTGCTGGTGGCTACTTAAGATCCCCCAAGACGCCAGAAAAGCGGAGGAACATCCGAGACGCTCAGCGTGGGGGCGGGTGAGAGCCGCTGCGACCTGGGCGTCTCCTGAGGAGCCCAGCCCAGCGGAGGACCGGAGGGGGCTGCTGGCGGTTTTTCTTTTCCGGTTCCGGCGGAGCAGCGGGAAGGAAGGAGGGATGCCGCTGCTCCGCCGGACTACGGTGATAACAACAATAATATAGGTAATTTTGAATTAGTTTGAACGCCAGTGTGCATGTTGGTGAGTTGAAAGTTCCTAGTCTCGGTGTCCGGTTCCTGTGTGTGCGTCCTCTCCTTGGTTTTGCCGTGGGAGAGTTAAGAGCTGGGAGCCTCGATCAGCTAGGGCTCGGAAGATGGCGGCCCCTGTGGAGCGAGTGAACTTGACAGCCAGGCAGACCAAGACGCCGAGCAGCTGTGCGGTGGGTGCGCTCGGCGCTGGAGGAGACCTGGCGGACGGAGGACCGACCATTGCGATAGGAGAGAGGAGATTGAAAGGAGACCAAGGGAGGAGGACTGGTAGATCAAGGTCTGATGGTGGGAGAGTTTTACAGACATGGATGCCCCCCTCCCTAGTCTGGGGGGGAGGGAGAGAGATGCTGAATGATCCTTGACTTTTGAATAACCTCTGCCCCTGAGAACTTGGCACTTTGAGAAAATTGGCACTTTTGAGGAACTTGGCACTTTGAAAAACTTGGCACTTTGAAAAACTTGACATTTTGGGAAACTTGGCACTTTGAGAACTTAGCACTTTTATTAGTTGCTGCTGACCGTATTTCCTAATCGAATTGAATTATTCATTATTACCTATGTTTGTATTTTTATTGTTATTTTTAGTTAGTTTTAATAGTGTTTTTAATATTAATATCGTTCTTAATTGCTATTTTTATACTGCTATCAATTTAATTGCTTTTTTAACATAATTGGGGTTTTATATAATGGGTGACTGGGGTACATATACGTGTGGGTATGAATGGAATGATTGGTATGATTGGGGGGGTCGGGGGGGTGGGGATATGGTATGGATGAGTTGATTGACAGTAGTGCGAATGACAGATTTGGCCCACCTGACGCCCGGGAGACAGGGGAGGGAGGGACACCGATCTCTGGGGTGGCAGAGAGTCGGAATATTTCAGTGTTGCTGGGGAGAGGCAGATATGGCGGGGGCCACGGAGTTAGCCGTTCCAGGGGAACGAGGGACCGTTGCTTAATAACGGTCCCTTGTTCCAACTCTGTGAGCCCAATCCTGGGTACTGGTGATGAGTGTAACTCTGGCCCTGGACTCAGGTTGCTGCTGCTTAATGCCAGGTCGGTGGTAAATAAAGCTCTCCTCATCCGGGATTTGATCCTGGATGAGGAGGCCGACCTGGCATGTATCACTGAAACCTGGCTGGGCCCAGAGGGAGGTGTTCCTCTCTCTGAAATTTGCCCAGCTGGGTTTCAGATATGGCATCAACCTCGACCCCAGGGAAGGGGGGGAGGAGTGGCTATTATAGCCAGGGAGAGCCTTTGCCTACGTGGACTCATTGCTCCGGAAATTGCGGGTTGCGAGTCACTCTTTATGAGGTTGGACTTAGGGGTTCAGGTGGGCTTATTTCTCACGTACCTGCCTCCCAGCTGCGTGTCAAAAGCCCTGCCTGTGCTACTCGAGGAGGTAGCCGGGTTGGCGGTGGAGTTCCCCAGACTTATTGTCTTGGGGGACTTCAACCTGCCGTCACTCGGCGAAACCTTGGGGTTGGCACAGGAGTTCATGGCCACCATGACAGCCATGGACCTGACTCAAGTAGTACGGGGTCCGACTCATGAGGGGGGGCACGCACCTGACATGGTATTCCTTTCCGAGCAATTGAGCAATGGTCTGAGACTAAGGGGCTTAGAAGCAGTGCCTTTGTCATGGTCAGACCATTTTCTACTAAGGCTTGACTTCCTGGCTCCAATCCTTCCCCGCAGGGAGGCGGAACCAATGAAGATGTTCCGCCCCAGACGCCTAATGGATCCAGAGGGTTTCCAGACGGCGCTTGGGGTTATTCCAGAGGCACTCATCCACAGTTCGGTGGAGTCTCTTGCGGAGGCCTGGAATACGGCTGCTGCGGAGGCTCTCGACCGGATTGCGCCTTTGCGACCTCTCCGTGGCGCTAGACCCCGTAGAGCCCCATGGTTCAACGAGGAGCTCCGGGAGTTGAAACGCCAAAAGAGACGTCTAGAGAAGCGATGGAGGAAGAGTAGGTCTGAATCTGATCGAACACTTGTAAGAGCTTTTATTAAGACTTACAAAGTGGCGCTCAAGGCGGCAAGATGCGCGTACCATGCCGCCTTGATTGCATCAGCGGAATCCCGCCCGGCCGCTCTGTTTAGGGTGACCCGCTCCCTTCTTAACCAGGGGGGAGTTGGGGAGCCCTTGCAGAGTAGTGCCGAGGAGTTTAACACGTTTTTCGCTGATAAAGTCGCTCAGATCCGGGCCGACCTCGACTCCAATTGTAAAACAGAGTCGACTGACAATGAGTCAGTCGAGGTGACTGGGGCACGTACTTGTCCACCTGTCTGGGAAGAGTTTGATCTGGTGACACCTGATGAAGTGGACAAGGCCATTGGAGCTGTGAGTTCCGCCACCTGTTTACTGGATCCGTGTCCCTCCTGGTTGGTCTCGGCCAGCAGGGAGGTGACACGGAGCTGGGCCCAGGAGATTACCAACGCTTCCTTGGGGAGGGGAGTTTTTCCATCACTCTATAAAGAAGCGCTTGTGCGCCCCCTCCTCAAGAAGCCTTCCCTGGACCCAGCAGTACTCAACAACTATCGTCCAGTCTCCAACCTTCCCTTCATGGGGAAGGTTGTCGAGAAGGTGGTGGCACTCCAGCTCCAGCGGTCCTTGGAAGAAGCCGATTATCTAGGTCCCCAGCAGTCGGGCTTCAGGCCCGGTTACAGCACAGAAACCGCTTTGGTCGCGTTGATGGATGATCTCTGGCGGGCCCGGGACAGGGGTTTATCCTCTGTCCTGGTGCTCCTCGATCTCTCAGCGGCTTTCGATACCATCGACCATGGTATCCTTCTGCACCGGTTGGAGGGGTTGGGGGTGGGAGGCACTGTGCTTCAGTGGTTCTCCTCCTACCTCTCTGGCCGGTCGCAGTCGGTGTTAGTGGGGGGTCAGAGGTCGACTCCGAGGTCTCTCCCTTGTGGGGTGCCTCAGGGGTCGGTCCTCTCCCCCTTGCTATTTAACATCTACATGAAACCGCTGGGTGAGATCATCCAAGGACATGGGGTGAGGTATCATCAATATGCCGATGATACCCAGCTTTACATCTCCACCCCATGCCCAGTCAACGAAGCGGTGGAAGTGATGTGCCGGTGCCTGGAGGCTGTTGGGGCCTGGATGGGTGTCAACAGACTCAAGCTCAACCCGGATAAGACGGAGTGGCTGTGGGTTTTGCCTCCCAAGGACAATCCCATCTGTCCGTCCATTACCCTGGGGGGGGAATCATTGACCCCCTCAGAGAGGGTCCGCAACTTGGGCGTCCTCCTCGATCCACAGCTCACATTAGAGAACCACCTTTCAGCTGTGGCGAGGGGGGCGTTTGCCCAGGTTCGCCTGGTGCACCAGTTGCGGCCCTATCTGGACCGGGACTCATTACTCACAGTCACTCATGCCCTCATCACCTCGAGGTTCGACTACTGTAATGCTCTCTACATGGGGCTACCTTTGAAAAGTGTTCGGAAACTTCAGATCGTGCAGAATGCAGCTGCGAGAGCAGTCATGGGCTTACCCAGGTATGCCCATGTTTCTCCATCACTCCGCAGTCTGCATTGGCTGCCGATCAGTTTCCGGTCACAATTCAAAGTGTTGGTTATGACCTTTAAAGCCCTTCATGGCACTGGACCAGAATATCTCCGAGACCGCCTTCTGCCGCACGAATCCCAGCGACCGATTCGGTCCCACAGAGTGGGCCTCCTCCGGGTCCCGTCAACTAAACAATGCCGGTTGGCGGGCCCCAGGGGGAGAGCCTTCTCTGTGGCGGCACCGGCCCTCTGGAACCAACTCCCCCCGGAGATCAGAACTGCCCCTACTCTTCCTGCCTTCCGTAAACTCCTCAAAACCCACCTTTGCCGTCAGGCATGGGGAAACTAAACATCTCCCCTGGGCACGTTGAAGTTATATATGGTATGCCTGTATGTGTGTATGTTAGTATAGGGGATTTTCTTAAACTCATAATATTTTAATTAATTGGATTGTATTGGATTGTTTTTCACTTGTTGTGAGCCGCCCCGAGTCTTCGGAGAGGGGCGGCATACAAATCCAAATAATAAATAAATAAATAATAAATAAATAAATGTCTGTATGTATGTTTGGTTTTTCATATTAATGGGTTTCTTAATCATTTTTAGTATTTATTGGATTATTATTGTACATTGTTTTGTTACTGTTGTTAGCACTCCGAGTCTCTGGAGAGGGGCGGCATACAAATCCAATAAATAAATAAATAATAAATAAATAGATATCAGAATTATGTGTGACACATTATGTTTATACATCAAAATTGTAGAATAAAATTTCATATTAAATTTCTGTATTACTTTTTTTGCCTGTTATGTACTGCCACACGGAGCACAGATTTGCATAGCCGCCTCTGATTGGCTAATGTAACAGCGGTAAAAATGAACTGCTGTCAGTGGCCGGCTAGGCTACAGGGATGCCTTTAAAAGCAGCATCCCTGCAGCCTGCCGGCAGTTCTTATTGCTAGCAGCCAGGATAATAAAAATGCTGAACTGTTGCTGTGTCTTCTTCCTTCTTTTGTGCCTAAATCTAACACTGCCAGTCTGTATTATAATACCAAAACAAAACAGGAACCCTGACACCAAATATCAGTTGACTATTACAGTCCCTATATTCTTCTCTAGCTGGGTTTCATTCCAGACTTTCAAATATTTCAAGTCCTTTTCTCCCCTTTTCCTTTGATGGGATTTAATTTGACTCACATTGGCTGTGACTAAGCCAGGATATTTCTAGACTTGGGGGCAGGGGGAGTTCATCTTCTTCTCAGCCAATGCAAAATGAACCAAGGATAATCAGTTCCTTTGCGCTCCAATATTAATTATATAAAATAGATTTTTAAAAAAAATAAAAATCAACATCTATAAAATGAATGTACAAAGCACCTCAAGGTAGAACAAGAAGCAATGGATGGAAACTAATCGGGAGAGAATAACTAAGGAAAAATTTCCTGACAGTTAGAACAATTAATCAGTGGAATAGCTTGCCTCCAGAAGTTGTGTGAGTTTGGTCCAACACTGGAAGTTTTTAAGAAGATGTTGGATAAGCATTTGTATGAAGTGGTGTAGGGTTTCCTGCCTAAGCAGAGGGTTGGACTAGAAGACCTCCAAGGTCCCTTCCAACTCTGTTATTCTATTGTAAACATTCATAGAAAATTACCAGGTACTGTGACACATAAACAGAAAGAGGAAGCATATCTGGTTTTCGTTTGTAGCTGCTTTGTGCAAAGCTCCATTTTTTTTCTCTTCCATTGAAATAGCAGCATCGACACTAAAATGCTATACTGTGCTCATTTCGACAAGGGAAGGTGCTAGTGGAAGACTCCCATGAGGGTATCACTGCCCTGTGATGGGTAATAGGTCAGAATTAACCCATCTTTTGTCTCTAATCTCTTCCTCATAAGGAATTGGAAATTCAAGGCTCTCACTCCCAGTTGTTATTTAGATGACGGAAAGGAAACAAACCTTCCTTTCATTTCCTGACTGTGCACCTTTGATTACCATAGAGATTTGTTTCTCGCTAGGCACTCCGGTGAATTTCATTATTAGCTGTTACCAATTTTATATGAGGCATCTGACCATTAAAAATTCCTTTTAACATAGTACCAAGTACTTAATGGCACTTAAAGAAGCAAATGAAGCTGCGTTACAAGACCCTAATCAGGAGGCCAGAAAAGCCCTAATCATCTGAAGGCGTTTGCTTCACTTAATAACAGTTATGATTTAATTTTAAAACAGCTAAATTGAAATATTGCTGAGGACGTTACACAAATCAAGGGCAGACGAAGGAATTAAAAAGTTGGGACTTGCAGCTTAAAGCAGAGGCCTTCGTTTAACCACAGATAATCAAAATGTTTGGGAAAAGCAGTAGCTCTACACAAAGAGTAAAACAAAATCCGATATAGAAAAGTTCTCAATTAAATTGAATTAAGATCCAAGTTGCATCCCACCTGTTGTACATACTTTTGTCAAGTATGGCATCAGACCAGAATATCTCCGGGACCGCCTTCTGCCACACGAATCCCAGCGACCGGTTAGGTCCCACAGAGTTGGCCTTCTCCGGGTCCCACCGACTAAATAATGTCATTTGGCGGGACCCAGGAGAAGAGCCTTCTCTGTGGCGGCCCCAACCCTCTGGAACCAGCTCCCCCCAGATATCAGAGTTGCCCCCACCCTCCTTGCCTTTCGCAAGCTCCTTAAAACCCACCTCTGTCGTCAGGCATGGGGGAATTGATTTTTTTCCCCTTCCCCCTAGACTTATAGAATTTATACATGGTATGCTTGTTTGTATGATTGGTCTCTTAAATTGGGGTTTTTTAGATTATTTTTTAATATTAGATTTGTTACATTGCTTTTTTTTATTGTTGTTAGCCGCCCCGAGTCTTCAGAGAGGGGCAGCATACAAATCTAATAAATAAAAATTAAATTAAATTAAAAAATTAAAAAGTATGTCCATTGACCAGCAATGAAATCTATCTACCAGTTCGGAAGTGCACATTTCCCTCATGCATGTTCTTTTTTACCCTCACTCCGGTTGTGCGTACATGCTTTTAAACCCTCTCCACATGGAGAGAAGGCTTTGAGCATGGAAAAAACAAACATGGTGGCATCCAAGCAGGTGGGCGGAGCCTCACGCTGCTGCCATTACTGGTTCTCTAAACCACCAGTGCCCATTGCTACCAGTATGCCCAAACCGGGCCAAACAGGTAGCATTTCACCCTTACTATTGACCATATTTCTAGGGCTCCTTCTGCTGCCATCTGGGATGAACTGATTCTCTTATATACTTGCCAGGGCACATATTTTAGGGGAATAGTCAATCTATTGTACTGATTCATAGGAAGTCATCCAGAAAATGAAAATGTGGATCCCATGCTTAACTCTGAATATCCCTTTGTTGCTGGATTTAGCCAAGCAGAAGATGGAATTCTAGGAAGATGCTGCTAACATGAAAATTGTATTTCATTCAAAGGCATTGCTTTAACAGATTCAACAGAGGCCATGATTTCTTTGAGGGTGGGGAAGTCTATGTATAAAATAAGCCTCCTGGAGAAGGAGAAAAATAAAGAGAATTGAAAACAGTCTTCACAGAGTTGCATTAAAATAGTCCTCGACTTACAGCCACAATTGAGCTCCACATTTCCATTGCTCAGCAAGGCAGTTAAGTTGGTTTTCCCCATTTTATGACCTTGCTTGCCAAGTCGTTAAGTGAATCACTGCGATAGTTAAGTTAATAGCACAGTTGTTAGGCGAAGCTGACTTCCCCCTTGACTTTACTTGTCAGAAGGTCAAAACAGTTGATCCAAGGACACCGCGGCACTGCATCTGTTAGAAGTCCAGGCCAATTGCCAAGTGTATGAATTTTGACCATGGGATCGTGGGATGCTGCAATGATTGTAAATGTGAAAAACAGTGACAAGTGACTTTTTAAAAATGCCACTGAAACTTCGAATGGTCACTAAACAAATAGTTGTAAGTCGAGGACTACCCGTACACAACTGGGGAAGATGACACACTCCTGCCATTTGCTCCTCCTGCCTTTCTGCTTAAAACTATTTTTCCTCCTTCCTCTTTATGCCAATGGAAAGAAAATCAGCTGTTCTTGTCTCATAGGTGCTGTGGTTCTTCATTGTTTCTGGCACACACTATTTCTGGCACACAGAATTTCTGAGCATAGAGGATAAACTCTTTGTGAACTTGCTATATTTGCTTTCAGCACAGATTCAATTCAATTCAATTTATTAGATTTGTATGCAATTTATTGTATTGTAAGCAATTAGTTTGTTTGTTTGTTTGTTTGTCTCATTTATACGCCGCCCAACTCCCTAAGGACTCGCAGTAAAGAGAATAACATCTAAAAAGAACAATTTAAAAAGACAATATAAAACCCATAATAAAAACCATGCATACCTTTTGTGTCCAGGTGTAGATGATGCATCCTTGATCAATGGCCCCAGGACTCCCGGCAAAGCCAGGTCTTTACAGGTTTCCTGAAGGCCAGTAGGGTGGCGGCAGTATGGATCTCACAAAATAGCTGGTTCCAGAGAGTTGGAACTGCTACAGAGAAGACGCTCCCCCGTGGCCCCGCCAACTGACACTATTTAGCTGTCAGAACCTGGAAAGGACCAACTCTGTGGTTCCTTATCAGTCGCTGGGAGCTGTGCAGTAGAAGGTGGTCCCAAAGAAAGTCTGGCCCTAAGCCATGTAGGGCTTGATAGGTGATAACCAACACCTTGAACTGGGCATCTGGAGATTGATTGGGAGCCAGTGCAGCTCGCGGAGAGTTGGTGTGATGTAGGTGTATCTAGGTGTAGCCACAACAGCTTGATTGGCTGTTTTCTGGACCAATTGTAGTCTCCGGATGCTTTTCTGGGGTAGCCCCATGTAGAGCGCATTGCAGTACTCTAACCGTGAGGTAATAAAGGCAATATATAGCAATTAGTCTTCATCATTGGGAAGTCATTGTTGAATATTAGAATATTAGAATGAATTCATTAAGGCATAATCCAAAGCATGATAAGGAGGAAGAGGAGGAGGAGGAGGAGAAGGAGGAGGAGAGGAGGAGAAGGAGGAAGAGGAGGAGGAGGAGAGGAGGAGGAGGAGAAGGAGGAAGAGGAGGAGGAGGAGGAAGAAGAGGAGGAGGAGAAGTAGGAAGGGGAGGAGGAGGAGAGGAGAAGGAAGAAGAGGAGGAGAGGGAGGAGAGGAGAAGGAAAAGGAGGAAGAGGAGGAGGAGGAGAGGAGGAGAAGGAGAAGGAGGAGGAGAGGAGGAGGAGGAGGAGGAGAGGAGGAGGAGGAGGAAGAGGAGGAGGAGGAGGAGGAGGAGGAGGAGATTTCTCCCTAGAGAAATCATCAAACTGTTGAATCAAGCTGTGGCTGTGTTATAACTTGCACAAGAATATTGGAAGGTTTCCAAGAGCAAAGTGTACAGAGTCATCAATGAACAATTGAATCTCTTTAAAGACACTTTTTCTTTCTTATGAATGAACGACAGGTGGGGAGGCGGTTTCTGACATGATTGAAGTCATGTAGTTCAAGAAGGGAGATTTAACATACAGGTACTGACATATACACAAGCAGAAATAGGTGAAGGAGAAGAAATGGATGTAGCCTTTTGATTTGTGTACTTTCTGTGGTTGTTGTCCCAGCCACCCACCCCTCTTTGATAAGTGATGTTTCTTATCTAATGCCATTCATCATTACATTACAGGCTTGAGCTTTTAGAACAATTTGCCAGTTTCTCATTTTGTGGCTCTCTGTGACAATTTCACGTGTCAGTTCTAAAATTGTGGCAGCCACCCAAGATCAGTTTGTATTCCAAGGAATGATTTTGGAGAAGGACCCCCTTTTCACCAAAGGTGGTGAAAATGTATCTCCATTAAAAAGCAGGTGGTGATTTCAATGATATTAGATTTCAAATATTCTCTCTCCATCTGACCTAAATGGTATCTAATTCAGTCCCCAAACAAAGCAAATGTGTGTTTTTTTCTCTTGAACCATTTAGACTGCTAAATCATTTCTTGGTCTTTATAGTTATTCATTCGCTCGTTCGATTTGTATGGCTACCCATCTCAAACAAGTAATTCTGGATGGCAAACGATCATAAAATAGAATAAAAATCAAATTACAGTAACAATGCAAAAAGAAAATTATTGCAATGCCACCTTTACTTACATCTCTGAAAGGTGCTTTTTAACTTCCAGCAATCAGGAAATAATAATAATAATTTAATAATAATAATTTATTGGATTTGTATGCTGCCCCTCTCTGTAGACTCAGGGCGGCTAACAATAATGATAAAGACAGCATGTGACAATTCAATAATAAAACAACTAAAAACCCTTATTATAAAACCAAACATACACACAGACATACCATGCATAACTTGTAATGGCCTAGGGGAAAGGAATATCTCAACTCTCCCATGCCTGGCGGTATAAATGAGTCTTGAGTAGTTTACAAAAGACAGGGAGGGTGGGGGCAATTCTAATCTCCGGGGGGAGTTGGTTCCAGAGGGCCGGGGCCGCCACAAAGAAGGCTCTTCCCCTGGGGCCCGCCAAACGACATTGTTTAGTCAACGGGACCTGAAAATACTGAAAATTTATTTCAGTAAGCCACAGGATAACATATGGCTGGGAAGCAAAACATGACACTAGTTTATCTGCAGCCTGGAACCTGCATAAAATAATCCAGCTGTAGAAAGCCCAGTCTGAAATACTTCCTATAATCTCTTTGCTTACACCACATTCCACGTGCCTTATAGGCTTGCTAGAATGAATTTGCATTGTGGGAGAATGGGGTATATTGTAAGGTTGATTAGAAGAGTGGATCCAAAAATTTAGTTGAATCACCTCTTTGCACTGCGTCTTCTAATCATTTCTGCAATTTAGAAAGAGTATGCAGGGGCATGCACGCACATTTAGCAGACCAAATCAACTCTTTATTTTTCATACCTTCCTCGTGAACTTAACAGAGCATGGGAGCAAAAGGTGGCATTATGAGGCTCATTGCATGCTAGAGAGTTTGCCTCGCTGGGAGATGAGAGATCAGTACAACAGATGCATGGGAACAAATAATGCCAAATACACTCATTTCTAAAGAGGTTGATGTCTCAGTATTGATGCGCTCAAAACACAAGAGAATTTCTCATAGATGAGAAAGGGGATATGGCTTCCCTTTAAATTCCACAAATAGCAAAAAATTGGAAAATTCAAAATTTTTGCTGTCTCTGCCCCCATCTCTCTCTGTCTTTCTAACTCTATCTCTCTGCCTCTCTCTGTCTCTGTCTTTCTGTCTCTCTGTCTCTGTCTCTCTCTCTCTCTGCGCCTCTCTCTCTCTCTCTGTATGTGTGCGTGTGTGTGTCATATGTGATTGTAGCTTGGCCTTCATTATAAGCCCTGTGCTATAAAAATCATTGATGTATTCAACAAGTCAGCCTTTAGAGCCCAGAGCTGCAAAATGTTAACAATATGAAATAAATGGATGTCAACTTTTCTTTCAAATGCTGATCTTCACTGAGGGATGCAAATGTAATATTTTGACATATTGAAATTAACAGTCACATCAATTGTTCACAGCCAATTTTCATGTGAAAGTGTGACACCCATTTTTTTTTAATTTGCAAAGCTCTGAAGCAGATAAAATTAAAACTCTAAGGTTAAAATAATAGAATAGTTCAATTACTCAAAACACAGTGAAGCAGGAAAGGGCTAGATATGTACAGAAGATAATCAAATAGAAAACAATATAAACACCAATAATAATACAAGTATAAGAATGAAACAGTAAGATGAAAACAACCAGGAGTCCCAATACCATGTCAACTCAGATCTCATACGGTTTTGATCAAATTCCAACCTCACAAGCCTGATTGAATAATTAGTTTAAAATAATGAAAATTAGGAAGTGTTAACTTTGGAAATAGGGCAGCCTGATTATCCAGAACAAGAGGTCATAAACATCAGAGTTAGTGTGGATTGGTCTTGCCATTGTTATAAACATTTGCTACGTGTGTGGCAGTGTGACCTTGTATAATTATGAGGGCAATTCTGCACAGTGTTGTTAATTATCATAGCTTTTCTGGTTCTACCAGTTTACAAAGCTTATGGGTCTTACTCTTTAAAACCTCTACAAAAAACCTGTAATTATGCTATCGTTTATTCAATTGTTTATTTAAATGTATTGGCTGCCCAATTCCAGTGGACTGAGAATATCCTTCAGAAATGACAGCGCCGGACTTACCCGGCGGCAGGCTTTGCTGGAGGGACCGGGAGACACGGTCCCTCATGGCGGCCGCCATTTTGGATCCCGGGCGAAGTCTCGCGATGCGAGACTTTGCTCGGGAGATCAGGCCTAATTGGCCAGGCTCCTGATTGGTCCGGGCAGGGCCTGCTTGCCCTATATAAGGGCGAGCAGGCCCGGGGCTCTCCCTTTTCGCCCGGACTGCAGAGCCTCGAGCAGACATTTCTCAGTCTGCTCGCGGCGGCCATTTTGGGTGCGGCCTCATGCGAGCCGCCATTTTGTGGCCTGTTTGGAGCGGAAAAAAGCCTTTTGCGATAGCGGAGCCAGCATCGGCTGGGCTCCGCTCTGGTTTGGAGCCCCATTGCCTGGTCGGGGGTTGTGTGGGGTGCCGCCTTCTGGTGGCCTCGCGGGCCCGCGGGGGTTCCTGGGTGGCCTGTGGCCTTGGGCATAAAAGGCCTGGTGGTGGGCTTTGCTACCACCGTTGGGAGGGGTGGTGGATTGGCCTCCTGGGACGCTTGCACTGCTGAGGCCTGCTGATTAGGGCAGGCCTTTGTCTAGTGGGTGCAGGGTCCTTTGGGGGGTTGGTCACGCCCTCTCCCCTTTCTTTCTGGTTAATACCAGAATTACAAGTCCAGGTTAATGGCCCCTAAAAAGCGGCCAGCTCAGGCCCTCCCGGCCCAACCAGTGGTGCGGCCTAGGAGGGCTGCCAGGCCGTCTGCCCGGGCTCAGGCTGCGGCAGAGGGGCCCCCGGGGGTTGTCCCGGTGGTGGGGGGGTGTGGGTTTTATGCCCATGGTCCCTCAACCGGAGGTTTCCCCTTCTCTTTCTTGGGCCAGGGTCCTGGAGCGGCTCGATGAACTGGAGCGGTGGCGGTTGGGTGCTGGCCCGGAGGGGCTTCCCATGACTGCTGCCGCAGCCTGGGGTGCCGACCCCGAAGAGGAGCCGGCCCAGGCGGGGCAGGTTGCCCACACCACGCAGCTGGCACACACTGTGCAGACGGCCCCGGTGGGGCAGATGGCCCAGTCGGGGCAGTGGTCATCGTTGCAGGGACCAACAAGGATGGGTCCCCCGTGGATGGCTTCTACTCCTTACGGGGCAGGTGAGGTCGCACCACACGTAGGCACTTCACCGCTCCTTCCCGTGCAGGGTCCCGGGTTCATCACGCCCGCATTGGGGAGTGGCACCAGCTTCATGGGCGCTGCTGCGGGCACCTGTGGACAGGTCTGGTCCCCGCCGGCCCCGCCAGTAGGGGCCCCGGGGGTATCTTTCCCACCTGGGACGGGGGTGGGGGGTTGGATCCCTCCTCAGTCGGCCATTATGCCACCGCCCCCTTTTGTGTATCCATCCGGGCTTGGTGTGCTGGGTTCGGGGGCCACCACGGTGTGGGACCCGTTCGCCAGCATCAAGCCTGGGGCCATCCCTTGTGGGTTCCCCGCGACGCCTTTAGGTTACCATCTTCACCCGTCGGTGAAGGAGGCAATATGGCGGGGGGAGTATGTCGACCTTTTCTCCATTTTAAACAGGGAGGTCCCTAAACAGGACAAGGAGGTGGTACCTGGGGAGAAGGTTAAGAAAACAAAGGTCACAAAGTGTTTCAGCTCTTGGCTGTACGCTTTTCTGACCTTTGCGTCGGTAGTAATTCAGAGGCAGCCGGGAAGGGCCGCTGCCTTGCTGAAGTATATCGACCTCATTGCGAGGGCCCATTTTGAATATGGGGGAACAATATGGAGGCATTACGATAAGGGGTTCAGGATGCGTATTGCCCATGACCCCTACTTGCCCTGGGATATGGTGGTTCCGGACCTTTGGTTCCAGGCCACGCATATGTCGGGGAAGGAGGGCTGCGATAGGACCGATAGCGGTCACTTTATGGAAGAGGAGCCTGTGACACCCGCGCTGGCCAAGGCCGTGGCGGGCGTCGTTGGGAAAGGGGCCTCTTTGGTGTGCCACGAGTTCGCTGCAAAGGGGGCGTGTTTTCGTCTCATTTGCAGGTTTCGGCACGCCTGCGGGAGTTGTGGGGGGAACCATTCCGCAGCCGTGTGCCCCCGCGCCAAGAAGGGGGCTGAAAAGAAGGGCGGGGGTCCCCCAAAGCCTCCCCCACCTGCTGGGGGAAAAGGGGCCCAGCCCAATTAATTTGCGAGTGCTTGAGGGTTGGTTGGGTGACTACCACCCTCGCCCGAGAGCGGACGCTCTCTGGCTAGGCTTCTCAGAGGGGTTTCGGATCCCTTACACGGGTGTTAGGAGGGCCTTCATGTCTGACAACCTTAGGTCGGTTGTCGGTCATGAAGACATTGTTAGGGAGAAGATTCGGAAGGAGGTGGCTGAGGGCAGGGTCCTCGGGCCCTTCCCGGAACCGCCCTTCCTGAATCTTCGTGTGTCTCCCTTAGGTGTGGTCCCCAAAAAGGCGAGTGGTGAATTTAGGTTGATTCACCATTTGTCTTTTCCGAAAGGGGAGTCAGTGAATGACTTCATTCCTGACGAGCTGTGTTCAGTCCGGTATGCATCCTTTGATGCAGCCGTGACTATGGTTAGGAGGTGTGGGGTGGGAGCCCTTATGGGTAAATGCGACATTAAGTCGGCATTCCGGCTCCTCCCCATACACCCAGATGACTTTGAGCTGTTGGGCTTCCATTTCGAGGGGGGTTATTACGTGGACAGAGCCTTGCCCATGGGTTGCTCTGTCTCGTGCTCTCTTTTTGAGAGTTTTAGCACCTTTTTGGAATGGGCGCTCAGGGGGCAAAGTGGTCTGGGTACTGTCGTTCACTACCTTGATGATTTCCTGTTGGCGGGGCCTGCGCATTCGGAGCAATGCTTTGCTCTGATGCGGGACTTCGAAGCCCTTTGTGCTCAATTGGGGGTGCCTTTAGCCTCTGAGAAGACCGAAGGCCCCGCTACCAGGATTACCTTTCTGGGTATTGAATTGGACTCAGAGGAGCAATCTTCCAGATTGCCCCTAGAGAAGTTGGTCAAGATTAAAAGGAAACTTGATGAGGTGCTGGGCTGCCGGAAGGTGACCCTACGGCAGCTTCAGGAATTGGCAGGCATTCTCAATTTTGCCTGTCGGGTAGTTGTTCCTGGTAGGGCTTTTTCCAGGAGGTTGTATGACGCGATGAAGGGGCTCCGTTTTCCCCATCATCGTACCCGCCTCTGCGCTGGGGTCAGGGCTGACCTCGGCGTGTGGCGGGATTTTTTGGTCAGGTTTAATGGTTTGTCTTTCTGGAGGCACGAGCTTCTTTTGGAAGCTGAGTTGCAGCTCTGCTCTGATGCCATGGGGACTTGTGGTTTCGGGGTGGTGTTAGGTGACCAGTGGTGCTGGTCGGCATGGCCTCCGGAATGGAGTGCCTCTTCGTTGGTTAAGGACCTGACGTTCTTGGAGCTCTTCCCCTTAATAGTGGCCTTAGAGCTTTGGGGGGAGCAGTTTAGGGACAAGACCGTGCACTTTTGGTGTGACAACCTAGCGGTTGTCCATGTGGTGAATGCCCTGTCCTCGAAGAGCGACAGGGTCATGCGGCTTGTCCGCCATTTTGTGCACAGGTCCTTGTCTCTAAACGCATTGTTTTTGGCTAAGCATGTCCCCGGGTTGGATAACGGGGTCGCTGATGCCTTGTCCCGTGGTCAGTTGTCCAGGTTTCGGACCCTGGCCCCGTGGGCCCGAGAGGTGCCAGAGGAGTTCCCCGGCCACCTCTGGAGTCTGGGAGGGATCCAGAGTGGTGGAGATACGTGGCATCCCGGGCAATCCCCTCGTCTGTAGCGCCCGGCACCCTTAGGGCATACCAGCGTGCGGGTGAGGAGTTTGGGGATTTCAGGCAGGGCAGGGGTTACCAGCTTAGCTGGCCTGTCCCTGTAGAGCACCTGGCCGAGTTCTGCGTCCAGCTTAGGCAGCGTGGCCTGTCAGTTAGGACGATCCGGTCCAGGTTGGCCGGCCTCGCCTTTCTGTCCAAGGCGGGGGGGTTTGCAGATTTTTCGGGTGACTTTCGCATCCGGAAGGTGCTGGAAGGCTGGATGAGGGAGCAAGCGGGGGGCCCTGGTGACACTCGTCGGGCTCTGACGGTGGAGCAGCTGTCTTTAATCAACGTGGTTTTTGGCAGTCTGTGTTCCTCATGGTACGAGGCCCGTCTTTTTTGGGCAGCGACTTGTGTCATGTTTTTTGGGGCCCTTAGGGTCAGCGAGGCCTGGCCTCATCTCAGGCTGACAATTCGCTCCGTGCCTTCCAGTACGCTGATCTGGCCTTTAGACAAGGGGGGGTGTCCTTTGTGGTAAGGCGGTCTAAGACAGATCAGCTACGCAGAGGGGTTACCATCTAACTTAGTGCGGCCGCCGACCAATCGGTGTGTACGGTGGCCGCCCTACAGCTTTATTGTGTCTGCAGGGGTCAGGTCCGGGGTACCTGTCTAGGCATTGGGACGGTACCCCTCTGACCCGTTTACAATTTTGGGCGTTAGTATCCAGGGCAATGGCCCAGGGGGGCATGGATCCCGCCGGTTATGGAACGCATTTGTTCCGTATCGGCGCCGCCACTAGCACGGCACTTTCTGGTTTCCCGGCCCAGTGGATTCGGGAGATCGGCCGCTGGCGGTCAGCGGCATATTTGGGTTATGTTAGGCCCGCTGAGGATCCTAGGCAGGGCTTAGGCTAGGTAACCTCTCTGTGTGTGTGTCCTCTTGCAGGTCCCCAGGCTAACATGATACCGACGGCGCTGCTGTGTGGCCACAGCATGATTTTCTGGGCCGGCCGCCTGGCGGCCAGGAGCGCCGTCGGGATCCAGCTGTCCCTGGGGCAGTGGGTCAGGTTGCCTGGATGGGCCAGAGAGGTATGCGGTGGGAGGGTCTCCTACCGGCATTGCTGGGCGGTCAGCATTCTGTGGCTGCGCCCGGCAGTATGTGGGGCGGCTCCTGGAGTCGTGCCCAAGTGGGTTTGGGTGGGCAGCGTCCTGTGGCCGCACCCAGGTGGCTGGTATTGCACTTAGGTGGCAATGACCTGTCCATACTGGGAGGCCTGGCGCTGATCATTCAGGCACGCGAAGACCTGCGAAGGCTTCGTGAGGTATGGCCCACCACGCAAGTGGTGTGGTCAGAAATATTACCTAGGCATGTGTGGAGGGACGCCTCTTCCCTTAGGGCCATTCACCGGGCTAGGCGACGGGTGAATAGGGCTATGGGTAAAACAGTTAGGGAATTAGGTGGGGTGGTAGTGCCCCATCCCCTTATCACAATAGACCGGCCATGGCTTTACCGGGCCGATGGCGTTCACCTGTCTGAGCGGGGGAACGCCATTTTCTTACAGGACCTGCAGCGGTCTCTGCGTGAGCTGGCGCAGCTAGAGGGGGGAGTCGGGGGGCCAAGATAGAGATCTGACCCCCACTCCTGTGGCAGGTTAGGGGCGGAAAACTGGGGTGGTTTAGCAACCGCGCGTTCTCCCTTGGGCATCTTTGGGGATGATTGACAGGTTCTCCGCAAGCTCATGGAGGGAGTTTCTGCCTGAGCAGCTGGGGGGAACCTGTCTTTGGGTCCTGCACCTTTAATTCCCCGATTCGGGTTAGCCGGTGGGACCCCCCTCATGCACAGCATGGCAGGGTCGCAGGTGACGGCCTGGCCCTCACCTGGACTTGCATCGAGATACGCCCATGAGTTGCCCAGGAATGTTTTTTGGCATAACGTCATTTCCGCCCTGGAAGTATTTGTTTGACCCTGCAGGTCCATTTCCGGGTCATAGTTGATTATGCTAATTTATGCAAAGTATTGAATAAATTATGCAAATTTATGTTAATAAAAATGACCCAATTTAAATCCAGCTCTTGTGTCCGTGTCGTTACTCCGTCTCTCCAGCAATGACAGCGCCGGACTTACCCGGCGGCAGGCTTTGCTGGAGGGACCGGGAGACACGGTCCCTCATGGCGGCCGCCATTTTGGATCCCGGGCGAAGTCTCGCGATGCGAGACTTCGCTCGGGAGATCAGGCCTAATTGGCCAGGCTCCTGATTGGTCCGGGCGGGGCCTGCTTGCCCTATATAAGGGCGAGCAGGCCCGGGGCTCTCCCTTTTCGCCCGGACTGCAGAGCCTCGAGCAGACACCCGCCCGCCCTCCACTATTTTGCAGTGTGCTTAGGGGTCGCCCTTAGGGGGCCGAATGGGAATTTTTTGCAGTTCTGCCTCTTAGCCGAGCTGTTTTTTCGCCCATTCCACACTGAGGTGATGGATGTGCGGTTAGGGGGTGCTTGCATTTATTAGGTTGATTGGCTTACCTTTGGTCATTTGGGTAGGCAGGTTAGGGGCGGAAAACTGGGGTGGTTTAGCAACCGCGCGTTCTCCCTTGGGCATCTTTGGGGATGATTGACAGGTTCTCCGCAAGCTCATGGAGGGAGTTTCTGCCTGAGCAGCTGGGGGGAACCTGTCTTTGGGTCCTGCACCTTTAATTCCCCGATTCGGGTTAGCCGGTGGGACCCCCCCTCATGCACAGCATGGCAGGGTCGCAGGTGACGGCCTGGCCCTCACCTGGACTTGCATCGAGATACGCCCATGAGTTGCCCAGGAATGTTTTTTGGCATAACGTCATTTCCGCCCCGGAAGTATTTGTTTGACCCTGCAGGTCCATTTCCGGGTCATAGTTGATTATGCTAATTTATGCAAAGTATTGAATAAATTATGCTAATTTATGTTAATAAAAATGACCCAATTTAAATCCAGCTCTTGTGTCCGTGTCGTTACTCCGTCTCTCCAGCAAAGGAAAGAAGAATGACAGCCAATGCAATGATCTGATGAAAAGATATGAACCTGAAGCAACAATGGAATTGGAGAAAGCTTCCTTGTTTTCACCATATCTTCTTTTAGGACAAGGGTCAGAGACCTGCGACTCTGCAGCAGCATGTGGGTTTTTGGGCCTTCTGCTGTGGCTCCTTGTCACACTGTCATGGCAGAGGGATGAAAGAGCCATTGCCCTGTTGTGGCAATGACACGGCCAGAGCCCTGGTGTGGGAACAAAGCACCCCTTCACTTGCCTTTGTGCAACAACAGCACACTGCCTTTATTGTGGTACATGTGCTGTTGCCGCCAGCAAAGAGGGCTGAGAGAGAATGGCAGGGTGGATCTTAAGGGGTTGTGGCCATTCCCCAAGCCTGTCCTTCCTCGGCCTGCGGAGCTGAGAGAAAGAAGGGGGCAGCATGGGAAGTGCTCCCTTTCCCTGCCAAGTGCTGAGTACAGTAGCCCAGTAGGAGGGGGAGATGACCTGGAAGAAGTGCCCCCATTGGAAAGTTAGATGGTGGAGAGGTGTGGCCCAGCTCTCACAGCAGGATGCTGTTTGGCACTTCCAGACGCAAGCTGCCGCCTTCCTGTTGCCTGTGCCGTCCCTGATCTCAGCTCTTTTGCCCCAGAGAGAGATGTGTTTCTGCTTGCTTTCTTTTCCTTTCCCTTCAACTGGATGGTGATGGCTGGGGACAAGGGGGGGGCAGAAGAGGCATCAGGGCTGTTCCCCACTCTCTGCAAGCTGGGCCTGGATGATTGCAGAGAGTTGTGGGTAAGTGCTGGAGGGTCAGAAGACATGTTCTAATATTGCCCCAACATGCATTTCCAGCACACACTCCTCTGTCCCAAAGTAGGATTGAGTGGGGGGGGGGAGGAAAGAGGAAAGGGAAGAAGGAAGGAGGGGAGGAGGGAAAG
The DNA here is from genome assembly GCF_031021105.1 of Erythrolamprus reginae. Classification (NCBI taxonomy): domain Eukaryota; kingdom Metazoa; phylum Chordata; class Lepidosauria; order Squamata; family Dipsadidae; genus Erythrolamprus; species Erythrolamprus reginae. The sequence continues at coordinate 89,392,482 of NC_091952.1, forward strand.
AGAAGCCCAGCTGGCTTTCCTTTGGCATGGGAAAGTCCAATACCCCTTCTATGACCTGCCCGCTGATAGAGAGAAAAAGAGGAAATGAGAGATGAGAGAAAGAGAGATGAGAGAGAGGAAGGGAGCTGGAGACACAGAGAGAAAGAGAGAAAGAGATAAGAGAGAGAGATGAGGGGAGATGAGAGGGGGGATATAGAGGGAGATAGAGAGAAAGAGAAAGACAGGTGAAGAAAGAAAGTGAAAGATGAAAGAGAGGGAGGACAGGGAGATAGAAAGAGAAAGAGAGATGAGAGAGAATGTGAGATGAGAGTGGGAGGGATAGGAAGATAGAGAAAAAGATAAATAGAGATGAGAGAGAGCGAGGAGCAGGGAGATAGAGAAAAAGAGAGAGATGAGAGAGAGAGAGATGAGAGAGAGGAAGATAGGCAGAGAGGGAGAAAGAGATGACAGAGGGAAGGAGAGAGACAGAGAGGGGGATACCCTTTTCCTATAGAAAAGAAAACATGATGACCCACAAAACCTGGGTAAGCATGGCTGAGGGGTCATGTGACTGAGTGGAAGTGAATGACATCAAGTTGGCCATGCCTACACAGGTTTTGTGGCTCCCAGTGTTTTCTTTTCTGTGGGAAATGGGCCCAAGTGGCTCTTTGAGTGTTCAAGGTTGCAGATCCCTTTTTAGGATAAAGGCAGGGAGGAGGGAAGCACATGATATTTTATTTTTAAATATATTAATTACATTTATATAGCTGCCCATCTCGTGAGAGGCGACTTGTTGCAAGACTCTATTACCGTAAACCTGAAATAAATAGTTTTAATATTCATGAATACAGTGTTTAAGAATTCAATATTTAAGACTGATCTATGTCAACACTGAAGTGTCTGCTTGACAACCACTGGGCGTGTTAGCCGCGCTGATTGGTGTCTCTATCCAGGGTGCTGATTGGACGCGTATGCCCAGTTACAATGTAAGCGGGAAGCTAACTCGTTTATGGATTGGTGGTTACCTCAGCCAGCCTGGAATATTTAAAGGCTGGTATTCTCTGTATGTTTAAGCCTGTGCCTGCCTCCTCTGGCATGTATCATTGAATGTTAATAAAGGTTCTCGTTCCAACTAGGCCTCCAACTTTATAAACACCTATCCTAAATTCATGAGACAGAGACACTTTAAAAACAAATCATAAAGCCTGAACGGTGCTTTTTCAAAAGGCAACTGGACTGTTTTTTCTTTAAGGAAAACTTTTGTTTATTATCTAAGAAGCTTCATCGGCTCAGAACCGATGAAGCTTCTTAGATGAGAAGTAAAAAGTCTTCCTCAAGGAAAAATATCTAATCCAACTGCCTTTTGAAAAAGCACCTTTGAAACAGCTATGACCTGGATGACTGAGAATCTCTTCAGACATATCATAAGGTCATGTGGCAATGACAATTGCAGAGTGGAACCCAAGTCCTATTAAATCTCATTGGAACTACAAATTCCTAAGAGTGCAGAGGTACTAATTAACTCATCCCAGCAAAATAATTCACAAATGCCACAAGGTTATCAGCATTCCCGTGCCAAAAACAAACAACACTCCTCCCACCCCAATTCCCAGGTGAGAGAATAATTGATCAGTTTCCTAGAGTAGGGAAATATGTTCAGCTCTCTTGCAACCTGAACCAAAGCACGGAAGGGCTCAGTGGCTTGTTGAGAAGGGGACATATCTGCAGGAACCTCATGCAGTCAGGGATGGGCAGATCCCAGCCATTGCCAGCATCATCACATAAGTGATTTTGATTATCTGTATGGCATGCTTTAAAGTAGGAGAAGAAAGCCACCCCCTCATAGCAGAACAGCTTACTAATTTGGCTTCCACAATGAGCTGGGATAGGACATGATCTTTAAAATATTTATTGGGAAGTCTTTATTCTATGATAATACAAAGACATAGAAATAGAAGTAGAATGACTGTGACAAATGAAAACAGAGGGAGTACCAATAGTAAAAAGGTGCCTTGGGTACAATCCCAGAACATCTGGAGCATCACTTGAACACTATCGGAATTGACAAAGTCATCATCCATAAATTGCAAAAGGCAGCTTTGCTTGAAACAGCTCACACTGTATGTTCATACATTTAACACCAACAAACTACAACATCTCCCTATCCCGGGTTCTTGTAACTCTATTCTTCATTGATGTATTCTGTTCTCATATCTTTTCTTCTATCCTTTCCCTGATATTTACCACTACATGTTTTTATTCTCTTTAACTTTCAATTTTTATTGGACAAAATAAATAAATTAAATAAATAAATAAACAGATAAATAATTGTTCTGTCGGGCTCTCTGGTAGAATCCTCCCAAAAATTCACAGGTACAAATTTCAGACACACACACATTTGAAAATTCAAAACAATGTTCTTTATAATGAAAAGTCACTTAAACTAAGCCCTCTTTTGGTATAGCAAAGAGCACTCATCTCCAAACAAACTGGTAATTTGTACAAGTCCCTTATCAGTTCTGTGATACTTAGCTTGCAGCTGTGAGGCAATTCACAGTCCTTCTTCTTTCACAAAGTGAAACACACTTTGCTCTGGTTTAGTTTCAAAGTGGGGGAAAATCAGCACACAAAAGGTCAAAGTCAGTAAAGCAGTCACGAAACACAACAATCAGATAATCCTCCACAATGGCCAAACCCACAGGCTGCTATTTATAGCAGCCACACTAATTACCACAGTCCCACCCAACCACAGGTGGCCTCATTTTCTTTGGTAATAATCTCGCAGTTGTTGTTGCCTATGCATCGCTCTCCACATGCATGGCTGTATCATTAACTCTTGTTCTGAATCCAAGGAGGAGCTAGATAATTGATCTCCTTCTGAGGTGTCTGCCATACTCTCCTCCTCCCTGTCACTCATGACTTCTTGGTCAGAGGAGCCTTCATCAGGAGATTCCACCGGGGGCAAAACAGGCCTGCAGCATGTGGATGTCTCCCCACATCCACAGTCCTTGGGGCAGGAGCTGGGCCAGAGCTAACCACAACAAATAATATTAGGGCTTATTATTGGGGGTAGATGGCATGCTTGTAAGCTAACTGCTGCACCACCTTCATTTTAAGGCTCATCTCGCATCCCATTTCTGTGATTTTCTCCAGTTCTTTCTCTTCAGTTCTGTCTCCACGTTCTGCCACATCCACTATCCAGAATTTTTATCCTTTTTATCAACAATTATTAAGTCTGGAGTTTTATGTGGCAGGTGCTTGTCTGTTTGAATTCTAAAATCCCCAATCACTTTCTCTCCTTCATTTTTATTACTTGGTATGTTTGTGGTCCCACCTGTCCTTGCTTACAGGCAAATGGTATTTTTTGCCAATGCTATATTTCAAAGCACCATTGTTGCTACTTTGTCATGTTGTCATTCATATTAAAATTTATTGGTAGTCTAACTGCAGCGGACTCTAGAACTGGCTACTATTTTTATGAAACCAAACAAATCACAGAAACCTTTGAGGATAATATTTATTTTCTATCTTCACTGATGCACACACATGTACGCACACACAAATCTTTTCTAACCGTATATTCAGAAAATGTAAGAGCTGATCTGTGCCAGAATTGCAAGGATACATTTAGAATGATTCTTTGCTTTAAATAGATGGTTGTGGAAAAATCTTGCTAGGTGAGAAAATGCCACAGTCAGTTCAAGGAAGGCAGGAGGAAGATTTATCTCAAACTGCAATAAACAGTCTTTTTACTGAATTTTAATCCAAGTTGTGATCTAATGCCAATAATGTTCACTTCAAAAAAGCAAGAGATAAATTATATTTTTAATTATATCAACGTGCTTTCTTGTTTACACAGAAACTAATAATCCCTATACAGTAATACCTCATCTTACGAACTTAATTGGTTCCGGGATGAGGTTGGTAAGGTGAAAAGTTCGTAAGATGAAACAATGTTTCCCATAGGAATCAATGGAAAAGCCAATAATGCGTGCAAGCCCATTAGGAAAATCCAAAACATTAAGGCTTTAAAAAAAGGGGGGGCAGACTAAGCTGAGGCGAACGGAGTGGGGGGAAGGATAGTGAGAGGTGGCAAGAGGTGGCAGTCCCAATGAAGCAAGGCGAAAAGAGCCTCTCTTGAGCTCCATGGGTCTTTCCCTCCCATTTTTGCTCACCCTGTCCTGCTCATTTTCCCCACACCTTTCTCCTCTCTTGAGCTCCATGGGTCCCTCCCATTTTTGTCCACCCTGTCCTGCTCATTTTCCCCACACCTTTCTCCTCTCTTGAGCTCCATGGGTCCCTCCCATTTTTGTCCACCCTGTCCTGCTCATTTTCCCCACACCTTTCTCCTCTCTTGAGCTCCATGGATCCCTCCTGTTTTTGCCCACCCCATTCTGCTCATTTTCCCCACACCTTTCTCCTCTCTTGAGCTCCATGGGTCCCTCCCATTTTTGTCCACCCTGTCCTGCTCATTTTCCCCACACCTTTCTCCTCTCTTGAGCTCCATGAGTCTTTCCCTCCTGTTTTTGCCCACCCCATTCTGCTCATTTCTCCCACCCCTTTCTCCTCTCTTGAGCTCCATAAGTCTTTTCCCCAAGCAGCTTGGAAGAGGGGAGTTTGTCGCTGGGATTCAAAGCAGTGCTGGCAAAAATGAAGGGAATCGAGGAGCCTCAGGGAAATCCCGGCGGCTGCTCGGGTTCGTAAGGTGAAAATAGTTCAGAATAAGAGGCAAAAAAATCTGAAACACTGGGTTTGTATCATGAAAAGTTCATATGAAGAGGGGTTCGTAAGATGAGGTATCACTGTATTAATAAGATCCATTGGGATTTCTATTCTTATTGGATATTTTTATTCTTCATATACTTCTTTTACTATTCAGTGACAGAGAGAAACATTTTAGACCAGAACTTCCAATATCCAATTTCTGATTTCTACATACTTGTCATAAACGGCATACTTTTTTTTTGTAAATCAAGCATAGATTATGTGATTTCAAAATGCCTCTACAATGGAGATTCTTTCAACATTTGATCCCAAGAACTCAATAATCATCTGACTTTGCAAACCAACTGGCAAATACCTAGGCTGTTTATTAGGCATACTATATCAGAACTAGAAAACACCACATAATCCTAATGATGCAATACAGAGACAATTGCCCAGGTATTTTCCATGAATTTATATATTCGTCTGGTGTTTGCAACCAAGCTTCAGTATGCACATAAAACTTGACAGCTCTTTGTCTTTCTCTTTCAATTATCATTTGCCTATGACATAACTGGTCCAGTGAAGGGCTGCAAAATTTTTTACTACCACACTGTGGGTGTGGCTTATTTTGTGGGAGTGGCTTGCTGGCCATGTGACCAGGTGGGAGTGGCTTGACGATTATGTGACCGGGGTGGCTTAAAGGTCATGTGGCTTAAAGATGGCCAACTTGATATCACTAATGTCCAGGTTTGGGTTAGGGTGGCTGGCCCTTCCTCACCTCAAAGAGATATAATTTCCCAATCTATTTACTACTACTTAACATCCAAAATATACTATTTAATTCTATGTATTTATGTCATATGTGTACATACATATTACACACAGGCACACACACAAAAACCATTATCTTCTATATAAACTGTATATGTATGTATACATACACATGAATGCACAGTTCTTCTAAAATTATGCACATTCAACCTCATTTACTGTGATAGGAAAATCATACCCAGAGCTCAGAAGGGGAAAAAAAGAAAAAAAAAGTCAAATTTTTCTACTGGTTCTGCCTACCTGACCATACCAGTAGGAACCCATCACTGAACTGGACTCAGCATCTATGGCCTTTCTGAGAATTTGAGCAAAATTTCAGTTCTGATTATAATTGCTTGGAGATCAGAGGTGGGTTGCTCCCATTTGGATCTTTGAAGCAGCAAAGGGAATTTCTCCCTGCTCGTTGAACGATTGGCCATTCCCCCGAACCAGCTCTAATGTTTTTGGCTTTTGTGCATGCACAGTGTTGTGGTTGGCTCTGGCCCAGCTCCTGCCCCAGGGAATGGTGAGGTGGATGCAGGGGAAAATTCAACATGTCACAGGCCTGTGTTATTGCCGACAGAATCAGATCAGAGTTTAGTTTCCTCGGACGAAGAAGAAGGTGGGAGTGACTCGGCAGAGGAGGGCTTGGCACACAGCCAAGGCAGTCAATGTTCCTTATCTTCTATTGCTTCAGATGATGACATTTTGGACCCATGCAAGCGCAGAATTATACGTAGAAGAGACCAAGTAAGAACATATTACAGGAAATAAGGAAGGCCACCTGTGTTTGGGTGGGGCTCCAGTAATTAGGGCTGCTGCTATAAATAGCAGCATGTAGGTTTGGTCATTGTGGAAGGATATCTGATCGGAGTTCATCAGGAATCTTGTGTTGCTGGACTTTGTTGCTTTTTCACGCCTTTGAAACCAAACCAGAGCAGCGTGTGTGTGTGTGTCTCCCTTCATTGGAAGAAGAAGGGGTGTGAACTTTCTCCACAGCTGCCAGCTAAGTACTTAATGACTGCTTAGGGGACATTGTACAGACTACTGGGTTGTTTTGGGAAGAGTGCTCTTTGCAATACAAAAAGAGTGCTTAGTTTATTTTGACTTTTTTGATAAAGAACATTGTTTTGAAATTTTCAAACGTGTGTGTGTGTGTGAAATTTGTATCCTTGAATTTTCAAGAGGCTCCTATCAGAGAGCCAGTCAGAACACCCAGAAGCTTGGTTTTGGGCACTGCAAATGCACACAGGGCCACACTGTGAACAATGCACACGCGGCCATGCAGCCACACAGCATGGGAGGAAGCAAACCGACCGCGAGGTAAGTTAGAGCCTACGCCTGCTGGAGATATAATATTAGAAGAATACTGTCTAAATCAGAATTATTTTAAATACTGTTGTATATTTCTCCATCTAGTAAAAAGGCTTCATAATAACGGAAAGCAAACAGAAAGCCCACAAGATCATATGCTGCAACGTTCTACCTGTCAATGACTACTTCAGCTTAAATCGCAACAACACAAGAGCACACAACAGATTCAAACTTAATATTAACCGCTCCAAACTTGACTGTAAAAAATATGACTTCAGCAACCAAGTTGTCAAAGCGTGGAACTCATTACCTGACTCGGTAGTGTCAACCCCTAACCCCCAACATTTTTCCCTTACACTATCCACGATTGACCTCTCCAGGTTCCTTAGAGGTCAGTAAGGGGTCTGCATAAGTGCACCAGTGTGCCTTCCGTCCCCTGTCCAATTGTCTCTCCTTATCTCATTTATCTTTTCTTCCTTTCAAATTTGTTCACCTATACTTTTATATCTTTTCTTCTATCCGTTTCTTTAGTTATATTACTACATATCTATTCTCTTCATTGTGTATTATGGATTGGACTAAATAAATAAATAAATAAAATAAATTAATTAATTAATTTTATTTTTAAAACAGGGTTTTTTTCTTCCCACTTCTACAAATCATTTTACATGCAAATCAGAGATCAACAAATGTCCATGGTTTGGTCAGAAAACATTCAGTGTCCCCTAGAAAGATTTGTGGGGATCCTTCCCCCCCCCACTCCAAAAAATGTTCAGATTCAGCCCCTCTGGTGGAGGTTGTCAATTCTTAAACCTCATGAACCATTTCATGGATTTCAAGAACCAACTCTGAAAAAGAAAGAAAACATTCCCGGACTCTATCTCTAAGGGCTTCACAATTCACACACTATGGGAGAAAACAAGGCAACATTACGGGATTAAATCAACACAAAGGATGTCAAATGCAATCCAAATTTGAATAGCTGAAAAGAACAAGGCTAGAAGGATCAAGCGTTATGAAAAAGGCAGTGCTTGTAGCTGTGTGAAAACTCACAAAGGCTACCTTTCCCACCTTTTCAAGACAGAGGTCCTATAATTCTGAAGATGTTATTGAAAACACCATTTCCCCCTGGTTTTCATCTGAGTCGAATGGAGACGCTATTGCAATTATGTCAATCCCTGTCTTCAAAACCCAATGTTTGAGCCTACTATAAAGCCAATTAGGAAAAATTCATGGATGCCAAGTGTATCGGTGGTTATTGAAATGGATGCCCATGTGCTGCCTCTATGTTGGTTGGGGCAGGCAGGATTCCCTTGAGTACCATTTGTTGGGGGTCGGGGGAAAGGGTGGGTCTTGCCTTCTCTTTCCCCTGACCCCTTCCGTCCCCTGTCCTATTGCTCTCCTATAACTCCTATACCTTTCTTCTATTCCTATATCTATTCTTCTATTCTTTCATTGATATGTTCTATTTCTACATCTTCTCTTCCATTCTTTCTTAGATATATTTTACTATGAGTATATCCTCTATAACCTTCATCATGTATTTTACTATGTGTATACCCACTAAAACCCTCATTGTGTATATTGGACAAAATCAATCAATAAATAAATAAATAAATAAATAAGATCCCAATGGACAATTGGTGGGCCACTGTGTGACACAGAACGCTGGACTCGATGGGCTTTGGCCTGATTCAGCATGGCTCTTCTTATGTTCTTATGAAACCAGGCCACTAAAATATACATATCTACTTTCTCAACTAAGCTAACGGTTGTCCTCTACTGATGAAGATGCATGCATATTCATGACTCCAATGAGATGCAAAGATATGAGAGACGAGTCCCACCGAAGTGCCCACTTACTTTTGTATACCCACGTTGATGTCAACATATCAAAAGCATAGCTACCCGGAGCAACTTGCTTCATTAAAATGTCCTTGGTTAAACAACCTAATTCATTTGTGTCGTTATGTTTTGCCAAATGGAATCATGACCTCAGCCGTGCAGAAGGGAGCAGCACCTGAAGATAAGCCCATGGCCAATGGCACTATTAAAAATGACAAGGCGAGTACAAGCCGGATCTAATAGTGAGAGACTTTTGATGGTGGTTTTTTTTTAAGATGTTCAACCAAACATTTAAAAGGTTTCATTTGTATTAGGTCTAGAAAGCACCCCCGGGGCAGGCTTAAGTAACTATGCCATTAGGCACAGAGCTGCAAATTGCCTATTAAGCCTGACTGAAACTGTAAAATTGCTTTTCACAATGCAAATTAATGTAAATAAGAACAATTGGTTACACATATCACAGGCGATCAAACTGTGGACAGATGACGCAGTCTTCTTCCTTCTCTGGAATTAACATGGTTTAAAGCTATATTTAGCTTAGATTTTGTCCTGGGTATCCTTATCATCTGTTCTTCCCAATATATTATGAACTGCCAAATCCGTGGAGTAAACAGTATCTATGGGAAGGAAGGCCTCTGACAGATTTCAAATGCCTTTTTAATTGTTTAATTCTTATTTTTAATATCATAGTGTTCTGTCTGGGTCACTCCAGAAGCCAATACCAACCCAAAAAGAGAAGCCAGACACACTGGTAAAAGGCAAAGGCAGTTTTATAAAATTCAAGAAAAACACAGGTAACAGAAAATGTCCTTACAAACAGGAAAGTGCTGTATCTTCAGATATATCCACGAAGGCAAAAGTCCATGCAGCAATACAGAATTCTTGCTGCCAAGCCGAGGCTGTAGATAGCAGACCTACACCTCCCACGGGTCTTCCAAAGCTGCTGGGCCACAAGCCAGGAACAGAGACGCCGAGAAACACGACAGGATAACGCAACTCCAAACTGATAACACTCCACATGGCTTCAAGGGCTTGCCTGCCTTTTAAACCCTGCTAAGGAGGACCACACCCAAAACCGGCTGTTCCTAATTCAGTGCTGATAATACTTCTTTAATTGCTCCTTTCTTTGATCTGACCATCTCTGTCGCATGTCAATGACGGCTTGAGCTTCATCACCTAATGACTCCAAACTACTGGCTGGGGAGAGCCCCCCCCCCCCCCGGGGCTCTCATGCTGTTCTCCTTCATCTCATTCCTGATTTTCCTCTCCCCCGTCCGACTGTTCAGCCACCTCCTCTTTGCTGTCATCCTCCTCCGGGCATGGAGCCAGCAGAGACACAGCCGGTCCCTGAGCAGCCTCAGGCTGAACCACAACAGAAATACTAGTTGAATCTTAAATAGTCAGATTCAATCAATGATCAAACTCCCACTATATAGACTGTCTCTGCTCACATATTGCAAGAGCTTTAGACTTACGTGAGTTTTAAAAAGTCATTCTTCTAAGATATATCACAGTGAAAAGTTCAATCCATCTACTGTATGCAAACACATCTAAGCAGAACTGAGCCATCACCGATTTGACAGACAGAATTTATACTTTGCTGCCTACTGAACTGGCCTTTCATGAATTCTGATATCTTGACAATCGGATGTAAGCATTGCAGTCATCTGAAAAAAATGCTTATCATTTCATTCTTTTGATGGTGCCATGGCATTTGGAGACCAACAGGCACGCTAGGCTGCCTGGACCTAGGAAAGAAGTTCACCAACTGAGACAAAGCAAATGAGGCATGACAAGATCTTTGTATAGCCTACTTAAGAAATTTCAGCAGCCAGGGGATTTAGGAAAGAAAGCATGAAAGCAGATAACACATCGGCGCTGGGCAAGAATGAATCCATTTATCATATACTCCATTATGTTTAATCTTAAGCACTCAATGATGAAGTTTCAGTCTCCAACAAATAGCACCCAGGAGAGGCATTGAAGGCAGCTATCAGACATATGTGAACAGCAGACAAAGAACCAGCAGAGTAATCCTATGCATGAATTAAATTTTATTGTTAGGATAAGATTGCTCTTCAACTCCCTAGAGTCTAGAGGTCCTGCAAAATTCTCGCAATGATGGTGCTATCAGGTTTTTCTTCCTCCTTTCTCCTATTTTCCAAAATGGAATTTTTAAAGCTTCTCATTAAATAAGCTGAACGCTGTCATGATTTAAACAACAGAAAGTAATGTAAAGATGATTTTTATGATTATATGAGGAAAAATGTTGGGCACTGTACTTCTTATTAATCCCTCTCTTTCACAGTGTTGAAGAGCTACAAAAATACTTAAGAGGAGGAGGAGGAGGAAGGAGGAGTTTTTTAAATATTCTCATAAACTGGTATGCTAGACCCAACCTAATGTTTCTTTTAGTCTTAAAATTATGGCCCTCACTGACCCAGTCTGACTTTCTTCTGAAGCCAGTTACATGTAGAATAACAGGAAAAACACAAGATAGTAAACTCTGTTGGGTGCCATCTGGTTGAAACCTAGCGGGTTTTTTTTAATACAAAGCAATTCTCTCAGCTTTATTTAATATTTTAGGTACTAGACAAATATATATATATATATATATATATATATATATATATATATATATATATATATATATATATATGTAGATTGTTCTGAGTTCGGGTTTTGCCCTGTGTAATGTTTTGCATGTATACATATACCCGTGAAAATTTACGAAAACAAATATATATATATATATATATATATATATATATATATATATATATATATATATACATTTGGCGAGAATTGTTACATTTAGGAACAAAATAACAAAGCCATGCAAGTAAAGTGACACCACCATGAATAATCTAAACAATAGCAGTTTCAAGGATGGTAAAAACCGAGTCAACCTTTGCCAACTATTCTGTTTAACTTAATATTTTCTTGGAGAGACTACATTAAAACATTGCTACTGAGATGAGATGCTAATAAATTGACCACTAATCTGGAATGGAAAGAGCAGACCTGGGCAAGGGGCGGCCCATGGGCCGCATCCGGGCTGCCTGCTGTCGGTGACCAGCCCACCCACTATCTGTGGCCATGCAAGCAAAAACCAAATGCCGTGCGGGGTTTTCCATCCCTGTGCAGTGGAGTCGACACTGTTTCTCCCTGCCCAACAGCTGATCTGCCCCTCCCAAGCTGTTGACCAGGGAGAAACCCCCGTGGGCTCTATGCTTCAGGGCGAACTTCTGTGCCCCGCCATGTGCTGGGGAGGAGGAAGCTGAGCGCTCCGCTGTGAGCTTTAAAGAGAAAGGCGGAGGGAGGGCTCCAGTTTGGACAGTGCCACAGGAGTATGTGTGTGTGTGTGTGTGTGTGTGTATCCTGGGGGGAAAGGGGGCGGTTGCCCCCATTGCTCGGGTGATGGCGCTGCCCAAACCAGAGCTCTTGCCTTATTTTTTATTTGGGGGGGGAGCATTGTCCCAAGCATTATTTATATTGTTGAATTTAACTTGTGTAATGGCAAAAGCAATAGCACTTAGATTTATATACTGACTCAGAGTACTTTATAGCATTATCTGGGTGGTCCGCATATTGCCCCAACAATCTGGGTTTTACTGACATCAGAAGGATGGAACACTAAATCAATCTTGAGCCTCATCCGGATTGAACTCCAGGCTGTGGGCAGAGTTAGCCTGCAACACTGCATTCTAATTATTGCACCATCAGGGCTCAGCACATCTATGCAAAGTATATAAATCAGAATAGAATAGAATACGAAGAGGAGGGGAGGGGAGGGGAGGAGAGAGAATGGAATAGGGAGAGGGAAGAGAAGAGAAGACCCACCAATGAGTTTTGAATCAACTCTTCCAAACCACACCCAGTTTTACAATTGATGTGAGAATTAAATCTTGTGCGACCCACTCCTGATCAAAAAACAATTTTCCATGATTGAACAATATCTAGATAGGATTACTGTAATTCACATCTCACAGTTCTGCTAATGTCATCATTAAAGAAATGACATTTGCTTCTGAATATAGCCACAGCAGCAAGTTGAGTGATCTTTGGCTTCTTTTGAAATGAGCACAGATTACAATGGCCGTCAAGGCTTTTTGCTGAGAAAAGACTATAAACCTTCCTTTCAGAATTACAAGCCCGTAATGGATGGGGGATTGATTATTTCAGACTACTTTTTTAAAAATACAATTTCACTATTATGGGTCTAGCCAAGCAATCCAAAAGGTGACTTTATCAGAAGCTTAGGCCCATTGAAGTCTGAATGATATCCTACGGAGAAAGAGGGGGATTAGGCTGATCTGTGCCAAGATCAATAAATATAATGCCAACCTATTTATTTTTTCTGTATTTCTATAAAATTATTCCATTAGAAATACAGTGTTAAAATATTTATATCTTTTCCTTTCTATTTATTTGTATTCCAAAAGCATTTTTAGATTTTTTTTAAAAAAAAATATCCAAACTTCTCATTTATGTTCTTCATAAACAATGCTTTCTATTTCATCAGATTAACTCCAATTGTAAATGCACAGTAACATTAATCCATATATTCCTTGGATACCATCTTGCTGTGTGTTAAAATATACCCTGATTTTCATGGGGAAACTGAATAATTAAATGGGACAGAATTATAACTTTTCAATAAAACATTGAAAACGCATAGCCACATATTCCATCTCATCATTGATTAAGGCAGTGGTTCCCTACCTTTTTTTGGCCATACACTACCTAAGCATCTCTAAAATCCTGGTGTTCTCTCTGTGATATATAATTCTTACTGTTCAAAAAGTGGGCTCCTACTCAAGGTCATTAACTTAGTTTAAATAAGGTTCCAATTGCTCCACCAAAAATAGAATTGCCCCATATGGGACGTGTTTGCCATGTTGGGAACTACTGGATTAAGAGGAGGGGAAAGGCTTAAACTTTTCTACTGATCAGTACCATTATCGCCCAGAATCCTAATGTCAGAAAAATAATTTAGGATTCCAAGCCTAGCAGTTTCCATTTAGGGTCAGGCTGCAGAGAAATGGGATACAGCACATTTTTATATAGGGATCTTGTCATGTGCTGATTCTAGGGTAACATTTGAGGGATGTGTATGTGCATGTGTAGTTATGTTTATTATTGTGAACATTGCAAATCTTATTCTTTGATGTGTGGATTAGGTCTGGGTAAGTTATTTGAGGAAATTTGCTAATTTTAATTGATTAACTTAGTTTCAGCTTGACTGTTAATTGTCTAGTGGAGACACGGATTCTCAAGCCATTGTGAATTCTGTTAATGTTTTAAGGGGAAGATGGAAACAATATAAAGGATAAAATATATTTGGATATAAAAGTTCTCGCACTACCATCAAACGTTTTGCACAAAATAAAAAGGTGGTGATTGGCAGATATTCTTTCACAACTTTGGAGATCGTTGTCTTCTTGGAAACTGTAGCAGGAATATATTATGTAAGAATGCCTTTAAAAGATCCTGTATTCACTTTGTCAACCTTCTTAGCTTGATATAATAAACTGTGAGAATGACCTTGGGAGACCAAAGGAGGTGCTCATGGTTTTGACAATGATCAAATAAGAGATATATCAGCCTACCAAAGGAAGGGGCAGGCAAAAGGATTCCAGAAGGACTCTCTCTAGTTTTCTGGAAAGTAAAGGCAAGGGGGAAGGAATTGTTTTCAGATTTGCAAGATTCAGGGTGTGCGTAAGTGCACCAGCGAGCCTGCTGTCCCTGTCCTAATGTTTCCCTCTTATTAGTGCCAATATCATTTTATTTATTTGTTTGTTTGTTTGTTTGTTTGTCATACAAATATAGTATTATAGCATGTTTAACATAATATAAGTATAAAGCAGAAATAGAAAAGATAAAAAGACATTAGGACAGGGACGGTAGGCACGAAGGTGCACTTATGCTCGCTCCTTACAGACCTCTTAGAAAAGGGGAGACGTATATTGTAGAAAATGTAAGGTTGAAGATTTTGGGATTGGGGGAGGAAACAACAGAGTCTGGTAGTGACTATAAACAGTGTTATATCATTGTATACTACCAAAATGTACTTGACTAGATAGATAGATAGATAGATAGATAGATAGATAGATGGATGGATGGATGGATGGATGGATGGATGGATGGATGGATGGATGGATGGACGGAAGGAGAGAGAGAGAGAGAGAAAGAAAGAGAGAGAGAGAGAGAAATAAACCTTACAGTAATGAAAATGTCAGTACTTAAGGTTTTAGTTTCTTGTCTGGACTACCTCGAAGGGCTGATGCTTACTCAAATAAGGTAAAATGGGAAGGAATCAAGCAGGCAAGTGAACTATATATGTCTAATGTGTATCTTTAGGCCTCAAAACTTGAATCAATTAAACTAGGTGACTCTCACAAGTTCTGTATGTGCAAGTGTACATGTGTACATGTAGTGTTACAAAACAGTGCATATATTATATTGAAACCGGTGTTAGCATGAAGACAAACAACTTCATCTCGGGCTGCCTTGCACAGCAGTTCTTTGAGGCCTCCAAAGGTTTTGTGGGAAACGACAGTCCTTGATCTTCTATGTTTTGCTAGATATCTGCACAGTGCTGGTTACCAAATTATCATTTGCAGCATTCAGTACCTTGCAGTAGGTACAACTTTGTGTATCAATGTACCGTTTGATCAACCCCATAATGAGACTATTGTGTTTGTATTCTAACAATCACTTGTCCTGTTTCATCCCCCAGAATTCCTTGGAAAACCAAGATGAGGCCAGCTGTCACATGACACAATAATTGTGTAAATAATGACTCCCCCACTTTTTTGGGGAAGGTGTATCCCATAGATCAGATGGTGATTTCATCTTGACACTGACTTCAGCCTATATAAAAAAATCATCCCCCCTTTCTAAAATGAAATCTAAATCAAGGTTGGGCCATATTCCATCTGTTGGAGCAATGAAATTTGAGACACCTTTACAGGACCAATTTTCAGCATGAAGGTTGAAATCTCATGGCCAATTATAGTCCAGTGCCTCAGGCAGAAAGGTCAGCCAAAGTGTGCATAGAATTGAGTAACAACCACAGGCTGTCTCACTGACTCAGTACCAAGCTTGGTCAGTTTGGAGAGGGTTAGTGATTAAGGTTGAATTTCTATTTACAGCAGTGTTTCCCATGTGTCCAATCAAAGGTGATGTTGCATTGAGAAAGTAGGTGCCAGAGTCAGAATATGCATCCTACCAGTACCTCCAGCCTGGCCTCAGTAAAATGTATCAGATCAAGTCCTTCACCCATAATCAAGTCATGGATGAAATCTTATTATGAACCCACCTGATATTTAGAAACTAAATCATTAGGTATCTGAAGTGGAGACATATGCAGTGATGACCTACAGCCATCTCTGCATAATGGCTCTTGAATATCTTCTCTCAATCTCTCTTGCTTCCTGAGTGCCAATTACCTGACCTACTATGCTGCCAATCTCTTCCAACCTGTCAACTATGGAGGAGGAAGACAGAAGAAGTACACACTACTTTATTGGTATTAAATAGGTCACCATCGTAATTGGTGCTTTGCCACATATCCTTTCTTGGCTATCCACTTGGCCCTAAAGGCGAGTCACAGATGACTTTTAGATTTTAGTCTTCTACTAATTGTAAAAGATTCTTTTTTAAAAAAAAAAAAAAAGACCCAATGAATCTATATTCCCAACTGACTGATATTTTAAGACTTTCAAAAATAGGCAACTCAGTTCAAGTAACTCAGTTCAAGCAAACATCTGGAAAGAATTTTTGTAATAAGATAATAAGAACTTTGACATACTTACTATATTCTTTACCGCAGCTGCACTACCAATAAAGGGTAATTTTGTGTTAATGAACTAGATTCAAACCCTATCTAACTTCAACAGCTAACACGGGTTTTTAAAGAAAAAAAATCACTTAATGTTAAAATCTTGAGTGCAAAAAACTGGCTGAGTATTGTACTTTTTAATAATACTAAATATAACTGTATAGATATATATTCAAAAGAAAAAACGGAACTTGTGTAATTATAATTAGTATTCCATAAATCCATGATAGGGATGATTTATTCTCATACATAAACTTTCATACTATATAAATAAAAATGTCCCATGTTACTTATTAAAAACTACCCTGTTTTTAAAAGAAATCCCAAAATGAGTTGAGCTCAAAAATAATACATAAAAATATGCATAAATGCAACTCTTTGTTCAGCATGGCATATATTTGATCAATAAGAACTTTTGTTAGAAACATAACAGATAAAATCTCATTTGTGATTCTGGATATGCTAGCTATTGATTTTATGTCCTTGTAATTACTATGGAAAGTATATGCATGTTTACTCAGAGATCAACCCCTACCGAATTCTATGGGACTTACTCCAGGGAAATTTTTTATTGGATTGCAACCTAATATTTTTCTATTTATCCTATTCTCTTTGGCCTTGACTAAAAATAAGTCAAAATAAAATGGTAATATTTTTTTCTCTGCAGCAATGTTTACGAGGTTGCTTTCTATTTCCACCTTTCATGAGGAGGTTGGTGAGACTGAAATTTCTGGGATCAGTCTCCTGAATTCCTACCACTTGGTTTCATGGACCTTCCTGCTAAAGAAACCTAGGTTCAAGACTCTATTTGACCATTGTCAAGTGAATTTAATGTTTTAAATTTAATCTTTGGAGCCATTTTAAAACAGGGCTTGCATATTAAGATGATTACTACATGGAAGCAGAGACAGAATTTTCTGTATTTCTCAGCTGCCATCTAATGGTTGTCTGATTTTTTGCAGACAAGAATAGGAATTAGTAAAATATCTGTCGTAGGTCAGATAGAAATGTTCTGGAATTGGATGATACTGTGATAGTCCTTTATTACTTCAGATCGTGCAGAATGCAGCTGCGAGAGCAATCATGGGCTTCTCTAAGTATGCCCATGTTACTCCAACACTCCGCAGTCTGCACTGGTTGCCGATCAGTTTCCGGTCACAATTCAAAGTGTTGGTTATGACCTATAAAGCCCTTCATGGCATCAGATCAGAATATCTCCGGGACCGCCTTCTGCCACACGAATCCCAGTGGCCGGTTAGGTACCACAGAGTGGGCCTTCTCTGGGTCACGTCAACTAAACAATGACATTTGGTGGGACCCAGGGGAAGACCCTTCTCTGTGGTGGCTCCGACCCTCTGGAACCAGCTCCCCCCAGAGATTAGTATTGCCCCCACCCTCCTTGCCTTTCAGAAACTCCCTAAAACCCACCTCTGCCATCAGGCATGGGGGAATTGAAACATCTCCCCCTTGCCCATGTAGTTTCTGTGTATGATTCGACTTGGGGTTTCTTTTGGATTTTTTAACCTAAAACTGTAATTTAGATTGCTAAATATTAGATTTGTTACTATGTATTGTTTTTTACCATTGTTGTGAGCCGCCCCGAGTCTACGGAGAAGGGCGGCATATAAATCCAATAAATCTAATCTAATCTAATCTAATGACATAATTAACTGAAGTGATCAATATGGGATCATCGTACTCTGATTTCCTTTTTGCCATTCTCCACACTGTGGGTTCACTAGCATTCCCCCCAGTATTGGGTTCACTAGCAAGAATGGAATTAATATTGATAATTACATTTGTTAGAGACTGTGGGAATACAAGAAAGTAAGCAGGCACACAATGTAGAATATACATCAAGAGGCACATGCTTAGTGCTGAGAGCTGCAAGCATGCTATGCAACAGTTTGGTGAATCCCCCCATTGTCTATTTGCTTACTCTCTTGTAATCCCTTCCTTTCCAGTCTCTCTGCTCTGTGAGGTGGGGGAGAAAAATCAAAGCAATGTCTATAGCCAATCTCTCCTGTGTCTGAAGCACTTTTTCCCTCCATTTAATTCTGTTTTATTCATGTTCTAAGCCTATTGTATCACAGTAATCTGTATCATTTGTTAGCGTTCATCTGTTTATGTTTTTCTTCCACATTACAACAAAGCCTTTGCTGTAAGCTCAGCATACAGTTTCTGAAGACTACAGCCCATTTACAAACAAAGCTATTGCTATCATATGAATAAAAACAATGCTGGTTCAGGCCTCTGGCAATGCTTTTTGGGTTATAAATCCAACAGCCTGTACTGTAGTTTCATACCATTCTTCCTTTCATTAGTAATGGTGTTTGTTTCTGGTGACCCATTTGAAGGGGAAAGAACCAGGTATCTTTCCAATATTCTATTATTTTGATATAACAGTTTTTTTAAAAAGTTGGAGAGTGAGGGGACTCCCTACCCAAGTCAGCCAAATCCTGAATCCTCAGTCAAAGCCATCTGCTCTGCACCAGCATTTCCATGAAGCACGGCAGAATTCTTCCAAAGCAATCCAAATTGAGTTGGCAACATGATGAGGCTCCTTGGTGAGCAATTTGAGGTACCTAAACGGTACTGGATGACCTCACCCACCACTTTTACCTTTTTTTTCTCTAGGATGAGTACAACAGGAAAGGATAGGAACTAAGCCAAATGGGTGGTCTATCTATCTTTCAATTAAAAGAAACAATTCATCAGGAGCTCTCTAAACACACTGCTTGGTGGAGAAATACTAGCACTTGCCTACAAATGCCATTTAATTCTGCCTATCAACCCAGTTATAGAACCTTTTAAATAATAAAACAGTCACATTTAAAAGTTTAACTCCTACATCTGCATATGCTATATGTTATTTGGCCAGTTTCTTAATACTGGGGCATTTTCAATCTGTCAGCAATTGTCAGCAAATATACTTTCCACCCACTTTTGTAAAAAAATCTTCTTGCACAAGCCATTTTCATCTGTCAAGCCAAATTTGGCACGCTTGATCACTACAGAAGGGGGAAATTAAATCTGTAGTTTAAATCAGTAGGTGGCGGCCCAGTTGGGAAGGGAATAAGGGAACTGGGTTGCATGAGTGATGGGCTGGCGTGTGCATGCACACATGCAACCCTTACAAAAGTGGAGACCAGCATGCAGCCATGCAGCTCAACTTGTGCGAGCGGTGGGCCCATGCTCATATACGCAATTGCCCAGCAGCTCACCTCTTGGGCAAGTTGAGCTGTGCACACATGCACTCCAGCCAGCAACTTGCACAGCCCAAATCCGAATAGGCCAGAACTGGATAGTAGGCGATGGTCTAGAGTTTGGGGAATCCTGGTTTAAATCTAGTCCTGCCAGAATGAAACCACACCCACCCCTTCATTTAATGGAGTAGCAATAGTTTCAGATTTTCCTAGATGTGTAGTATAGGCAGTGGTAGGGCTATGAGCCGTTATGCTAAATTGCGCTCACCGCCACAGATCATAAGTTCTTGAGGGGACAGCGTGATTTTGCTTCTGCACCTATGGAGGTAGTAAAATTGTGCATGGAGCCACAGGTGCGCCCGTGTTTTGCTTCCGCACATGCCAAAACACGGGTACACCTGTGGCTCCATACGCAATTTTGCTACCTCCACAGGTGTGGAAGCAAAATCGTGCTGGCCCCACAAGAACTTATGAGCCGCCGCGGCGAGCACAATTTAGCTTTCTGTCTCGTAGCCCACCGCTGAGTATAGGGTATTTTTTATTTGTTTATCTATTTGTATCATGCCTTTATTATTTTTGTACTAATAATCCAAGGCAGAGAATGTATCTGAGACATCTTCCTTCTTTTATTTTCCTCCCAACAACCACCCTATGATTAAAGTTTAGCTTTGATCATAATGGAGCACAGCTGGGATATATGGAGTGAGATGTACAGGGCTAAGGATCCTTTATATCTCAAATCCTGTAACACTTCACTATGATCCCAAATGCCAAACAAATGTAGAGTTGTTTATCCACTCATTGTTTACAGTGGGATTTCTAAATCTATATATTTACATAGAAGTCAGAGGAAATGGAAGGATTGTCAAGCTTCTTTCCAGGAAACTGGATTGAAGCAGGTAAGCAAGTACACAGAATGTTAGTATTTCTGATATATTATACAGAAAATATTGGGGGGGGGGGATCCCAGTAACTGATGTGGATCAAACATGAGGGGTTTTTTGGGGGGTTGGGGGGTTGGAAAATAATGGTCAATTTTTTGTATCTCCTTCTTCTGTTCTGCATTTTTTTTAATAAAGACATTATTGTGGGTGTGATGGACCATTTCCATATGTTTCTGTTTTTCACAACATCTCTGAAATTAGACTGCTTGCATTTGACTTATGCAAGAATTATTCTCACACCTTGTTCAGCATCCAGCTTTTGTCAGAAAGATGCCAAAGAGCTCCAAAGGTAGCACAGAATTTGCTCTTCAAAACTGCCATCCTATTCACACTCACTTGGTAGAAGTACCGTTGAAGCAAGTCAAATTTTCTTCTAAATACTCCACATCAAGCTGTACAAATAGTGTTAATCATTGTAATCACTACTCTCGTAAGGCAGGTTATTGTTATTTGTTCTACTTTAAAGCTTTTTTTCTTTTAGTGTCACCATGTTTTAATATAAAAGGGCATTTCATATTTCTTCTTGAACTATGAATACTCATATTGGAGCATGACTGAAGAGGATTGAAGTGTGAATGCATCCATATCAAATAGATTCCAGATGAGAACTGTGATAATTCAAATTATTTAAGGAGGGAAAAAACCTATTCTGGATAAGCCTAAAAAGGGAAGGTACCAACTGCTGGCTTATATGCTACACTTGTAATGAAGTGCTTAGTGTAGACATCTCAAAAAAGGTGACTTGTTATAAATGTTGGATCTTCAAACTCATCTTACTAGGAATTTGATCAGAGTCTCAGTTAATGAATCACAGCACTGCATGTTCACAACAATCACCATAGAGACTATTTGTTTGATGCTCAGTGGTGTTTCAGTACATCCTTCCTAAAAACAAGAGGTTGCCATTTTTCAGGCTAACTTCATGGCATCGGACCAGAATATCTCCGAGACCGCCTTCTGCTGCACGAATCCCAGCAACCGATTAGGTCCCACAGAGTGGGCCTTCTCCGGGTCCCGTCAACTAAACAATGTCAGTTGGCGGGCCCCAGGGGAAGAGCCTTCTCTGTGGCGGCTCTGACTCTCTGGAACCAGCTCCCCCCAGAGATTAGAATTGCCCCCACCCTCCTCGCCTTTCATAAACTCCTTAAAACTCACCTTTGACATCAGGCATGGGGGAATTGATCTCCCCCGGGCCTATATAATTTATGTATGGTATGTTTGTATGTATGTCTGCTTAATAATGGGGTTTTTTAAATATTTTAAAATGTAACTTATTAGATTTGTCATGAACTGTTTTATTGTGTTGTGAGCCGCCCCGAGTCTACGGAGAGGGGCGGCATACAAATCTAATAAATAAATAAAATAAATAAATAAATATTGTCCCATCCTAGTGTCCTTCCATCTATGTCCATGATCAAGTGTTCCTGGATAAGAAGAATATATGGGAAAGAATGCACCTGTGTTCGTGCACACAGACAGACAGACATACACACACACAGGTCAAGCAAACGACTTTTCCTTTTTTGCAATTAGGAAGTCAAAGAACATCTAATGAGATTGAAAATATGCTTCCCACTCAAAGTGGCTTTTGATTGCAAAGCAATTTACACAGCTGGGCAGGCCCCTAGGTGGTCCAAAGTGTGATAGGCAGGTGGTCACCTATTAGAGAGTAAAGGAATATGCAACAGATTACCTATCTCCCTGGGATACGATTTTTCCAGCTATTAACCCCTGTCACCATTGGTAGCAGGTGGCCATAAGTGCAGATTTGGCTGTAAGGTGGCTCTTTCATTATTAAATATTAACTAGATAATTATGACAAACCACACTTTGATAAGTTTTGTCTTATCAAAAAAGCATAGAAAAATAATATTTTGAATTTCTGTATATGGGAAGCTTCAGGAAAACTCAATGATAAACCCATATTCCTCAAATCTCTGGGGATCTGAAAGCATCAAAAGGATGTTTGGGTAGCAAGAAACCTGAATAACTGCAATTTTTATTAAGTTTAAGAGTTGGTTCCCATGAGAATTGTTTGTATTACCAAGCGAAGCAATGGCTTTGCACAATAAACGTAATTTATTACCATAGAACAGGGTGGGGTTTTTTTTAAGCTGTAATATTCATTTAAATGTTGCATTAGGAGATTTTGAACAAGTGTATTCTGAAGTGTTCTCTACCTATCTTGGGATCAACACAAAATCACACAAGAATGAAATATGATCTGTTGATTGCAATAGTAACAATGGGATCCCATTTCCACGCTAGTAGTAGTAGAATTGAATCGTGAAGATCTTCTTTTGCCCTCCTCTGCCCTATATTCCTATTGGAGAAAGGAAGGACAATTATATTATTGTGGAGGAATATATATGAGAACATGGTGAAATACTCTATCAGTATAGCTTCTGATTTCTTTAGGATCAGAATTGCTTAGGTGAACAAAGGAGAAGAAAGCGGCTTAATAACAGACAATTCTTGCAGCAAACTTTAAACACAAATTCTACAGTATTCCCTTCCCCTTTTATTTTATTTTTTAGGCTTTTAGGCTTTTTTTTTTTTAGTCTTCAGTTCCTACCCCTTACATATACCTACAATGACTTTTGAGGCTGAAGACTAGTATTCCACAGGTCAATATCCTTTTTCTCAGACGGTTCTCCTCTAAACATAAACAATCTTGAGTGATCTCCCACTCAGGTTATTGTCTCTCCACCCTCACCAAATGGACCGTTACATTTCTCCTGTCTCCAGGGTAACCAGAACATTCAGCCACACATTTCACCACCGAGACAAGCCCCCACCAACCCCATACTCAATATATTACACCTTAATTTCACTGTAACATGCAAAATAGTGGCAAAATTATAGCATCCACGATCTCTTAGGAAATAGCAGGAATCCATGTGATCAAGTATGCCCTAAGAGAGGATTACTGAAGAGTAAGAAGCAATGATAAATAATAATGAGGCACTTCATGAAGGAGAGACATTTTCCTTAAGAAGTATAGTAAGAAATTGAGGATGTAATATTCTATCAGTTTTGCTTCTTAAAGCAAAGCTTCCCACACAAGAAAAGTAAACATCCTCTCTCTTCCTCTTGCTGTCTTTATGGTATGGGAAGTAATAATGAGCGTAGGAGCCAGTCTGGTATAGCAGTGAAGATGCTGGCCTAAAAACCAGGAGATTGTGAGTTCTAGACTCATATAACGTATGAAAGCCAAGTGGATGACTTTATGTTAGTCACTCTTTCTATCTCAGCCCAACTTACCTCACAGGGTAGTTGTGTTATGAATAAGTGAAGAGCAGGTTCCAAGACAATAAATTAACAATCAAATTAACATGACATATGTGCAGTGAAGGGCTACCAAAATCTTTACTACCACACTGTGGGTGTAGCTTATGCAGGACAACCTGAATTTTCTTTCAACATATTTCAGTGAAAATTGGGTGCTCTGGGGTGGAGCTCCATTTTTGCTACCTGTTGTGGTTGGCTCTGGCCCAGCTCCTGCCCCAAGGAATGTGGAGGTGGATGTGGGGGAAACATCCACATGCCACAGGCCTGTTTTGCTCCCGATAGAATCTCCCGACAAAGTGTCCTCTGACGAAGGAAGCGTGAGTGGCAGGGAAGAGGGGAGTTTGGCAGACAGCCCAGGAGGAGATCAATCATCCTTATCATTCCTGGATTCTGAACAAGAACTTATGACAGACCCATGCATGCGTAGAGTGATGCATAGGAGAGAACAACTGAAGGATTATTACAGGAGATAAGTGAGGCCACCTGTGGTTGGGTGGGGCTGCTGTAATTAGTGCTACAGGTAAAAAGAACAGCGTGCTGATTTAGCCTTGTGGAAGTTTATCTGATTCATAGTTTCGTCAAGATCATGGTTTTGCTGTTTCCCTGTTCAAGATTGTGTGTGGACTTTCTGGACTTTAGAATTGGACTCAATTTCCCAGTTACTGGGTGAGAAATTGGATTGCATTTAACCTGTGCCTTGTGTGTACCAGAAAATCCCTTTGACATTTAAAAAGGGAGCTTTTTCTGCTTTTCTGTTGATAAAGATTTTTGGTTTTCCTTCTATCGTATGTTGATAAAGATTTTTGGTTTTCCTTCTATCGTGTGGTGTGTGTCTTTTTGGACCAATTACCCTGTAATTACGGGCGGTTGGGACACGCCGGCAGAACATTACCCCACAGCGTTCCTCTCCCCCCGTCTGGGCAGCAGCCCACCCCAGCACACATTTCTACATTAATAGCCATTTAGAAATGGCCTCACCTAACTTTCCTGTCCCAATTCCCAAAAGAAAATCATTTTTTTCAATATATCATAATAAACCATCAGGGTCAAACAAGCAGGAATAATTGGAGGCAGCTATTTTTGCTTTATTTCATAAACGGCTTGTTCCTGTGTCACAAGAATCAGCACCTTGAACTGTACCAAAATCTTATTGGGAGTCCATGGACTAGCAACTCAAAACACCTATGCACCTGGTATTGAGTTCCGATAAGGGGCATGCGCAAAAACCAAAAATCATCAAAATGTTGCACATGTGCGTATCCCCACACAAAATCTTGCTTTCTGTGCATGCACAGAAGCAAAATATGCTGGAATGCATGCACGTACATGCAGGTTAAAAGAAGCTATGCATGTAGCACAACTTTCACTACCGGGGCACTGTCTGCATCTGTACCCAGGTGTGGGCTGCTAACCAGAACGCTAAATTTGGCTTGCCGCGGTGGTTCATAAGTGCTTGCAGGGGCCAGCGCGATTTTGCTTCTACACCTGTGGAGATAGCAAAATCTCGCACAGAGCCTCAGGTGCGCCTGTGTTTCAGCGAGGTTTTTTTGCTTCTGCACATGCCAAAACACGGGTGCGCCTGTGGCTCCGTGCGCAATTTTGCTATCTCCACAGGTGTAGAAGCAAAATCACACTGGCCCCGCAAGCACTCACGAGCCGTGGCAGTGAGCCCAATTTAGTGTTTCGGCTGGAGCCCACCCCTGTCCGTACCAGTAGCAACCCAATATTGGTTCCGATACTGAAGAGACAAGAGACTGTTGGAGTGATTTCAGCTCTTTGCTAGGTTACATGGAGTAGCTTCCAGCGCCGTATATAAAAGGCAGGGGATTTAAATAGGGAGCCAATCCGGCAGGGACCCAAGCAGAATTTTTCTATTTTACTTCCCTGTTAGACTGGAGTGAAAACTTCTCAATTTCTTCAGA
The DNA here is from genome assembly GCF_031021105.1 of Erythrolamprus reginae. NCBI lineage: Eukaryota > Metazoa > Chordata > Lepidosauria > Squamata > Dipsadidae > Erythrolamprus > Erythrolamprus reginae. The sequence goes on from NC_091952.1 coordinate 89,418,346, forward strand.
ACATAACACCTAATATTGCATTATGGCTATCATATGATTCCAATATTACAGAAACTGTTGTACTCTTCATACCATGGCAGGCCACTCTCTTTTCAACAGCAAGGAAATAACCCATAGACGTGACTGTATGATATGTCTTTCATGTTTGGAGCTCAGTACGAAATATGCCTCTGCCATCACAAGCAGCAGATTCCCAGGAACACAAGCTTTCAAAGAAGAAGGGCTTGTCAATTCATGTTCACAATTAGGAAGACAGGGGACTTAGAAATGTATAAATATCGGGGAAAGGATCCAACAGAGGGAGCTTACTATCTTCCTAGTAATGATAGATATTCAGTGGTTGCTGGCTTTGAAAATTTGCCCATCCATGCCAGCCCCCGCTTTGTTAAATTCACTGTCATATCAGTGCTTGTCATTATATTGCTCTAATCCGTGCAGCAAAAATATTTAGTGCAATTTATTCTTACTGTCTGCGGAAGCCATCCATTTTTCTAACACTAAACAATGAGATTATAGTTCAAATGGCACCTCTATTACTAACTTTTCACCTGCTTTCGCAATGTCGTGTTTGCTTGTTGCTATAGTCAAAACCAGACTCACCTAAAGCAACAAAATCACTTTGAAAAGATAACATAATTTTTTTAACATGCAAACAATAGCACAGTACAGCACACTCAACTTACAACAGTTCATTTAGTGACTGTTCAAAGTTACAATGGCACTGAAAAAAGTTACTTATGACCATTTTTTTTCACACTTATGACCCACTGCAGTATCCCCAGCGTCACCTGATCCTAATTCAGATGCTTGGCAGCTGACTCCTGTTTACGATGATTGCAGCATCCTGAGTTCATACCAGTAGTGGGTTCCACTTACCTTTGCTACCAGTTCAGGAATGGGAGCATGCAAGTGCATGGTTTGGACACATGCAGTGGACATACGCACATGCAGAGCATTTTTGATGACATCTGGGTGAGTGGCCAGAGCTTCCTGCTGCCGCTAACTGGCAGCAACCAGGAACTGGTAGCAACCCACCACTGGTTCATGCAATCTCCATTGGCAACCTTCTGACAAGCAAAGTCAATGAAAAAGCCAGATTCACTTAACAATCTTGTTGTTAACATAACAACAGAATGATTCATTTCACAACTGTGGCAAGGAAGGTCTCAAAATGGGGCAAAACTCACTTAACAAATGTCTCACTTAACAACAGACATGGTAGGCTTAATTTTGATCACAAATTGAGGACTACCTGGATATACTGGGATCCCAGCAAAACATTGGCACTTTGCTGATCAAAAGCAAGACCAGGGTTTATAGAGACTTTTCAAAGTCAAGATAAAGAAAAAAGACAGACCCAGTATCAATTGGGAATGTTTGAGGTAAACCAATCTCTGTGACTTTAGCCATCCCTTCCCAACATGCTAGCCGTTCTGTCTTTGAGATACAGTCAATGAATATCAGAAATTTGGTTTACTGGGCCACAGGTTCCTGATTGATTCTTCTCTCTGTTGATACTTGAAATCAATTCAACTTGCTGTCAATGTTTGCTTACAAGGGCACTTTAAGCAGCTAACATGTACAGAGGGGGCATCTGGTGAGAATCCAGTACACATGTATTATGTCCTGCCCAGAGACTAAGCGAAGTAAGGCTTAGTAATTACCAGGTTGTTGTGATTGGTTAGATCGTTCGTCGGGAGCAAGGGCGGCAAAGCTCTATCAGCCGATTGGTTGTTACCTCAGCCGGCGTTAGTATATAAACACCAGCATTTGTTATGGCTCTGTTCCTCATCTCCACCTGTTGTGTTAACTTCTAATAAAGACTTGGTTGCCGACTCCTGCTTCCGACTATTTCAACATGTGTATGGAGGGGACCTTCTTACCATCTCATTTCCCCTCTTTCTTTCTTTTTTCTTTCTTTCTTTTTTTCTTTCTTTCTCTCTCTCTCTCTCCCTCCTTTCTTCCTTCCTTCCTTCCTTCCTTCTTCCTTTTCCTTCCTTTCCTTTCTTCCCCTTAAGGTGTGCAATATGGTGGAAGAGTTCCAGATAGATGACCAAGAAGTATTGTGACAGCAGAGTGAATCTATACCAGTGATGGTGAACCTATGGCACGGGTGTCACAGATGGCACGTGAGCCATTGCCCTAGCTCAGCTCCAACATGCATTTGTGTGCTGGCCAGTTGATTTTTGGTTTGCACAGAGGCTCTGGCAGGTTGTTTTTGGCTTCCAGAGAGCTTCTGGGGAATGGGGGAGGGCATTTTTATCCTCCCCCAGCTCCAAGAAAGCCTTTGGAGCCTGGGAAGGGCAAAACATGAGCTTAGTGAGCCCACCAGAAATTGGGAAACAGGCCATTTCTGGCCTCCAGAGGGCCTCTGGGGAGCTGGAAAAACTGGTTTTGCCCTTTCCAGGCATTGAATTATGGGTGTGGGCACTCGCGCATGTGTGATAGCACCCATGCACACTCTTTCGGCACCCGAGGAAAAAAAGGTTCACCATCACTGGTCTATACTGAGCAGAAGAGAAAGAACACATTTTTACATGTACAGTATATATAATACACAACAACAATCTGTGCTTCAAACTAGCTTCTATACTTCATGCAATACCTCCACAAGCAAACTATTGTCTGTATCCTATATTGGTTTTAATGTATTACATTGCTTATTCATACTGACGTTTTTCTTTATCACATATTGTTAATTTCAGAGCATGAAAAAGCTCATTCGTCATGTAAACATTCAGAGATGCTTTCTGCAATTCATATAATTTTACAAGTGGCAAATTATTCTTGAAACAATGTCAAGCAAAACCCTCTTGTTCGTAATTTCAGCAAGGGTTTTTCTTGATAAACAGGGCCACTCCAATGTTTTCCTGAAAATTAAGCACACAAGCTAACCCTGGCTGTACCCAGGAAGCCTATCTGGGATCTCCACATATTTTAATTCAAAATTAATGATATCTCCTTGTATCACTTTTCTATTACCTTGGGGTACCTGGGTTTGATAAAAAACACTAAAATCCAATAATTCTGCAAACCATGTATTTGGAATAATATTCCAAGTAGGCATTGATTTGATACTATTGTAGATCTTTTGGCTCAGTGATGAAGTCCAAATCCAAAGTTCTTGAAAGTATGGCTTGATGGGCGTGGTGTGGCTTAGTGGACATGTCTTGCTGGGCATGGCCAGGGAAGGATACTGCAAAATCTCCATTTCCTCCCCATTCTGGGGCCAGACAGAAATAGTATTTGCTGGTTCTCTGATCTATTCAAAATTTCTGCTACCGGTTCTACAGAACCTGTTAAAATCTGCTGGATCTCACTCCTGGTTTAGCTGTTAGGATTCCAGAAGAAATCATGTATAACTCCAAAACAATTCTTCCTAATTATTTTTGAAATATGGCAAACCCTATGTTATATAAATTTTGACTTTTAAAAGTGCTGTACTAGAATAAATAGGGTTACTCTGCATCCCAACTAGTTGGCCTTCATGACATGCTTCTTATTTAACTCTGAACATTTAAAATAGAACAGCAAAGCATTCTAGGACTCAGAATGCAAAGTAAAATGTTGATTGGAATTAGCATGTAAGCATAAACTTTATATTTTCTATTTTTATAATATGTTTTTTGTTTTTTAAATTCCATCAGCTACTTTGGATGCTTATCAGAATGAGAAGATAGGGAAAAATCAAATAAATTATGAAGTAATATTTGATCCTTTCTTTTTCTGCCAGATAAGGTATGCCAAAACATTTTTACTGATTGCAATTTTTGCTTATGTGGCAATTATACATGAAAATTATACACTGGAAAATAAGCATATAATGGAATTGATTTATTCTGAATCAAAATCATATAAAAGTATTATATTTTTATTTTTAGCCTCACTTTTGGAATATAGCTTTGCCAATATATCAATTGAACTGTTGTCCATTGTCTGAAAAAAAGAAGTGTTAGACAAACCTGTGTCTGATTTCCATTTTGCTTAAGGAATACAACAAAGCATTTATTATCATTGCTAAGATCATACAATAGATTATAATGAACATAAGTGACCATATATTGGGGAGAATGCAGATATTTTCTTCAATTTGTGAGTAATGATTTTCAGGTTAATTGTATCTGGGAAGGGTAGTACTATCATCACTCAATTATACAACTTATAATTTGAAAACTTTTGGAAAAAAGTGTTTTTGTTTGCATATATTACCATTCTTTATTTTTATTTTTTTATTTCTATTTTTTTGGTATGGAGGAATTTATAGTAGATGCCATGTGGAAAACCTCTCTTCAGTGGTTTCTAACATTCAAATCCCAGCTCTAAGAATTCAGTGCACTGAATCAGCAATAACAAGCAAAACTATTGGAACTCATTAAAAAACTTCCTAATCAGTCTGTTAATTGAGGCTATCAGCTTCCCATTATACCCAGACAAATTAAGCAGGTTAAAATGGCTCTCAAAAAACATCTGCTGAAGCAAGTCAAAACTAATGATAAATAAAATTGAGTTCCCTTTGTGGCTGGTTTTTTTCCCCCTTCCTCTATCCATCTGTACCTATAAAAGAGCTATCACGAGAAGCAATTCATTACATGTCAATTCCAAACCGCTTTAGAATTTAGCCTTCCTAAAATATCTCTTCAACAAGCTTTTCATCAAAGACAAACCGAACTGTATGTTCAACCACTGAAGTATGGCTTCCTCAACAGAGGTAGTGTGATGTGATGTCATTTACACAACAATATGGTATAAGAGCTCAGAAGCAAAACTAGCCACAGTAGAGAGAAATAAAATAAGGAGAAGCAACAGGAAATGACATAGTGTGGATTGTTAGACGATCACTGCAGGCAGCATAACTGCTTTAAAAAGAACCTATTTTCATTTATTTCATTTTATTTATTTTGTCAGGTATGTATTGATAATATATATAGATATAATATTATTTAGGTACATAAGATGGGTACTAATAAGAGGGAACATTAGGAAAGGGATGGTAGGCACGCTGGTGCACTTATGCAGATACTGTTCAGATAGCATCTAGCAAAATAGGTGTCACATTTTTCACCTGCACTTATTGACCTCTTAGGAATCAGGTGAGGTCAGCAGTGGACAGTCTAAGGGTAAAATTTTGGGGGTTAGGTGACGAAACCACAGAGTAAGGTAGTGAGTTCCAGGCATTAACCACTGTGTTGCTAAAGTCATATTTTCCAGGAAGTTGTTCCGTTGAATGCCAACACTCTAGCAACATAGCAGAAGGGGAAATGTATTTCAGCTGGGGAATAAAATGATTTGAATTCTGCCCAACCATTTCTGTTCAGCTTAAGCTAACCTGAAAGGTATTGTATCCTTATTTTTTTTCTAGGAAGTCTATGATTGTAAGTTGTTGATTCCTTTTGTAGAGGCTAAGCTGCACCAAAGACCATTTAACCATACATTTGGACAAGCACTACAAACAAATCAACCTAATCCCTACAAAGAATAATGTAATAGAGTTTTGTTTCATTCATTAGTCATGGGGCCCCATGAGTCTGACTTCTCACTGTGAAAATGAATCTAATTGTTGCTCAGAAGTAAATCCCATGAAGTTACAAGGGACAAATGCCCTAAGAAGTGGGATTTAGAGTGCCACCTAATCTGATGATTGAGAAGAAAATTAATTTTGCCCAATGACGATGAAATAAAATACATATGCTCAGAGTAGATCTATCAATGGCTTTTTTTCACACACACACACACACACACACAAAAGTGTTGTTATCTACCTCCTGCCTTCTTTATAGGAGAAATTAGTAAATGGCACTGGACTTGTTTTTCATTCATGTATAAATGCCATTTTTTTACTCTCTGAAAAAGAATTGCACACAAGGAGGAGTCATCCATAACCTTCCAGATGTTGCCTTAGCCCCAGTCACAATTATTGATAATTAAGAATACTAGAGTTTATAGTCTAATGCATCTGGAATAGAATTTATGCTTTATTAGATTGAATACATTCAGAAGAGATCTTTAAAAGAAAAACAGTGAGATGATCATGGAAAAAAAGCAATGGGCTTGTCTTAACAGTTCTGTTGATATATCTCATTTTATAAATAAGTCTCATTCCCATTTCTTCCAAGCAGTGCAAAATGGCAGGGAAAATTCTGCAAATGTTTCAAGAATCTGAGACAACCTGCATGCCTCATGCTGTTCAGATAGTATCTAGCAAGACAGGTGTCACATTTTTTACCTGCTCACCAACAGCATACTGATTTTCCTTCTTTGTTTCTTGGCAATAAAAAAAAAAATTCAAAGCAGGAAAAAAATTATCTCCCCACCCATCAAATTAGACACTCAGAGGAAACAAGAGCAATCCTCTCCTTCATTTCCCCTCAGCCAAGCTCCAGTGCTGATGTGAGAGCCACAACAACAAAATGTACCGTAACATCTGGGAAGCTTTCCAGATCCATCTAGCTGGGGGAGAAATGTTCAGCATAGCGTGCATTGAACAAGGTACTTTCCTGTCACTTTGCCACCAACCTCACCACTAGATACTGCACTGAAGATTCTGGCTGGTGCATCAGAAGATATCTTTTTTTAAAAAAAATCTTAGTATCATTAAGTTTCTTGGCAAATGAGCAAGTCTTGACAATTAGGCAGGTTATTGTTATAGAAATGGCTAGTGTTTATTAGTTGCATAACTAAAAATCATCTTGTATAACTTTACTATGTATCTTACTGGACAAAAAAGAAGTTTGTTTGTTTAATTTCTTTTGTCAGGGAATTGCACAGCTGTGAAATCAGAGTTACCAACACAAACTTTTAATTGTATGTGTGTGTGTATTTGCGTGTGTAATTTTTTGTCGAGAGACACCCTGGTATATGGAAGGAGCATCACAGCTTCCTTTTAGCCTCTTGGCCCCACTAGGGGCCATATTCCAAGGATAAGCTTTTTTTTATAGCCGACAACTATAATCTATATGTGTAACATATTTTTGCTGAGAATGAAAAGGAAGGGAGACTACTATAGATCTATTTGGGGCTTATTTGCCTTCATCAGGTAGCCACACCCTTACTAGAATTTGAACCTGGGGCTCTGCCTTGTAAGGCAGTGGCCTTAGCCTCTAGGCTACAGACTCATCTCCTGTATCAGCTTGTACCAGGGAAGGGTTATGCATGCATTGCCACCTTGTTTTTGTCTTTGGGGGGGGTACACATGACCACTTGGGGTTGGAGGAACTGAACCAGCAGTCAGGTAAGTTAGAATCCATCATAACTGTGAGTTATTGTGAAAATACCTGTAATAAAATGATCTGTGATATCTCGTTATGCTGAGTTATCTGACTGGGAAAAGTTGAGCTTATACCACAACAGTTAGCACTCTCTAACTGCTCAACTACAATTGTAGGTCCTGGCCTATAGCACACTTTTCTGTTCCAGCTACTAAATTCAATCCCCCCCCCCCCCACACACACACACATTTATTTCTAGTCTCTTTGCTTTCCCGTTTTTTCATTGTCTTTATTTTGGTTTGTATTTTATGCTAAGAAAAAACTTTAAATAAATTATAGTGAAAGCCACAGAAGATGGCCTTTGTAATACTTGAAACATGGTTTTTGTAATACTGTTGCACTGGCTAATTAACATGGGTTTTCTGGTATTTTAAATTTGCTCTTCAATTGTATGGCTAATAATTTTCCATAAACCTTCAAGAAAAAGCCTCTCTTTCAGGAACCAAGACTGACAGGAGAGTTTTCAATACATTGTCAATAACTGTTACCTGTTCTCAAGACTCCATAAACCAGTCAAATAATCAAGCCAACCTTTGAGAAGTACTGAGAATGTATCTTGCCCAAACCCCTTTTTATGTTTTTCATTTGCAAATGTTTCTTTTATTTTTACTGACAATACAATGCTCTTTCTCGTGGCTATGCTATAATTCCTATGATGTAACTGAACAGATCACTGTTTCTAAACCAATCAGCTTTTGATTTGAAGTTCTTTGTTGTGTTAACTATAAAAGTAAATATAATCCATATCTCAGGGTCCCCCCTTTTCGCAGGGAGACCACACATTATCAGAGTACTATAATAAATTGTTTTTTTAAATGATGTTCCAATTTGCAGATAGATGGATGAGTGGATGGATGGATGGATGGAGAGAGAGAGAGGTAAATGAGCAAGTCTTGGTGACACAGATAGACATGTCACTGTGGAGCAATCCCCTCCCCATAAAACAGTTTAAGAAAACTTTGCCTGCACTCACTCTGGATGATAAATGGTTCTGAGAATTCCCACAGCCGACTTACCGGCCGGTGGGGTTTGCGGCGATCGGCGGTGCAGGAGGCCGCCATGTTGGGGGGCGGAGTCACGGCACCCACGTTGGGGTGCCGTGATCACGTGGTGCGGTGCGTGGGCACCGATTGGCCGGGCGAGCCAGGCAGCCCTATAAAAGGGGGCTGCCTCGTGGCGCAGCAGTCTCGCCCGGAGCATCGTGAGGCACCCACCCACCCTCCCTCTGTTACAGGGTGCATATGATGGGTCGCCCTCCGGGGGGCCGAGTAGGAATTTTTTGCAGTCGCAGCAGAATTGGACGAGCTGCGATTGTTTTTTCGCCTACTCCACTCTGTGCGTGGGAGTGTGGTTAGGGGGTGGCCCCACCATCTAGTGCCCCCCCCTTAGGGTCACTGGGGGGGGAGGGGTGGCCGATAGGGGGCGGAAAATAAAGTAAATAGCAACTGGTGATCTCCTTTAGGGGCACCTCTACTGAGGTGAGGGGCGAGCTCCTTCTCGGATTACAGGGCTCGACCGGCCTGGGTTCGGGGAGTGGGTCGCTCCTGTGGCTTGCTTGCTGGAGTTTAACATAGACCAGTAGCGAGCCATCCCACACGCCAGGGGTGGCGTAGTAACGGTGCAGGGGGTAGGTGTAGTTTACCATGACCCGCACCCAGTTTCAAGGAGTTTTCGCCCGAGGGTTGCTCTGTCTGAATTGGCTTAAGTTATTCCGCCCCCATTTGATTTTTGCACCCTGCAGGTCATGTGGGGTTAATGGTTTAAATAAGTTAATCGGTTAAGAAGTTAAGTTGTTTGAATAAAAAGTGACCCCGTTATACCCACACCTTGTGTCCGACTATTACTCCGCCTGCGCCGCAATTCAGCTACTGCACTGAATACATTTTTCTACTTTGGATTTTGTTGCAAATTTATTGTATATGGGTGCCTGCACTGTGGCTGCTCCTACAGCTGGGGATTTTTGTTTGCTAGTTTATAGTACCCTTAAATCTGCAATATCTAAAGACCCCATTAAGGAACTCTCATTTCTCAGTAGAGGACTGAAAATACAATATTGTTTTTGGCTCACTAGAGAAGCAAACAGTCAAAGCTATTTAAGTATCGATATTATAAAGGTGCATTTTATTATAAGGGTTATTCTTTATTTGACTTAGTTGGTAATGCAATTTATAATGAATGAATGTTTGGCTAATTCAGGATAAGAAATATATTGAGGTATTATCCTTCACCAAGCCTTTGCCCTTTACAATTTCCCACAATTTTGACTCAACAAAGCTAAGAGAAATGACATTTTACAGTACATATGAAATAAGACCGGATTTTTTAGATGTTCTGTATAGTAAATTGTACTGTCTGTTCATCACCTCTGAGAATAGATAAATAGAGATAGATAGTCATCTAAATAAATTGATATAGTAAAAGAACAAAAGGAGGAAGTGAGAGGAAAAAAGACTGGTTGGTAGGCACAGCGAGCGATACTATTCATCTGTTCAGATCAAATCCTAATATTGTGCAAATACACAGTATAAAGGGACAGGGGATTAATCTTCAAAAGCCACGTGTATCTTTCAGAATACAGCAGTGATGAATCACAATGTAATCTCATATTCCTCATATTATCAATCCAGTCTTGCTGCACAAAAGGTGAGCACTGAAAAAAATAAATTCTATGGATGATTAATATGATTTACTTCAACCAAAGTCTAAGTATTACATGAGCAGCCCTACCTTGATAGCCAAATATTCAATACACTTCTGAAACCATTACTGGGGAAAGGAAGTACAAAAAGTTTTGGTTTTCCAGATGTATGATCCCCATACAATGCAACTAACACCTAGGATAATAGTAGTCAAGTATGAAAGAAAAAAGACAAGTATTTTATCATAAGACTTAGAATATATTCTACATTGTTTACTAGTAAAACATGGCACCAGTGAAACTATAGATGTTTCCTGAGTGTGAATATTTGAGTACCTGTTGCTGGCATCACAGCGTTTTGCAATCATCTGGAAAGATACTTGGAATACTAATAATATCAGATAACTTTCTGAGTTTAATTTGCCAGCTATGGATTGAATTCCAGATGTCATACTATAGTCAGCCATGGAGTACGTTTCAGGTCTCTGGGGAAACAGAAGAGGTTATCACTAATGTACAATCCATGGTTCTTTGAAAGACTTAATTAGAAGTTCAGAAACCACCAAAATATCCCATTTTAAAACTATGATTCATCCAGTGCCTAGGCTGGTCTCTGGAGGGTCATTTTCACAGTAAATTAATCTTCCGAATGTCAGGCTTAAAATATGAGCAGTGACATGCTTGGCCACTGTATTAGGCAATTGCAGCAAGACTTTAGCCAATTGCTGCAATTGCTCCGCAGCAGGAAGGTGTGATGGTGACACTGACATTATCGAAGCTGACACTATATTAAATTGGTTTAAAATTAAAATAACTCTCATGACAAGCAAAAGGGAAGGGGGAAACTCTTCATCACAACTTAAGACTGTCATTTAAGTTGTACGTTTGGTGACTTATTCTGAACGCTTCACTGAAGGAGGGAATCTAATGAGTATTACCTTGTAGCCGGGGTGGGCAATTATGACTATGGCCTGTGGACTCTAACTCCCGGAATTCCTGAACCAGCTTAGTTTAGCTGGCTCAGGAATTCTGGCAGCTGAAGTCCACAGGTTATAAAGTTGCCTGAGAGAGAGAGGTGGCGTTTTGTTATGTAACTATATTCTGTTGTGGTTAGCTCTGGCCCAGCTCCTGCCCCAAGGACTGTGGATGTGGGGGAGACATACACATGCTGCAGGCCTCTTTTGCCCCCGGTGGAATCTGATGATGAAGGCTCCTCTGACCAAGAAGACATGAGTGACAGGGAGGAGGAGAGTGTGGCAGACAGCTCAGAAGGAGATCAATTATCTAGCTCCTCCTTGGATTCAGAACAAGAGTTAATGATACAGCCAGGCATGCGGAGAGCGATGCATAGGCAACAACAGCTGAGAGATTATTATCAAAGAATATGAGGCCACCTGGAGTTGGGTGGGGCTGTGGTAATTAATGAGGCTGCTATAAATAGCAGCTGTGGGTTTGGCCATTGCAGAGGATTATCTGATCGTTATGTTTCGTGACTGCTTTACTGACTTTGACCTTTTGTGTGATGATTTTTCCCCACTTTGAAACTAAACCAGAGCAAAGTGCGTTTCACTTTGTGAAAGAAGAAGGACTGTGTATTGCCTCACAGCTGCAAGCTAAGTATCACAGAACTGATAAGGGACTTGTACAAATTACCAGTTTGTTTGGAGACGAGTGCTCTTTGCTATACCAAAAGAGGGTTTAGTTTAAGTGACTTTTCATTATAAAGAACATTGTTTTGAATTTTCAAACATGTGTGTGTCTGAAATTGTATCTGTGAATTTTTGGGAAGAGTCTACCAGAGAGCCCGACAGAACATATTCTAGTTGGGTTAAGTATTTTAAAATCACCCTAAAGAGACTACTATGCTCTACTACAAATTTCTGCTTATCCTCTAAATAAAAATCCGTCTTCTTTCTTTTCGTAGACATTTACTGTTATTTTTGGTAGCAATGAATGGGAATTCTTTCCTTCACAAATAAAGCTGAGAGACCCAGTTGTGGCTATTGCTGTGCTAGCAGTCGGACAAATTCTGCTAACGCCAAGCAGATTGACAGGAAATAGAGGAGAAAATAATATGTCTTTCTGCATGAGGTGGATACAAATCGGTAGGATGCAGTCCCGTGATCTAACAGACAGGAATAATATGAGATGTTTTCTTTTTTGCCCAGATCACAGCATCAGGATACAGAGAATCTGATGAATAACCCTGTCCTATTTAAGGCTTAGCCTGTTCCAGGTGGGGGGGAAATAAAAGCTGAAAGCAGTTTACAGTCAACCCAGAAAGAAAGATCAATATTTCTGCTTCGTGTCTGCAGCCATCTCCTGCCTGCAGACATGAAAACAGATGACAAAAACATCTATCAGTTGTAAAAAGTTCAGAGAGTATTTACTTTATTTGAGTGAATGTACAATGAGTCAGCATAAGAGACAGTTTGATGCAAGGGTTAAGGCATCGGGCTAGAAACTGCGATACCTTGGGTTCTAGTCCTGCTTTGGGCCCAAAACCAATTGGCTGACCTTGGGCCAGTCACCTTTTTCTCAACCCTAGGTAGGGGACAATGCCAAATCACTTCTAAAGATTTTGTCCAGAAAACTGCAGGAATTTCTTAAGGCAGTCTCTGAGAATCTGATGTCATTGGATAGAAGTGGTGTGTGAAGCAGTAAAGTCACAACATTCTGAAATTATTCAGGAATCCCTTCAAGCTCTTGATTCCTTCTCATTTATCACCTAAATGTTCAGAGAAGTATCAAATGCATGAAGACTGATATGCAGTGATGGGCTCCTACAGATACGGTCAGCTACACAGTACCGGTAGCAAAATTTTGAGTTTTTTTTTCTTTTTTTCCCTTCTGGGCTCTGGGTATGTTTTTCCTATCGCAGTAAATGAAGTTGAATGTGTATAATTTTAGAAGAGCTCTCTCTCTCTCTCTCTCTCTGTGACATACACTTTATATAGTAAATAATCAGGGGTGGGCTACTGGCTGGATGGGGGTAAATGCAGCGGGCTAGCAAAAATGGAGGTCCACCTCAGAGCACTGGAAGATGTTGAAAGAAAATGCATAAGCCATGCCCATAGTGTGGTAGTAAAAATTTTGGTAACCCATCACTGCCGATATGTCTTCTGAGTCTGAAGTATTGGGAACAAGCATACTTCCCCACCTGTGAAGTCATCTTTTGTTCTGACCCAGTCTTGGCAGAAACCAGGAAACAGAACCCTTTGTCTTGGAAAAAAAAAACCTCTTTATTTAACTACTGTGTATTCATTTCAAATTTCTGGGCACTTATATCTCAGAAGACCTCTCATGGACTATGAATGTCAACATGCTTGTGAAGAAGGCACAAAAGAGGCTGTACTTCCTGAGAATGCTCTGGAAGATAAATTTATCTCAGCATCTACTGCTGTCCTACTATCACAGCACTATTGAGAGTGTCCTGACATACAACATTCTTGCATGGTATGGCAGCAGCTCTGTAGCGGATAAAAAAGCTTTACAGAGAATTATTAAAACTGTCCGGAATATCATTGGGTTCCAGCTATCAACCCTGGATGATATCTTCACATCTCGCTGTTCTAGGAAGGTGCATAACATTCTCAGAGACTCTTTTTATCCTGCTTACAATCTTTTTGAATTTTTGCCTTCTAGCAGAAGATACAGAACAATTTAAACTTAGATCACATGTTTCCTGAATAGTTTTTATCCCAGAGCTATACTCGCACTTAACAATGAACTAAAAGGTCACCATCAGTGAGCTGCTGGACAATATTACTTGGTCTGTTGTGCAGATTTTTGGGTGGTTCAGAGGGGGGAAATCTATGGTGGGTGGGGCATTTTTTTTATTGTTATGTGTGTCTGGACTGGTCTCTGGGCATCATGTGCCTTTTGTTGTATGTGTATACTGTTTATACACATACAATGACAATAAAGTATTTATTAATTCATTAATTCATTAATTCATTAATTCATTAATTCATTAATTCATTCAATCAATCATTCATTCATTCATTCATTCATTCATTCATTCATTCATCCATCCACCCATCCATCCATTCATTCATTCATGGCACTCACACATAGAAAAGTCCAGGCAATAATCCTTCTAAGCGTTAACTGAAGTACAGACCTTATTAGTTCAATTGTCAGGTCAGGAGCTTCCAGCCACAAAGCTATAAATCAGTCTTTGAGACACAAATCATGATGAGCAAATCTTCCTAAATCTAATGGTTGTTTCCCACAACGTCACTCCCCTTTAGGATCTATTTCTAGCCCAGCCAGGGAGGGGCCATTCAGTGTCCACATGTGCCTTTCTTTCTGAGTCAGCTCCTGGTACTCAATTGTTCTTCACTCCTGACAGCTCTACACATAGGTGCATCTGAGTTGTTCTTCTCCTCCATTTATCTCCGACTCCAAATGCAGATGGGAAATGTCGGATGGCCCTGGTGCTATCTCCGCTTCCAATATATAGCATCCATCAGAGCCTTTCCCAGACTCCAGAACTGCTCCAAGTTCATTCCCAACCATCTGAGTCTGCCACCAACTCCACTGGCAGCTGGTGGACCACAACATCATTCTGCACTTTGATCCTGGTTATTTGTGGCATATTAATGAACTTGTTGCTATGGCATTAGGATATAAGATTCATTATAAAACATGACAATGTATAAAAGCCACAGGGAACATTAGACAGTATGTTCCCTGTATGTGAACAGTACTGCTTGATATACTGAAGGGTTTTCAGCCATCTTTGTTTAAAAATAAGGAAGGGAAATTGGGAACTATTGCTAAAGGTTTAAGCTGTTTGTGTGCAGTGAATGTTATCACAATGAGCTTCATTTCCTGTTTGTCAAATCAAAGGGTGTGTATCACATTTTCCACTGCCTTGCAGGAACAACTGTATGCAAAGCAAGAAGCAAGAACACTTCATTATTTTGAAATGGGTTTTCTTCTAAGGTTGCTAAAGTCACAGCCTCTAGCAGTTATCTTGTCACAGCTGCTGGATGGATATGCTTAAGCTGCTTTAATAACAAATAAGGGTGAATGCAAATGTAAAGCTATGTTGTGACATTGGTCAACAGAACCAGTTTCTAGATCTTTCATATATTAATTTCATATGTGATTAAAAAATGAATATGAGGAAAACATGAAAAATGTTTTTTTCTAAGAAAATGCAAGAGATCAAAAATGTCCTCATAATTAGAATAATTTGAAAAGAGCTTTATATTCAAGGTTTCTGCAGAATGAATACTAGAATGAAGATGATAATAATCACATTAAAACAGAATTGAGAAAGAAAGACAAATGAGTTCAAAACTGCTAAGCAGAATCTACAATAAAAACAGGCCAAGAACAATAGAGACAAAAGAAGTGAAGATTTCAGGTTCTTGACAGTAACAATAATTAAAATTATAAATGCCCAAAAAAAAGAAGAAGAAGAAGAAGAAGAAAGAAAGACCAAAGAAAAAAATCATGATAGAATAGCGGTAGAATTGTTGGACTAAGTGATTTAATTCAAATTGGGAACCATCATGGAAATGTATTGGGTAACTTTAGGCTTATCACTCATTTCAGCCAATCAAAAGAAGTGAGATCTCAATGAAAACTACTCTGTGCTCTTAGAAGAAATACATCTTAAAATGTATAATAGATTAATCTGATGACAGATAACTTAAAAATAAAATGGGACAGATCGCAAGCTCACAAAATGAACATAATTTTTTTTTTTTAAAAAGGAGATCCAAGATCTGACTTGATAAATGATTTGGGAAGCCAATCTACTATGAAAACTTCTAGACTGAGCTAAAGAATCACAAAATTGGAAGAATTGTGGATTAATTTATTTGATAAAGAAAAGAAGGGAGATACTGAGAAACTCAAAGACCACAGAAAGTGATAAAAGAATCGGGAAGTCAATTCACAACAGTAAAAAGTAGCATAACATAATGCACCAATACTGTCATACAGATCCTGTGTTGACAACATACTTTCATCTTTAGTGAAAGTGCACCATTCAGTTTCATTCACTTGTATGATTATAGTTAAGTGATGCCATGCAAGGGTAGCAACCATAATTTCCAAATGAACCAACCATCTAAAGTAAAATTATATCTGGAAAATAAGCACAATTTTGTTTTTGAGTCTAGTCTTTTTGGAAGCTTCTGGTTTCTGACTATTGCTAAAATAGAATTTGACAGATAGAATAGATACAAAGTGTCCTCACAAACTGTATAACAGTACCATATTTATTTATTTATTTATTTATTTATTTTATTTATTTATTGGATTTGTATGCCACCCCTCTCTGTAGACTCGGGGCGGCTAACAACAGTAACAAAAACAGCATATAACAATCCAATATTAAAACAGTTAAAAACCCTTATTATAAAACCAAACATACATACAGACATACCATGCATAAAATTGTAAAGGCCTAGGGAGAAAGAGTATCTCAGTCCCCCCATGCCTGGCGGCAGAGGTGGGTTTTAAGAAGCTTATGAAAGGCAAGGAGGGTGGGGGCAATTCTAATCTCTGGGGGGAGTTAGTTCCAGGGGGCTGGGGCCTCCACAGAGAAGGCTCTTCCCCTGGGTCCCGCCAAGCGACATTGTTTAGTTGAGGGGACTCGGAGAAGACCCACTCTGTGGGACCTAACTGGTCGCTGAGATTCGTGCAGCAGAAGGCGATCCCTGAGATAATAAATAAATAAATAAATAAATAAATAAATAAATAAATAAATAAATAAATGGATGGATGGATGGATGGATGGATGGATGGATGGATGGATGGATGGATGGATAATTCCATGGGAATTTGGATCTGAAATTTACTCTGAATGACTCCAAGTGGACTTATCCACTGGTTTAACAGCTGTGGACAGGAAGGCACTACAGAGAGTGATCAATTCAGCACAAGAAACCAATGGTTGCCCTCTAACACCACTGAATGACATCGCAAAGTCTTGTTCTTTCAGCAGATTAAGGGATGATTAAGAATGATTCATACCCTGGCCAGTGTAAGAACTGGCCAGATTCTTTTTATCTATATTAATTGGATTTTTAAATGTATTTATTTATGTATTTATTTATGTATTTAAATGTTGTTCTGATATGTTGTGAGCTGCCCTGAGTCCTCTGAGAGGGGCGCCATACAAATCCAATAAATAAATAAGAAGAGCCATGCTGAATTGGGCCAAAGCCCATCGAGTCCAGCATTGTGTGTCACACAGGGGCCCACCAAGTGTACATGGGGATCTTGAGCAGAAAGAGAAGGCAAAACCCTCCCTTTCCCTTGACCCTCAACCAATGGTACCTAAGGGAATACTGCCTGCCTCAACCAACATAGAGGCGGCACTTGGACATCTGTTTCAATAACCACCGATACACTTGGCATCCAGTGTCTCTGTGGACAACCTCCTGGTGGAAGATAGGTGTGGTGCAAGATAGGTGTAAAAGAGCCTGATATTGCCCTTTGAGATTGGAGTTTTGACACTTATCTGGTGTTGTCTACCTTGGCCATTGTGTGGTCTCTAGTGTTCTATTAGGGCTCCTAACAGCTGAATGGCTAACATTAATGCTAGTTGTTACGGTATGCATATTGGCTTGCCTTGTGATTTCCTTGCTGTTGTTCCATTAGGATCCCAATATTTGAAGATATATTTTGCTCAGTATGTTATGCTTTTGTATTTGCTGCCTACTAAAGTTAATAATAAATTTTGATGTTTCCTTCCTTATGGGTGTTTATTATCTCTGGATCTTCAAAGAAATAATCGTTTGGCCATTCCCTGAGACTTGGCAGTACAGGTAATATTTAGCTATTACCTCCATATGCCTTCCATTGAGGACCTGTATACTGCACGAGTCAAAAAGAGGGTGGGGAAAATATTTACTGACCCCTCACATCCTGGACACAAACTGTTTCAACTCCTACCCTCAAAATGTCACTACAGAGCACTGCACACCAAGACAACTAGACGCAAGAACAGTTTTTTTCCGAACGCCATCACTCTACTAAACAAATAATTCCCTCAACACTGTCAGACTTTCTACTAAATCTGCACTTCTATTCTACTAGTTTTTTTCATCATTCACCCATTTCCTCCCATGTTGACTGTATGACTGTAACTTGTTGCTTATATCCTAAGATTTTTATTAATATTGCTTCTTCATTGCTTATGTACATTGAGAGCATATGCACCAAGACAAATTCCTTGTGTGTGTCCAATCACACTTGGCCAATAAAAATTCTATTCTATTCTATTCTATTTGACCCCCATGACAATCATTAAGTGTCGTACCACATGATTCTTGACAAATGTATATTTTATTTTATGTACCCTGAGAGCATATGCACCAAGACAAATTCCTTGTGTGTCCAATCACACTTGGCCAATAAAATTCTATTCTATTCTATTCTATTCTATTCAAGGGACTGGGAATAATTTGCAGTGGTGTGTGTGTGTGTGCATATGTGCATAAACCTTTGTGGTAGTAATTTCAGAGTAGACTACTATTTAGAGTAGACATCTAGAATAACTCTTAGTGATGTCTAGTTCCCTCTGTACATCCCATATAAAAAAAGTTTTCTTTACATTGGCCAAAATGATTTGGAACTAATCTCAAGAGTGGAAAACTACTCAGTGGGTTTAAAGCAATGTACAATACAAATTCTGTCTGGCTCTCCAGAAGACAAACATTCCATTTTTATGCATTTCAGATTTGCCCATTCCTTGATGTATCATTTTAATAAAGCATGGAGAAATTCAATGCATTGTGATATTTCCTCTCCCCACACTTTCCGACTGCTTTTTAGAATATGAATGGAAAATGGAAAGTTCAATAATTCATAAACAATGTCTCTTCAGTGGTTTATATTATTATTATTATTTTGCCAGAAAAGTCTTCAGAAAAAGTGAGAATAATATTGGTGTGCATTGTGAGTTCTTTCTTGGCCTGAAGAAAATTCCTTTAGGAAAAATAAAGCTTAATAAACAGAAATGTCTGAGATGCAACCAAACCCTCAATTTTGGGCAGATAACTATAGCTCCCCTGTTATTTCTATTAAAACCCATTTAATTGCCCAGATTTCTTTCTGGCATTCTCCTTATGCCCAATATCTCATTTCTATTACTTCATTTTCATTCCATGTCTTCTGTCTGATTGTTTCTGAGCAGTTAAAGCTACTCCCTGAAACCAAAAGTATTCCCCACTTATTTTTGTTCCTCTAACATCGAAAGTATTTCAATATTTACGGCTTTGCCCACCCTCCTGTGTCATCTGAAATGTCACTAGGCATTTGGGCAAATAATTTATTGCTTCACACAATTGAATAAAATCAGCTTCCATAGAACACAGAAAAGCTCCCTGTTAAATGAGCAACAGAGCTCATTTTAGTGTTTCCATCTCTCATCACAAACGTACAAAGGTTAATAGCCTTTTTACTATCCTTAGTGCAGGACTTAGCAACCCAATGATATTTTTGGCAAATGTTCTTCTATGTCTTCCTGAAAATCCTAAACATCCTTACTATTCATCCAGCTTTATTTATTATATTTTAAATTATTAGATTTGTTGTACATTGTTTTATTGTTGCTGTGAGCTGCCCCGAGTCTGCGGAGAGGAGCGGCATACAAATCTAATTAATAATAATAATAATAATAATAATAATAATAATAATAATAATAATAAAAAATAACAACAACAACCACCAGCAACAACAACAATAATAACAACAATAATAACAATAATAACAACAATAACAACAATAACAACAATAACAACAATAACAACAATAACAACAATAACAACAATAACAACAATAACAACAATAACAACAATAACAACAATAACAACAATAACAACAATAACAACAATAACAACAATAACAACAACAACAACAACAACAACAATAACAATAACAATAACAATAACAATAACAATAACAATAACAATAACAATAACAATAACAATAACAATAACAATAACAATAACAATAACAATAACAATAACAATAACAATAACAATAACAATAACAATAACAATAACAATAACAATAACAATAACAATAACAATAACAATAACAATAACAATAACAATAACAATAACAATAATAATAAATTTATATAGTCCTTGTTTTCTTAGCATGGGAAGAATGGGGATTTGAATGGCATATGAGGAGTGGAGGGACAATGCCACATTCCTTTCCCCAGATTTGTACAATAATATCCGTCTACTGTTCAATAAATCTATAAATTCATCTGGCCAGGAAGATGAGCTTTTGCCATCCAGGCATTTGAAAAAAATGCATATTCATATATCCATTTCACGCTGAACTGTGTCCATTTGTGCCACATGCCATGTTTTGTTCCCTGGGGAAATTCTCTAGGATGGGCTCCAGAATGAATCCAAAAGCTCAGAAGATTAGACTTCTGATCCCAGTAATCGATTCAGATTGGATCCTGCAACATTATCCTGGGACAGGTGTATTCATGCCCTCCTTTGTATTTTAATATAATACAGTGATATCTATAAGGCAGTGTTTTTCAACCAGTGTGCCGTGGCACACTAGTGTGCCGCGAGACATGATCAGGTGTGCCGCGAAGCTCAGAGAAAGAAAACAAGAGAAAGAGAAAGAGAGAAAGAAAGAAAGAGCAAGAGAGAGAAAGCAAGAAAGAAAGCAAGAGAGAAAGAGAACAAGAGAGAAAGAAAGCAAGAGAGAGAGCAAGAGAAAGAAAGAAAGAGAGAGAGAGAGAAAGAGAGGGAGGGAAGGTGGGAGAGAGAAAGACATAGAGGGAAGTAGGGAGGGAGAGAGAAAGAGAGCAATAAAGAGGAAAGAAGAGAGAAAGAAAGAGGGATGGATAGAGAGAGAAAAAAGAGGGAGAGAGAGGGAGAGAGAAATAGAGCGAAAGGGAGGAAGAGAGAACTTTTTTAGGGGGGCCCCCACTCAATGTGCCCCATGGTTTTGTAAATGTAAAAAATGTGCCGCCGCTCAAAAAAGGTTGAAAATCACTGCTATAAGGGACACTGCACATAATTCAGATTATTCTGACAGATGTATGTAGAAGATTGGAGTTCCAACTTTACAAAATCCTATATCAGTCTTTAGTTATCTTTGCTGAATTCACTAAAAGGGAACATTTGGAATAGTGGCAAATAATATGCATGAGTAGCTGCATAATTATCCTGCCTTGTGCATGTCTTTTGATCCATCCTGGTCTGAAACAAAGTATAAAGTTGTCCAGAGTGTATTAACTTAGATGTTATTTAGAATGTTCTGGGACTCAATGGGTGTTCCATATCCAGAGGCATAGCTTGCCACAGATATAGAGAATGTATAATGTGAGGGGGAGCTATTGTGTTCAAAATTTGTTTGAAGCCTTGTTGAGGGATTAGATTGATTTCTGTGGAACTAGGTCGTTTGATTATGGGACATAAGTGTGATAGCCCCTTTATTAAAGTTGAAGTTGAAAGGATGGAACTGCATGTTGTGATTCTACCAATCTTACCCAGGTTTGCCCAGAAGTTATACATAAAAAGGCAAGACAAGATATTCAGCTAGGTAGAGTTGCTTTCCCAATTCAAAATAAATTTGGGAAGTTTCAGAATGGAAGAGATAATATCATGGTATATATCTCTGTCAGTTTTTATACTTACAATGCTGGGGACTTGAATAGGACTTATTGATGACAGTTTCTTGGAATTATGAACTCATAATAAACATTAGGTTGTAATATTGTGGAGCAGGGAACATTTGAATTCAACCTAAACCAACTGACTTAAGATATCTTTATACTCCCTGTCAACAAAAAGAGCAAAGATGTTTGATAGAATTCTAAAGTTGATACTTCCAACTTTCTGTTTTGATTTTGCTTTCTATTTAAAGAATTTTAGCATGCAATGCTATATTCTTCTCAGTTCTTTTATTTTTTCCCATTATAGTTTGTCATCTTTATATGCTAATACTATAAACAAGTTAGCAGAGTTTTGTATTTAGATTTAGGATCTTTAATAAAGAGCCCAATTTATAATCTGTCATATATTTTCAGAGCAATAAAGCTATAACAAATTTGAGTAATTTATTCTTGTTGTATTGCTTGTTTTGTGATTATAAGCTACCTAGTTTATATGGGATAAGCTACTGAGTGTAAAGACAAGCTCTTGAATTTTGCTGTATGCATTTCAGTAAAGATTTGATTGGCTGTAATTTTATTTTCAGCCATTCATCAAAAATCGTGATAAGGTGTAGTTTAATCAGCCTGTCAAGTGAGTAAACAATCATAGTTAATTAATTCTCTTCCACCATTCCAATTGACCAATTCACTATTAGTACTCAATAAGGCTGGGTGGCATGGTGACTCAGTGGTTAAGATACTGGCAGTGATGGGCTACCAAAATTTTTACTACCACACTGTGGGCATGGCTTATGCATTTTGTTTCAACATCTTTCAGTACAAATTGGGTGCTCTGTGGTGGAACGCCAAATTTTGCTACCGGAACTGCATTCCTGACCGTTCCAGTAGGAGCCCATCACTGGATACTGGGCTTGTCAGCTGGAAAACTAGTAGCCCAGGTTTGAGACCCAAACCTCATTGATGGGATAAGTGCTGTCTTTTCATCAGCTTTTGCCAACCCAGCAGTTTGAAAGCATGCAAATGTGAGTAGATAAACATACAAAAATGCGGTACTGGTGCATAATAAACCAGATGTTATGCTGGTTGATAAAAACATGGTGACTATCATTGACATCTCAATACCAGGGGATAGCAAGTTCAATGAAAAGGAACATGAAAAAAATCAAAAAATACCAGGACTTAAAACTGAAATTCAATGATTATGTCACAGACCAGCAGTGGTAATTCCAGTGGTAATTAGAAACTGGGTGCTATCCCAAAAGCTCTGGAATTACATTTTAAATGTATCCTGTAGAAGAAAAAAGGCAGCTTAGTACTATTATAACTCAAAATAAACTCTAAACTTCTATTATCTTCTAACTTTGAAGGAGAAATAGAAAGATGTCACTCTATTTCTCAAAATACAATGGACTTTCACACTGCCATTACACTAAAACAAAAATGTAAAGATTTCCTCTGTTCAATCATATCTGAGTCTAGGGGTAATTTATTATTTTTTATTATTATTTTGTATTTATTTTATTTTTTTAATTTATTCTTTGTCCAATATACAATACATATGAAAGAGAATAGACATTAAGTAATATATATAATGATAGAAAGTAAGAAAGAAGAGAAGTGGGAGGAAAGGAGAGAAAAAGTGTGATATATGAGATAAGGAAAGAAGATTGGACAGGGGACGATAGTCACATCAGTGCACTTATGTACGCCCCTTACTGGCCTCTTAGGAACCTGCAGAGGTCAATCGTGAAGAGTCTTAGGGAGAAATGTTGGGGGCTGGGGGCTGACACCACTGAGTCTGGCAATGAGTTCCACGCTTCGACAACTCAATTGTTAAAGTCATATTTTTTACAGTCAAGTTTGGAGCGGTTGATGTTAAGTTTGAATCTGTTGCGTGCTCTTGTGTTGTTGCTGTTGAAGCTGAAGTAGTCGTTGACCGGAAGGACATTGCAGCATATGATCTTGTGGGCAATACTTAAATCGTGTTTTAGGCGTCTCAGTTCTAAGCTTTCAAGATCCAGGATAGTTAATCTATTTTCGTAAGGTATTCTGTTTCGAGTGGAGGAGTGAAGGGCTCTTCTGGTGAAGTACCTTTGGACATTTTCGAGAGTGTTGATGTCTGAGATGTGGTGTGGGTTCCAGACAGATGAGCTGTATTCGAGAATGGGTCTGGCATAGGTTTTGTAGGTAATGGTCATCCCCATTTCCTAGCCAAGGGATCTAACTATGTCCAATAATGCCTCTGAGCTCACGTGGTCAGCATGACTATATGCCAAGGTGCACAGAACACTGTTACCTATTTATCTACCTGAATTTACATGCTTTCGAACTGGTAGGTTGGAGGAGCTGGAGCAAGAACAGGAGCTCACCCTGTCTTGTGGCAGCTTGGATCTCAAGCTGCCAACCTTTCAATTGACCAGCCCACCATCTTAACCAGCAGGCCATGATTCTCCTGCCATTATATTAAACCTTAAACCAAAATGCAGGAAAGTTGATAAACAAATTGCTGAAGTTGCACATAAAAATAAATTCCTAATCCTGGAGGACATTCATTTACTGGTCATATTTGAAAATGTATGACATTGCCATTTGGAATATCAATGCAAAATAAAAATGTCATTTCTAATTTGGGGGTTAGAATTTAAAAATGATCCCTATTTATTCTATGTTTTATTGAACTTCTAATTATGTATCAAAATAGTTATTCAAGGAATAAATATAATTTCCATAATTGATCTCAACCTTTTGGTTTCTAATAACTCTTGCTATTATCAGATTTCTGTGCCCTTCAAAAACAAGGTCAATCTGCATGCAACTGTGACAGCCTTCTTTAGACATAGATGTCCATGTGTTTAGTTTTCTTTTCTTCCAAATACTGATCTGAGGATAACCAAGTTGTTAACCAAGATGTGCTCACCTTTCAGCCTTAACTGGGTTTTTAAAAATTTCACAAAAATTGCTTTCCAAATATAAGCATCTTTAGGATTGGCAAGGAAAATAAAATTCCATTATTAGTGTTTTGTTGAGTCTTTTCACGGAGAAAAGGGGCTAAAATATGACTGGGAATTTCAAAAATATTTTGAATATCCCATCAACCCACCCACTAATGAAATAAACAAGTACAGTAGAACCTTGGTCACAAAACATAGAAACATAGAAGACTGACGGCAGAAAAAGACCTCATGGTCCATCTAGTCTGCCCTTATACTATTTCCTGTATTTTATCTTAGGATGGATATATGTTTATCCCAGGCATGTTTAAATTCAGTTACTGTGGATTTACCAACCACGTCTGCTGGAAGTTTGTTCCAAGGATCTACTACTCTTTCAGTAAAATAATATTTTCTCATGTTGCTTTTCATCTTTCCCCCAACTAACTTCAGATTGTGTCCCCGTCTTCTTGTGTTCACTTTCCTATTAAAAACACTTCCCTCCTGAACCTTATTTAACCCTTTAACATATTTAAATGTTTCGATCATGTCCCCTCTTTTCCTTCTGTCCTCCAGACTATACAGATTGAGTTCATTAAGTCTTTCCTGATACGTGTTATGCTTAAGACCTTCCACCATTCTTGTAGCCCGTCTTTGGACCCGTTCAATTTTGTCAATATCTTTTTGTGGGTGAGGTCTCCAGAACTGAACACAGTATTCCAAATGTGGTCTCACCAGCGCTCCATATAGCAGGATCATAATCTCCCTCTTCCTGCTTGTTATACCTCTAGCTAAGCAGCCAAGCATCCTACTTGCTTTTCCTACTGCCCAACCACACTGCTCACCCATTTTGAGACTGTCAGAAATCACTACCACAAAACACTTCTGATCACAAAAGAATTGGGTGCCAACCAAAATAAATCTGCTAAATTTTTCACTCTAGTTGCAAATCCAGCCTCAGGTGTTGATCAAACACAGCCACAGCAATTTTCTTTGCCATGGCAATTTCCCATTCCACGCATTTTTTTTTTTGTACATGCATGCGCAGTTAGTCTTGCTTCCAGTTATGATCAAATTGGGTTTCAACTGAAGTTCTGGAATGGATTAGGGTCCTAACTGGAGGTTCCACTGTATAGGAACACACAGGCAGCAATATATGGAGTGCAGCTAAGCAATTACTAGAATCACAACAATAATACTTAATTATTAAAGCTAAACATCTATTCTTTCTCCCAAGCCTATATTTATTCGTTTAGTCAATGTGTAAACAGTCAAGAAAAATCTACTCTTATTTGCTAAGTGCTTAACTTTTTTGGAGTGTATAGCATAATTATAAGTGAATTGATAAGTAATGAAAGCATTAACTGTTGTATACAGATTATAGTTTTGAAGTCTGATTAACACAATTAAATTTGATGTTTGTTTCGCTGTCTTGCTTTGAATAATGATAAGGCTGCTTCTGTGAAAATCCAAGCAGTACATTGATAACATTCTTCTAACTAATACACATTGTGCTAAAGGTCTGATAACTTTATTCATTAATAAAGTTAACAACCTTATTTTACATACAAATTAATAATCAATAGCATTTATATTAAGACATAGGCTTGAGTTAACTTTTAAGCATAACATTTGGCCTGGAGAAACAATGGCTGGACAGAAAGAGTTAAGATCTGCACGTGGCTCATTGCATTGTACTAGATATACCACGTTGCTCAGTTTGCTCAAAAAAGATCCAACAGACAAAGAAGAGAACAATAAACAAAGCAATGTTGTCATTCCATACATTGTAGGAAAGTCAGAAAAGCTCAGGAGGGTCTTAGAAAGGCTCTGAAGTCTAGGGAGAGCAAAAAATGAGTGTCCCATCACAGGTTTGGAGCAGGGGGTCACATGTAAATGCAAGAGGGACCACAAGGAATTATGGGTGTCGGCACACATGCACATGGCCCCTCCCCACATTCGCCCTTTTGTCAAACAAAATAAAAAAGATTTGCCATCACTGGCATATATCATCCAATTTCCAACAACTCTATGATTTCAAAAGTATGTTTCAGGTTTTCCACGAGCACTGTATCTCCCTGCCATTCATTAAAGCAGCCCTTCTTTTTCAATTTTCAGTGAATCTCAGAAGATATGCTGCTTCAGTAAAAATTGATTTATTAAATTTTGGCCCAGCCTCACCCAACCAACCAACCACCCCAGAGCATTCAGAAGTAATTTTGTTGGCCTTGGCTTAATTGCTTCCTTTATCATCTGCAAAAAAAGACCCCTGGGGCATTCAGATTTCTCTTAGATTACATGCATTTTAGCAATTGTAGCAGGCATTTATTGCTACAAACTAAGAGGGTAGACAATTTAAAACCTCACTGGTGGACCTTTTTGGCCCAGGGTTCCTAATAAAAGATAATTAATTAGGCTGCCCTGGCCTAATAAGCTTAGACTTTCTAGCTGGGACATTCTTATTTCTTCCACCCAAGACTTTCTTGTTCAATTTGAGTCTAGGGAAAGGTGCTTCAGATCTTCCTGTCCTGTGGAGCCTTTTGACCATCTGAATTAAAATAAGCTTTTCTGCTTATAGTAAAACCTCAAAGTCTGTAGGAATTCCAACATATACAGACGGCCTAAGGTAATTATATAACTATTAGATCACAGACATATTTCATCAGCCAGGAGCATTAGCCTTATATGGTCTACATTCTAAGCCCAGAAATACAGAATATAGCAATCTTTGTGCTAGAAAGCTTAGAACTACAGCACCTAAAACACGATTTAAGTATTGCTAAACTACTCCAGCTTAGGTAGGGAAGATAATGGTAATGAGAATGGGTGGTATACCAACAAAATCTGGTTTTGTGGCTTAAAACCAAGAACAAATCTTGACACTCTGCTTCCAAGATATGAATTTCTAGTAAGAGAGACAATCACAATACCACCTTGTTCCTTCTCTGGACTTCATTGTTCAGTACCAAATACCAAGCTGGGCACATCAGCTTTTCCTAGAGAATATACACAATAAACTCATTCCCATACTTTTCAAGTTTAATGCCTAGCTTAATGAAAACAAGGAATACGGGAGACAGGATAGCGGTGTTCCAATATCTCAGGGGTTGCCACAAAGAAGAGGGAGTAAAAATATTCTCCAAAACCCCATGAAGCAAGAGGCAATGGGTGGACACTAAACAAGGAGAGAAGCAACTTAGAACTAAGGAGAAATTTCCTAACAGAAAAAAACTTGCCTCCAGAAGTTGTGAATGCTCCAAACTGGAAATTTTAAAGAAGATATTGGATAACCATTTGTCTGAAGTAGTGTAGGGCTTCCTGCCTAAGCATGGGGTTGGACTAGAAGACTTCCAAGGTCCCCTCCCAACTCTTTTATTCTATTCCAGTGTTGGTGAACCTATGGCACGGGTACCACAAGTGGCATGTGGAGCCATATCTGCTGGCACATGAGCCGTTGCCCTAGCTCAGCTCCAACGTGCATGTGTGTGCCCGCCAGCTGATTTTTAGCTCACACAGAGGCTCTGGGATGGGATTTTTGGCTTCCAGACAGCCTCTGGGTGAATAGGGGAGGGTGTTTTTACCTTCCCCCAGTTCCAGGGAAGCCTTTGGAGACTGGGGAGGGTGAAACACGAGCCTACTGGCTCACCAGACGTTGGGAAACAGGTAGTTTCCAACCTCCAAAATGCCTCGGGGAGGGATAAACTTTTTTTGCCCTCCCCCGGGCATTGAATTATGGATGTGAGCACTCACACATGCAGAAATGGGCAGCCAAAATTTTTACTGTCACACTGTGGGTGTGGCTTATTTTGTGGATATGACTTGGTGGTCATGTGACTGGGTAGGAGTAGCTTGCCAGCCATGTGACCAGGTGGGAGTGGCTTGAACGATCATCATCGTTCTAGTGAACTGTTAATACTTCAACTTACAATGTCATCAGTGTTGCTCTCTGGGGTGACAATTTGCTTTGCGTTTCCCACGCTCTCCTTCCTGGGTCACTCCATGCCTCAGGCTGGGTAGCTAGGCGAATGGGTGCCGATCAGCTGTAGAGAAAAGAGGCAGGAGGAAAAGGGCCCCCTGCAACTCCTGCCGGTGCTGGTCTCCCTGCCGCTTTCTGAGGAAGAGGAGGAGGATGGGAGGGTGGGATAGTCAGCTGGAGCTGGGCACACAGCTTCATTTCTGCCGGTAGAACTGCGTTCCACCCCATCCTGCCTGCTGCCCACACCTGCGCACATGCACGATAGTGTGTACGCCCACTATTTTGGCACCCGAAGAAAAAAAGGTTCACCATCACTGTTCTATTCTGTTCTGTTTTGTGCTGTGCTGTGCTATTCTGACATTTAGATTCTCATCAATTCTAAATGACTCTTTTCTCTTAAACTATACCACATTAGCGTTCTGGGGTTTCTTTCAACAACCTTTTATTCCAGAAACAAATCACCTACAAAATCTGCAGCATGATTAACTTATTTTATTCCAAGAAAAATACAATGGAAACCCAAATGCAGAATGAAATATTAAAGAAGGACTACATGCTCTTTAAAGTCCCACTTGGCTTTCTTTCTCTGAGAGGACTTTTGATTCACGAAAGACCTTTTAGAATGGTTAAAATTTATTTATTTATTATTATTAGGTTTGTATGCCGCCCCTCTCCGAAGACTCGGGGCGGCTAACAACAATATAAAAATACAATGTAAACAAATCTAATCTTAAAAATAATCTTAAAAACCCCAATTTAAAGAACCACTCATACATATAAGCATACCATGTATAAATTCTATAAGCCTAGGGGGAAGGGAAATTTCAATTCCCCCATGCCTGACGACAGAGGTGGGTTTTAAGGAGCTTGCGAAAGGCAAGGAGGGTGGGGCAACTCTGATATCTGGGGGGAGCTGGTTCCAGAGGGTCGGGGCTGCCACAGAGAAGGCTCTTCTCCTGGGTCCCGCCAAACGACATTGCTTAGTCGAAGGGATCCGGAGAAGGCCAAAATGCTGAACCAGGACCAACGAGGAGCAGGTTTAAGGCAATTTGCTACAGAAATTCATTGAGTGATTAGGGCCATTTATTTTCTTTCAATTCAGTGTAGCTCATAAAATTGCAATTGTGGAGAAAAAATGAAGAAGTTCCTTCTAAAGGCCATCTACATTGGCTGTCACCAGAGACTTTTCAGAAGATTTCTATGAAAGATTTTGCATATTGACTTGTCCTGTTACTCCTACATCCATATAGAAATATGTGGCTTCAACTTTCCTTTATTTAGCTTTCAAAACATTGTGAAAAAGATTTCTATATTTAATACCAAAGGCAAGGCTGATACAGGTTCTCATTACAGATGTGATACTTTAGTATTAAACCATGATTTCTTGTTTGCACATAATGAGAAATTTTGAATCAACAAAAGGAAGAAGCTGAAGAAGACGGTGAAGGAAGGGGAAGAATCGTAATCTAACTCAATCATTATTTTATTGTAAATTAGACTGAGACTGTAACGCTTAAATTGGCCCCATGTCTTCTTATTAAGCCAACAGATTTGTTTACAGTACTAAAAAATAGTTGTGTCATAGAATATGCACAGAAACAACATAACACATATCTTGTAATTAAGATTACTTGTTTTTGGCAGGAGTGCGCATCTTGTAGTTTTGAAAGGTTTTCAAAAATATCTTCCTTTAGGTTTTCTTTAAAATTTATACAGTTGCTAAAAAAATAAACAAATGAATAGTCTTTTGTGTAAAAATCAAAATTAGAATGCCTAATTGCAGAACTTTCAACCTCAGGGCATCTAATTATTTCCATAATGCTGCCAAGGAAGTGCATGTGTCTATTTAACGTCAGCAATGGAGAGTGTTTTTTTTTTAAAAGGCTATGCAAATCCTTCAAAAACATGCTATGGAAACTGCAACATTATGAGTGGGAGTTGTGCATCAAAGTCCAGCTCTTTTTAAATATGCTTGTGACATATATAAAAATGGGGGACAGCACTATGATTGCACATATCCTGGCCCATCTCTGAGTTGTTAACCTGATCCTACGCAGCTTCTGCTCTGGCAATCTCACGCTACTCACCAGAGCCTACACAACTTTTGCCAGACCCATCCTTGAATACAGTTCATCTGTCTGGAACCCATACCACATCTCGGACATCAACACCCTTGAAAATGTCCAAAGATACTTCACCAGAAGAGCCCTTCACTCCTCCGCTCGAAACAGAATACCCTACGAAAGCAGACTATCAATCCTAGATCTAGAAAGCTTAGAACTACGTCGACTAAAACACGATCTAAGTATTGCCCACAAGATCATATGCTGAAATGTTCTACCTGTCAATGACTATTTCACCTTCAATTGCAACAACACAAGAGCACGCAACAGATTCAAACTTAATATTAACCGCTCCAAACTTGACTGTAAAAAATATGACTTCAGCAACCGAGTTGTTGAAGCGTGGAACTCATTACCTGACTCAGTAGTGTCAACCCCAACCCCAAACATTTTTCCCTTAGACTATCCACGATTGACCTCTCCAAGTTCCTTAGAGGTCAGTAAGGGGCGTGCATAAGTGCACTAGTGTGCCTTCCGTCCCCTGTCCAATTGTCTCTCCTTATCTCATTTATCTTTTCTTCCTTTCAAATATGTTCAGCTATACTTTTATATCTTTTCTTCTATTCTTTTCTTTACTTATATTATTACATGTCTTTCTCTTCAATGTGTATTATGTATTGGACAAAATAAATAAATTAAATAAATAAATTAAATAAAAACATATTTATCGGTTACCTATGGCTGCTTCCAAAACCATCTCCATCTTTCTGTATCTTTCCTAATTTGAATTTGATCTGCTTTCTTGGGCTATACAAATCACCAAATATCCCATTGATAATTTTATTGGGTATTATATTGAGAGCAATACATGACATAATTCTCTGAAAAAAAACATTAAATATTTTATAATTATTTATCAGACTCCAAGAACCAAAGAAGTCATGTAGGATTACTTCATAACAGTTTTCTTTATTGTTCTTCACCTATAGACAGAAATCTTTAAAAATAGCAGAGTTGGAAGGGATCTTGGAAGTCTTCTAATTCAACCTCCTGCTCTGGCAGGAAACCTTATACCACGGGTAGGCAAAGTTGGCTCTTCTATGACTTGTAGACTTCAACTCCCAGAATTCCTGAGCCAATCATTCTAGCTCAAGAATCATTCAGGAATTCTCAGGAATTCTGGGAGCTGAAGTCCACATGTCATAGAAGAGCCAACTTTGCCTATCCCTGCCCTATACTAAGATTAACTCAGCTTTCTTTCCTTCTGAGGGAGGCAAATTGAGGATCTAGATTGTTGGGGGCAATATGCTGACTCTGTAAACTGCTTAGAGAGGGTCTTAAAGTACGGTAAAGTGGTATATAAATGTAAGTGCTATTGCTTTTGCTATATCAGACAAATTGTTGTCCAATCTCTTCTTAAAAACTTCCAGTGTTGGATTTGTTAAAGTAAAGCAACTATTTATATCATTAAAGATATATTCTGAGAATTGCTAGAGAAGACCCACCTTAACCCTGTTTCTTCCAAGTAAAAACTTGGCTCTCTAGAATGTAGCCTCTCTCTCCTGGGAATTCAGACAACATTCCATCACATCATTGTTGTTATGAATCACAAGTTACAAAGACAATCTGAAAAATATTAATTGAGCATATACTGTACTTCCCTTCATCTTTGTGACTATTTCACCCATAGAAAGTAAGGCTCCTCTGGAGATTCTTTCTTGACAAACAATAGGAGGCCACTACTATAAAAATAGAACATTCAAGATGTTTCTTGGATACAATACTTTGTCATTCTCTCTCATCAGTAGATGAAAAACAGAGATTTGGTGACAAAACATGTTATTTATAAAATAAAAAAGACCACTTCCCTTCTGTGTTGATCAATGTGAATTGATTCCACTTTTTTATCAATACAAGGCACATACACACACACACACACACACACACACACTTGACATAATATCTCCTCAGTTGTTGATGACTCTCATAGCTGAATGTGGGAATTGTCCCCATAAATGCTAGGAGTCTAAGTCTTTGAATGTTACAGAAGTTGAAAAATAAACTGTCCCAACAGACAGCATCTTGCCTGATTTTATTTGGAAGTTTGATTAGTTGAAATAATGTTTTCACACAGAGAGAATTTACTAATTCATATTACATCCAAAGGATGTGTGGTATATGTTTGGCCTTCACATTGGCTTTCTATGAGAAAGGAGGATATCAGCTATGGCGTGGAAGGAAGAAAATATTCAAAATGGAATTTAATTGACTGAACTAATTGAACTGTCTGTTTTGACTGGATTGACTGAAAATACATTGGATAACAGAATTGGAAATGACTTTTGAGATATTTTAAGAAAATCCAAAAGATAGCAGAAGATAACAGCACTACAAAGAAGAGGAAGAAGATTGAGTTTTTCACACAGTTATAAATTATAAAAGGGAATGACTATGAATTGGAATTATTAATGGTTTAATTTTATTGGAGTTTAGTACTGAAAAAAAATAATAAACAAACAAATAAATAAATAAATAAATAAATAAGTGGTTAACAATGTTAAAATGGAAGGATTGAATAAGGAGTGAAAATTGAAATGGTTATGAATGAGAAAATTCAAAACAGTTATGGTTATTATGATTATTATGGATGAGAAAATTGAAAATGGCTATGATTACTACCCTTGGTTTTATTGATTTTATTGATTGTTTGAATTATAAATTGGTTATGTGACTTATAGTGATAAATAAAATAGGAGGAAAGGGGAAAAGGATATAATACTATATAATATAATACAAGTTATGATTATTAAAGGAGGATTAATATGGGATAATAACTAGTATTGATTATATTAGGTATGACAATGAAAGACAGATGAAGTAAGGAAAAGTTGAATTAAACAGATTAGGGAAGATTATCACACTGAGTTCAATAGTGGAGGATATATAGAATAGGGAAAATATATAGATTAGGGAAACATAGATTAGGGAAGATTATCATGCTGCAATTGGCAGTGAAAACAATTAGAGTAGGGAAGATTATTACACTGGGTATGATAGTGACACATAGATTAGGGAAGATAATTACACAGGGATTGGCAGTGGGATTTATAAATTAGGGAAGACTATTACACTAAGAACAGCAGTGGAAAATATATAGATTAGGGAAGAATATTACTATATTGGGATTTCCAATGGAAGATACTTTTCTTGAACAATAATGGAATATGATATATAATGATTTTGATTTGTTTAAGTAGAAATGATATACCAGTATAATGAAAGAAATGAAAGGAATGAGGTGAGATATTTTAAATCTTTAATAACAACCCTTCCTGCTATTTATATTGATATTGTTATAATTAGATTTAAGACATGATGTGAATGGTATTACTTTCTTTCTTTCCTGGGATTTAAAGAGAAGTAAATTTGTAAATCTCTTCTGTTAAGGGCAGCTACGATAAAATGAGGGTTTAAAAAGCAGGAATGAGTTAAGTAAGAATACAAGAAATGGACTGAAGCAGGACGGCATTGTTTTGAAAAACAGCAAATAGCCAAGAGAAATTTAGATAGCTAATAGCACTTTGAATTCAAATGAAGGTGAAAATTAATATCTAAAATCCGGATGATAGTATTTGAAAAGGAGGTAGCACAGGATGAATCATACGTAGCAGAATAAATTGGATAAATCATTAGGAAAATTGGATTAAGAATTTGGCATTTGATATTATATTGTATTGTGTTTTAATTTGTGCTATGTGAATTTGAATCTCTGTAAGGAGTGGAAAACCAATAAAAATTTTATAAAAACCCCCCCACACCCCAAAAAAAGGATGTGTTGTTTGTGTTGTGGCCAGTCCACATCCTGTTCATCTTATCATGGATTTCGAAGATTGAGAGATAGGTGCATTTTGGTATTCCTGGCCAGTGTTCTTGGCACCCAAGTTTGAGAGTAGAGAGGATGAGGAGTTAGAGATTGAAAGCCAACCAGAGACTGTGGAACACCCAGAGGTGTTAGTGAGTGACTCAGAAGATGATGAAGAATCACTTATAGACGCAAGAGTGCACAGAACTATGACCAGACAGGATTATTTGAGAATAAAGAGGTTTGGGTGTAAATAGCTCTATAGAACACTTGAATATGCCTGGTGACTATATAAGGGGAGGTCTTGCGAGGAATCAGTGTGAAGGACAACGTTCCAGCAATAACAAAGTGTGAACTCCATGCTGGAGAGGTCCTGTTTGCTTTAAGATAGCTGTAAATAGCCACAGACTGCTCATCCGGGACTTCTGCCAAAATGCTGTGAGTTTTGAGTGATTAATAAACCATTCAAAGAGACCTTTAATGAGCTCTTGGACTCTGGCCTGAAAAGGTCATAAGCCATGGACTACTGCCCAGTTCCTGGTAACACTCCTTTCACTTTTAACTATTTAATGCTATGAACAATTTCTATCAATATATTTTGCTGTCTTATACCTTTTCGGTTGGTGTGTGTGTAAACTCATTTTCTGAGGTTTTCTTACTTAGACAGAACAGTTTGGATGTGTGAATTAGTTTCTGTCTGATTTCAGATTCACATTAATTTCCATTAATGCAGACAGGTTAGGTTACCTATAAAATAATAAGTTAAAATCCACTGAATGACATACATATTAATAATTATGAAATGGACTAGTGCGTTAATGGGTCAGTCCCACGGTCTTAATAACTTTCAGATTTCAGCATATTAATACCCAGGAGGAAAAGTTTATGACTGGTTTGTAAAAGTATTAATTCCTCTGTACCATAATGGTCTCCACCTTCAAACCTGGTAGAATGGAGGCAGTGCCATATTGCAGACAAGTTGATTGATACTGAATTTCCTTCAAGATAATTAGATGCTAATGTCATCATTTTGCCAGAATGAAATGAATGTCACTTCATAACACTGCACTGTAATACTAATTTCAGAGGGACTGTAATGTCACCTTGAAATTTGCTCAAGATAATGATGATCCAATTGCGGAGTCACCCTGATGTTTAGATGTTCATTTCTGAAATGGGAAAAAATAGATTACTCCTTTAAAAACACAAGCTGGGTTAGTAATTGAAGATGATCATCTATAAGGGGGAAAAAAATCATAGATATTAAGCAAAAACAAGTGAGTAAAGCATCTTACGTAATTTGGTCATGACCCTTCATTCAGAAATAAACAAAAGCTCAAGAATTGTGACAAAGGTAATTTGTGTCTATACGTTACAATGATGCAGAATATTCAGCAAATATTAACGTATTGTGTATGATGATATAATTATTTCAAATAAATCAATGCAATTTGATATCAATGAGTTTATACATTAGTTTATAACTTAGCTATAACATTGGTTTAATAAATAAATAATAAATGCATTTAAACTGCCAAAGATTGCTCTGACAGGTTAGTGAGGAATGGAAGGATCCTTCCAACCTAGGCAATGATTTTGTACTCAAGACATGGATTGATGTCTAATTTTTACATTGGAATTAGTATATTGTCTCTAGGTGATCATGCAACCTAATACAAATGACATCCACCATGAAACAATGTTAACATTTCTATTCACAAACATTGTTAGACACAAACACACGAGGGTGAGTTTCCAGATATATCTTTTAGGAATGTAAATGTTCC
Organism: Erythrolamprus reginae; assembly: GCF_031021105.1. Classification (NCBI taxonomy): domain Eukaryota; kingdom Metazoa; phylum Chordata; class Lepidosauria; order Squamata; family Dipsadidae; genus Erythrolamprus; species Erythrolamprus reginae. The sequence goes on from NC_091952.1 coordinate 89,454,487, forward strand.
TTTCTTCTTTCAGGATCTAAGCAGGTGATGAAGATAGGAATGGCAACTTTATAGGTGGAGATCCAGAGGAATTTTTTTCTTCTGAGCTTTACTTAACCAGTTGATTATTCCAAACTACACTCATACTGTACTTCTCAGAGTTGCCCCTTAGTTACTTCTGGTATCCTCTATTGTTCAACTTTCAAAGTTCCATCCTATTACTTTTTTTTTAAAGAATTCAAAACAAAAATATTTTCCCATGAGAAATATTCTTGTAATTAATTTCAAAAACTTATTTCAAATCCACTAGTCTGGACCACTAATCTTTTTGTAACTTTCCAAAATCAACATTCTAATCACATTGTTGTTTATTTTTTTAAAAAAAATCCTTAAATTTATCTAAAGCTCCTTTTGCTCTGGATTGAAGGAGTTTACCCAATGCTATGTAGTATATAAACCTAGTGCCCATAAAGACTTTGAGTTTGGGCAAAGATGGAATCCCCTCATTGTCCAGAATTCTAAACTTGCCAGAGACTCATGGCTTTCTCAGGAGAAGCAAATGTCTGGAGCACTAGTGGGTGATCCCCAATCCTTTCCTTGTGTAGAGGAATCCTAAGAGTCAATCTATTCACTAGTTCTTCATTCTGTTACAGCTATTGACTCCTCTCTCAGCATAACCATTTTTGGTTCATGTTTTTTTTTTCCTCCAACTTCTTCAATTTTCAATCAACCAATCATTTTTTTTCCGTTCTCCATTCTGTCTCTTCTCTATTTTTGAGGTTCCTCAACAATCCTTAATCAATCTGTTATTTGGTGTCATTTGACTTTATCTTTTAGACTTTTTTGTTTCCTTTTGAATTGTGGATAACTTTGAAGGTTTAGGTTAGGTTTAGGTTTATTGGATTTATATGCCGCCCCTCTCCGCAAACTCAGGGCGGCTCACAACAATAATAAAAAATAGTACAGTACACAATACCAAATCCAATGCCCACCCATCCAGTTCCAATTTAAATTAATAATCTCATAAAAAACAGTATATATAAAAAACAGGCACACAGTCAATCAATCAACAAAACAACATGGGCAAGGGGGAGGTGTTTTAGTTTCCCCATGCCTGACGGCAAAGGTGGGTCTTAAGAAGTTTACGAAAGGCAGGGAGGGTGGGGACAATCCTAATCTCAGGGGGGAGCTGGTTCCATAGGGTCGGGGCCCCCACAGAGAAGGCTCTTCCCCTGGGTCCCGCCAGACGACATTGTTTAGTCGACGGGACCCGGAGAAGGCCAACTCTGTGGGACCTAACCGGTCGCTGGGATTCGTGCGGCAGGAGGCGGTCCCGAAGATATTCTGGTCCGGTGCCATGAAGGGCTTTATAGGTCATAACCAACACTTTGAATTGTGACCGGAAACTGATCGGCAGCCAATGCAGACTGCGGAGTGTTGGAGTGATATGGGCATACTTGGAGAAGCCCATAATTGCTCTCGCAGCTGCATTCTGCACGATCTGAAGTTTCCGAACACTTTTCAAAGGTAGCCCCATGTAGAGAGCGTTACAGTAGTCGAGCCTCGAGGTGATGAGGGCATGAGTGACTGTGAGCAATGACTCCCGGTCCAAATAGGGCCGCAACTGGCGCACCAGGCGAACCTGGGCAAACGCCCCCCTCGCCACAGCTGAAAGGTGTTTTTCTAATGTGAGCTGTGGATCGAGGAGGATGCCCAAGTTGCGTACCCTCTCTGAGGGGGTCAATAATTCCCCCCACCAGGGTAATGGACGGACAGATAGAATTGTCCTTGGGAGGCAAAACCCACAGCCACTCCGTCTTGTCTGGGTTGAGTTTGAGTTTGTTGACACCCATCCAGGCCCCAACAGCCTCCAGGCACTGGCACATCACTTCCACTGCTTCGTTGACTGGACATGGGTTTGAAGTTACTTTTAGCCCACCAATTAGTGTCCATGGATGTTGCCATTTTAAGACACCTGAATTTGCTATTAGTACAGTGATACCTTGTCTTACAAACTTAATTGGTTCCAGTACGAGGTTCTTAAGGTGAAAAGTTTGTAAGACGAAACAATGTTTCCCATAGGAATCAATGGAAAAGTGATTAATGCGTGCAAGCCCAAACTTCACCCCTTTTGCAAGCCGAAGCGCCTGTTTTTGCACTGCTGGGATTTCCCTGAGGCTCCCCTCCATGGGAAATCCCACCTCCAGACTTCTGTGTTTTTGCGATGCTGCAATTTCACTGAGGCTCCCCTCGCTGGGAAACCCCACCTCTGGACTTCCGTTGCCAGCAAAGTGCCCATTTTTGCGCTGCTGGGATTCCCCTGCTGGGATTCCCCTGCAGCATCACAAAAACACGGACGTCCAGAGGTGGGGTTTCCCATGGAGGGGAGCCTCAGGGGAATCCCAGCAGCGCAAAAATGGGTGCTTCGGTGGCAACGGAAGTCTGGAGGTGGGGCATCCCAGCGCAAAAACGGGTGCTTCGGTGGCAACGGAAGTTCGGAGGCGAGGCATACCAGCGGTGGCGGTGGGTTTGTAAGGTGAAAATAGTTTGTAAGAAGAGGCAAAAAAATCTTAAACCCCAGGTTTGTATCTCGAAAAGTTTATATGACGAGGCGTTTGTAAGACGAGGTATCACTCTATATTGAATTGCCATGTTTATATATTGAACAAAAGTTTACATAAAGGCCTTCACACTAAACCTTTTTAAATAAAATCCCTATTAAGCCACTGAGACCAACTAAAATAATCAATTATTATAGATAAAGTGCTGTGGTCATTTTCCACAATGCATTAATCTTTTCTTATTTTTATAAAAGACAATAATCAAAATCTGGGCTCATTAGCTACTCCAAAACAAGCAAAACCTTTTCATCTCAAGTAGATACTAGCTTGTAACTTGGACCTCTGCACCATAATCTTCTTCCGCACGAATCCTAGCGACCGGTTAGGTCCCACAGAGTTGGCCTTCTCTGGGTCCCATCGACTAAACAATGTCGTTTGGCGGGACCCAGGAGAAGAGCCTTCTCTGTGGCAGCCCCGACCCTCTGGAACCAACTGCCCCCGGAGATTAGAACTGCCCCCACCCTCCTTGCCTTTCGTAAAGTTCTTAAGACCCATCTCTGCCGTCAGGCATGGGGGAACTGAGACATCTCCCCCAGGCCTATACAGTTTATACATGGTATGTTTGTGTGTATGTTTGCTTTTAATAATGGGGTTTTTAGTGTTTTTTAAATTATTAGATTTGTTCTTACATTGTTCTTGTTATTGTTGTGAGCCGCCCCGAGTCTACGGAGAGGGGCGGCATACAAATCTAATAAATAATAATAATAATAATAATAATAATAATAATAATAATAATAATAATCGAAGAAAATACTCAAAATATAATGGAGTAAAGAAATTGCTAAAGAAGAAAAACACCACAAAATATGAAAAATGTGTTCAATCTAGGCATCTCAATGTTCTACAAGTTTATCTTATTTCAGGAGGAAATCATTACTCATGTAAAGAGATGTAGATAATGTTGATGACCTGTTGTTGTCTTCTACTTCAGTAAAGCCAAGACATGAAAATTATTAGATGAACTCCAATGATCTGTTACTTTAGCAGGAGAGATCCTTGCAATAAGATCACTACATAAACCTGGGTGGTTTTCTCTTCCCCGTGAACGTGTCTCTTTTTTGGAAACCGGTATCTGTCTTTAAAATTTAGTCCCTGAATACTTTCAAGGACAAGCAAATCAAGGTGTCAGTAAATAAACGTCCCTACGGTTTGTGAGACACAAGCCCATATGTTTGATGCTGAAATGTTTTCTATTGGGAACTCTACGGAAACTGGATTCTTGAGAATTAGATGATTTCATGCCTCATAAGTTTAATACTAACTGGCGGAAATCAAAAGGAATTAGCTTCTTTTTCTTTCATGCACAACTGTGTGTCAGAAGTGGAACGGCCCACTGTTGTGCCAAACACTAATTTTAAGAAGCAAAAAGGGAGAGAAGTCGTAAGCTCTTGGTACTTCTGTTGAACTTCAAGCAATGATTCTGTTGTGTGCTGCAGTGGTGGTTTATGTAGCGTGCAGAGGAGAAACAATGATTCCTCACTCCAAGGAGAAAAATAAAAACACTTTATAAAAGAAGGCTTGGAAACATTTCTAAAAAGCCTAACAATAGTAATTGTCATAAAACCTAAACAGAAATGCTTCATTGGCTGTTCAAGGTTCTCTTTATGTTTTATTGGCGTTCATGTTTTACTCAACTAGAGTAAACTTCGGATTTGGCTGACTTGCGAACTACATTAAAAACAATTATGCTATACTAAATTAACAACAAGAAAGCATATCAATATATACGTTGGTGTATTAAAATTTGTACACATAACCACTTTTAAGAACCATGCTAATAATTTCAAAACGATAGATGAGGGTACAGGGTAGGAAAATAACAGGAAATGGAAAAGACTTTCTTATGTTAAAAATAACTCACCTCTTTGTTAAAAATAACTAACTCAGATGTCATCTGTTGCTGAAAATCAGGAATCAGTTTCTCCTTTTATTTTAGCTATAATTTATGTTGAATCAAAACAAAGTTGAAGAAAACTGCCCAAGGAGTTGCTGATACAGTTCTACAGAGGAATCATTGAGTCTGTCATCTGCACTTCTATAACTGTCTGGTTTGGTTCTACAACCCAACAAGACCAACCCAGACTTCAGAGGATAATCAGAACTGCAGAAAAAACAATTGCTGCCAATCTGCCTTTCATTAAGGACCTCTATACTGCACAAGTCAAAAAGAGGGTGGTGAAAATATTTACTGACCCCTCGCATCCTGGACATAAACTGTTTCAACTTCTAGCCTCAAAACGTCGTTACAACTAACACAAAAATAGTTTTCTCCTGAACGCCATCACTCCGCTAAACAAATAATTCCCTCAACACTGTCAAACTTTTTATTAAGTCTGCACTTCTATTTCTACTAGTTTTTTCTCATCATTCCTATCACCCATTTCCTCCCACTTAGGACTGTATGACTGTAACTTGTTGCTTTTATCCTAAGATTTTTATTAATATTGATTGTTTCTTCATTGCTTATTTGACCCCTATGACATTAAGTGTTCATTAAGTGTTCTACCACATGATTCTTGACAAATGTATCTTTTTCTTTTATGTACACTGAGAGCACATGCACCAAGACAAATTCCTTGTGTGTCCAATCACACTTGGCCAATAAAGAATTCTAAATTCCAAAAATTCTAAGTTCTGCTGAAGAGGGACTCAAGCTATTCTCCAAAGCATCTGAAAGCAGGACAAGAAGCAAACCTAGAACTAAGGAGAAATTTCCTGACAGAAGAATTAATCAGTGGAACAGCTTGCCTCCACAGTTGTGAATGCTGTAACACTGGAGATTTTTAAGAAGAGATTGGACAACCATTTGTCTGAAATGATATAGGGTTTTCTGCCTGAGCAGAACTATAAGATCTCGAAGGTTTCTTCCAACTCTGATATTCTGAAGCTAACTGAATCCAATGTAGATCCCAGTAGATCCTGAATCTAATCTAATTCCAGTTCTGAATAAGGTTCTTCCTAAGGAGGATGATATCCAAAAAGGACCAGGGTTTTGATTGTTTTGATTGCCATTTTTATTCTTTTTTTAAAAAAAAAACACTAATGAATGACCCTTCATTAATGATTGAAGAATGTATAGGTGCATTTATTATCAATTCAACTTCTATGCCAACCAATCCCAATGGAACACAGGGCGGCTAATGTATTAATGCATTCCATTATAAACAAGAAAACAAATGTGTTATATATAAAATCCTGGAGGGGCGTCTATGTGTTACAATTACAACTTGAATATCTACTCCCCGTGAATGGTTTTATAAGGATTCTCCAATTCACAGTCCTTCTTCCTGTTTTGGTTTATTGCTTAAAAAAATGTAGGAGAAAGTGACACTTTTTAAGGACCAGATTTAGCAAAATTTACTAAGAATAGAGACAAACGAAACTTATCATTTATTGTGGTTACTGCTGCAAAATCAGACCAGATAACGTCTGCTCTGCTCATGGGTGAAAATGTTCTATCTTGCCAGATTTTGGAGGGACTGCAATTCTACCACTCTGATCTTTGGATTGGCCAAAGTTGTGAAAGTTGATTTACCAGCATCTGGAAAGGGTCAGGTTCTTACTCTTTGGGAACAAAATAATAACCCGGTGTAAAGCCATTTTCTGTTTTCATTGGGATCAACCATGTAGTTACAACTATTAATTCTGAGGGAGGGTCTCAGGTGTATGACATTTCTTCATCAGCTTAATTCACGCCACAACGAACTACAAACCAAACAAGACCTGAACCAGCCTCAAAATGTATACTTTGGATGCTGTGATTGCTTTGATGATTTATTGTGTTTGCCCCAGGCATTTTCTTATTGCACTAATGCGAAGCTACCTTAGCTTTTGAAATCTGTGACAAAGATGATGCCCAGGAGATGCCTTAGTTCACAGCAGCATTCCCAGTTGCCAACAGGCAATGTTGTAAGTGCAAAAACCCTGTCCATCTCTTCACAGTTCTGCCTTAAGTGGGCCCGCAACTTTTGATATTTAAAACAAATCAAAGTAGCCATTTGCACATCTTTGCCACTGAACTCCACAGAGTGTTGTGAGAATTTAAAGTCTTTGCTCCAGATCAAGAGAGGAGAGCACACTGGAGAATTGCGTGCATTTCCATCATAGGAGACATTCAAAAAGGAAACCCAAAAGTCAGCCCCGCAGGTAGATGACCTGGTTTGCAGTACAATCGTATCTCAGTACGTGGCTGGTATTTAGCTTTGTCACTTATGTTTTCAAAGCAGATCTTTGTATTATTAAATCTTTGGCATTTTTAGTTGCTTTCTGAGGAGGGATAGATGATGTAGACAGACAGAAAGACAGACAGACAGACAGACAGACAGACAGACAGACAGACAGACAGACAGACAGACACAGCTTACTATAATTGAGATGCCTCTTGGCTTTTGATATATAGAGAGATGATATTTAAAAGTCTTGTTATATTTTCTTTTTTTATTATGTCATGGTGTGAAGGTACCCGATGCCTACTGTTCTTTTTATTTAAAGAACTCTTAAAAGGGCAAATACAAATGCTCACTGTTTTCATAGGAAATGCCATTGATCACATGACTTACCCTTCACACACTTTTTAAAAAGTTATAAATCTGGTGGGGTTTTTTGGCCTGGATTTTGAATGTATAGTAAGCCTGAAGCCACCTCCTCCGATTTCAGAGTAAGAAAACATTTAAGAAATATAGCCTGTAGACAGCCCAAGATGGAACTAGTTGTCCCAAAATAATTGATAATATTTCATTATTGATTGTCTCTGAATTAATGCTAGGTTGAGAAGTAAGTTGCAACTTTTTCCATTTTTGAAAAATGTATTTATTTTCATTTTCATGGTCTGAAAATATCGACAGCTTTCAGCAAGGCAATATATATAAGGAAATGTTCTATTATTCACCTGATCATACTGCCTTATATCACAAGAGTAGGTTTCATTACACCTCCGATGACCTGCTCTCCAAAACATGAACATTGGGAAATGTTTCATTCCTTGCTTCTTTAAGCATATTGTATTATGTGTTAAGTTATAATAAGGCAACAAAAGTACAAGTTCAAACTATTCAGTGAGGCTCAACATGAAGATATCAATCATAAGGAGAAGTTGTCACTTTTAGATGTTAGCGATGCACATTTAGTTATGATGAGAAATTTTCAGAGATTCACACTATTCTGTACTGTCATTTCATTTCCTCCTTGCTAATTGAGGAAAACCATATGGGCCATATCTGAAATGCAATACTTTAATAGAGAATTTAATTTGAATGGGATCTAAGTGCAAAACTCTGAATTTGGATTCGTTCCACTGCTGCTGGAACACAGCCATGCTGATACAACCTCATTGCGTGCAATGCAATATGTAGCAAAAATGTAGTGTATTCTGAGTGTTCCAATATGTGCAGTAATTCTCGCAACACCATTAGACTCATCAGTATTATTATCTCCATTTATGGATGAGTTCCGGGAGCCATTGTTATCTGGCTAAAGCTGTTTGCTGAATTCATAGATTTCGGGTTGGAAAAAGTGACATAAAGATATCTAAAATTCTTTAGCAGAGTATGTGTTAAAAATAAAGCACAGTGATTTTCCATTGGAAGATGAGCCTTACAGAATTAATGTGCTATACTATCAATATAGAATACTCAGGTTCAATTCTGTTTTCGTCAATGAAGCTCATTCTGATCAGTTATTGGTTCACCAAGTTCTTGCTGTGAATGGAATATTTTTTTAAAAAAAATATTTGAACAACAGAAATTAAGAATGACCGTGTTCAATGTTCAGTAAAAGCTTTGCTTTAAGCATGAGAAATAATCTTTTGTCAAGCAGTTACCAAATAAGGAAGTTGAGCCACATGAGACGAAGACAACAAAAGCTGTAGCATAAAATTAGCCACATATACACATGCATACAATCCCTGGACTAAGAAAGACTGTATCTTAAATCCCAAGGGTGTAAGATTTTCATTCATTCTGTTTGATGGGAACTGTGAAAGAGAAAACCAACATTATTAGTAAAGTTGATGCCATTAGCAATTGTTTTACTCTTAGATAGTTTCTATGCTACTGCTTGATCTCTTTATGTCGAGAATATTTTCCTGGATAAATTTGTGATCTGTGTGGAAGATGCTGTTTTTTATGCAAAAGTGCTTGACAACTAGACTCCACCTAGGTAACTTTAGTTGTAACAGGGATATTTTAATAAAACAGAAAACATCCAATAATGTGACCCACAACAATTTATCTTTGAGTGATTTGCTGATTATCCTTAATCAGTTAATCAAACTTTCTCATGTGAAAGTTGCATCTTGTTCACTTTGTCGATGATCACACAAATCAGCTGTTCCTGGTTAATCATTTTTACATTTTGGGGCTCAGTAACATGTAAGAGTCATGTCAATATAATCTTCACAATAAATAATCTGCATTTGAAGAGTGTTCGGAAACTTCAGATCATGCAAAATGCAGCTACGAGAGCAATCATGGGCTTTCCCAAATATGCCCATGTCACACCAACACTCCGCAGTCTGCATTGGTTGCTGATCAGTTTGCAGGCACAATTCAAAGTGTTGTTTATGACCTATAAAGCCCTTCATGGCATCAGACCAGAATATCTCTGGGACTGCCTTCTGCCGCACGAATCCCAGTGACTGATTAGGTCCCACAGAGTTGGCCTTCTCTGGGTCCTGTCAACGAAACAATGTCGTCTGGCGGGCCCCAGGGGAAGAGCCTTCTCTGTGGAGGCCCCGACCCTCTGGAACCAGCCCCCCCCCCCGGAGATCAGGACTGCCCCCACCCTCCTCACCTTTTGCAAACGTCTTAAAACCCACCTCTGCCATCAGGCATGGGGAAATTGATTCCCCTGGGCCGTTCCATTTTATGTATGGTTTGTTTGGGATGTATGATTGTTTTTTATATTGATGGGTTTTAAACTGTTTTTAATCATTAGATTTATACTGTATATTGTTGTTGTAAGTCGCTCCGAGTCTCCGGAGAGGGTCAGAATACAAATCTAAATAATAATAATAATAATAATAATAATAATAATAATAATAATAATAATAATAATAATAATAGATTTGTATGCCGCCCCTCTCCGTAGACTAATAATTTAGAGATGACTATCATTTGGAGGGTCTCTTTCAGTAATCAACTCAATAATGGCACATTGCTAAATGTACACTGATGAGTAGTCACTGTAGGCTTTCATTTTGCAAACAATAGCTACACAACCTTTTCTTCACAACAACTTCCTATCAACTGAAGTGAAAAAATAGATACTAAAGAACATTTTATAGCTTGAAGTGCCTCAGTACTACCATATGTTGACAATTTAAAATACAAGTGGTGTTACTTTTAATTCAACTCTTGTGTCTATGTGTGCATAAATTGTAACAAAAAGAGGAATAACCACACACACAAAAAGAAAGAGAAAAGAGGCAAAAATAAAAAAGCATAAAGCAGTTCACAGCTTACAAGCACCATAGTATTAGGTTAAAATAAAGTTTATTAAAAAGACCTATTAAAAATCTCAAATCATTCTTAAAATCAGTACATGCACACTTCCAAACCAGTAGAAGAAGTAAGAGAAATCCAAAACTGCCTCAAATGAAGGAGAACTATAACCTTATATCTTATGTGGAATGTTTGAATGGTTGTTTTATTTCTGTAGTAAAATCAGGAGAGGAAGTTTTACTTCATTGATCTTTCTACCACATCTCATAACCAAACACTTATTCACCATGTGGACTGGTTTAAAACTAAATGTCAGATTCTGATAGAGTGTCCACACTCAATCGTGGCTTGTAATAATCTTTACTTCTCCTCCGGTACCAACAGATGGACACTAATAACAACAAAGTGTAATCTTTGAAGTTTTTTTCATTTGCAGTAGAATATCCAGGTTTGTTTTTACTTTGCTTGTAACAATGAATTTCCCTATAGCATGTGTGTGATTATCACTTTGATATTATAATCAGCCCATATTCCTAATCATTTAATCAAGCTTTTAAATACAGCTTTATCTGGGAAAATAATGTTTCAATTTATCAATGTTTCTGCAACACCCCGTGACCTGCACTGGCTTTCGATCGGTTTCCGGTTACAATTCAAAGTGTTGGTAATGACCTTTAAAGCCCTACATGGCATTGGGCCAGAATACATCCGGAACTGCCTTCTACCGCATGAATCCCAGCGGCCGATAAGGTCCCACAGAGTTGGCCTTCTCCGGGTCCCGTCGACCAAACAATGTCGTTTGGCGGGCCCCAGGGGAAGAGCCTTCTCTGTGGCGGCCCCGGCCCTCTGGAATCAACTCCCCCCAGAGATTAGAACGGTCCCCACCCTCCTTGTCTTTCTCAAATTACTCAAGACCCACCTTTATCGCCAGGCATGGGGGAGTTCAGATATTCCTTCCCCCTAGACCATTACAAGTTATGCATGGTATGTTTGTGTGTTTGTTTGGTTTTATAATAAGGGATTTTAGTTGTTTTATTAATTGGATTGTTACATGCTGTTTTTTATCATTGTTAGCTGCCCCGAGTCTGCGGAGAGGCGCGGCATATAAGTCCAATAAATAATAATAATATAATGTTTCCTATAGCAGTGGTCTCCAACCTTTGTGTCCCCCCAGACCGGCAGTGACAGCAGGAGATAGGATGCTTATGCAAATAAAGGTTCACACACTCATGCCCTCACACATCAATTGTGCAGCCTGGTTCCCAATAATGGATTGGTAACAGGTTACGGACCAGGGTTTGGGGATCCCTGCCATATAGGACAAAGAAGTACATTAAAGCAGTTTGGGAAAGGAAAATATATGGAAATATATTTGAACGTTGGGGGGCACTAAACTCCCTTATTTCAAAGAGTTTACTTATTAAGAATTGTTCAGAACACTGGGGGCCTGAACAGAACTTCTATGTACGACTCATTAATGCAGCCACATTTTTTAGTTTTACCAGGCTGCTATGTAGAGATTTCTGCTTCAGTCACAAATAATAGAAAACAGCTTTGTAGCTGTTATAATGTATCTGCAACAGGTATGGTGTGTTCACCTTCCCACATTCTGCAACACTTCTTCCCCATTAAATCTAAAGCACTGCATACTCCTAGTAGTTGTCATGACATTACAATTAGCAAGAAGTGAGGGGGAAAGGCATCTAGGCACACAAAAGGAAATCTAATTTCATACAGTGTATAACTAAATGATGGCATTCCCTAACTCAAGATGGAGAATTGCCAGCTTGAAAGAAAATTAGACAAATTTATCAAGGACAGCCAATCTATGACTACTTGAGTTATACTCCAGTTACAGTGTCTCTGGCAGCAGTCAGTATATCTCTTGATATACTGATAGTTTGACATAACCGTTACTAGAAAATATAATTAGGATTCTCCTGTACCAATTGCTCATAAATATCTGGTTGTCCACTGAGGGTTCAGTACATCTGACATTGGTCTGATTGGGCATCATCCTTAAAGATGATATACTTTATTACCAGCTGGAGCATTTCTTTATATAATTCTTGCTGAGCAATTTGATAAGCTCTCTACATAGTCATGATATTTTATTGACTTTACATCAGAGAAAGTAGGCTCACCAAGGAGTTCTTGCCTTTAAAATGACAGACTCTATACTGTTGATCTCAGACCTTGAAGATTCCCATCTGTTTATTTTCACAGTGAGTAATTTGCGTTCATTTGTATAAACATACATTTACTGCCTATTTAGATTGCTGCAAAGGTGCTGGAGGAGAGTTGAGAGCTAGGAGGCCATAAGCACAAACCTCTTAGTAGCACTCATAATTGGAGCTGTCAACAAGCAGAACTGGGATGCCCAGAGCTTAACTAATAAGCAGCAAAAATACCACTGGGATTAAATCAGTAATAATGTTTCCATGCTGACCACACTCTTCCAAATATTTTACATTGATCATTAATTTGCTTTTATATTTTCTGCTGCTTGGTAACATCAGGCTATGAGAAAAATCCACCATTTCAAATATGGAATGTTCAATCAGTTGTCAACCAGTTCTATTTGAGTTGGGAAATGCTATAAAGATCACAGCTGAGTAATAACAAAATGTTTTGCACCTAACCCAGAGGTGTCAAACTCACATCGTTATGTTATCGTCACGTGGTGTATTGTGACTTTTCCACCCTTTACTAAAATGGGGATGGCATGGCCAGCACGTGATGCATCTGGCCCATGGGTCATAAGTTTGACACTCCTGATCTAACCAGTCATTCTCATCTTTTTATTTCAAGTGGATTTAGTAGGGTTTTAAAATTGGTTTGAAGTGGGTCACTATGTTATGTTGGCTAAGATTTAAAAAAAACCCAGAAACAACAATACAGTGATACCTCTACTTAAGAATGTCTCTACTTACAAACTTTTCTAGATAAGAATGGTTCTTCTCAAGAACCATTTCCTACTTACAAACTCAAGTCTCCGAAACTGTAACCAGAAAAGGCAGGGAGAAGCCTCTGTGGGGCCTCTCTAGGAATCTCTTGGGAAGAAACACGGCTGGAAAAGGTGGGGAGAAGCCTCTGTGGGACCTCCCTAGGAATCTCCTGGGAGGAAACAGGGTTTCCACTGTCCCCGTGGTTTCCCCAATCACACACATTATTTGCTTTTACATTGATTCCTATGAGAAAAATGGCTTCTTCTTGAAAACTTTTCTACTTAAGAACCTGGTCACGCAATGAATTAAGTTCGTAAGTAAGTTCTTCTTAAGTTCTTCATTGCTTATTTGACTCCTATGACAATAATTAAATGTTGTACCACATGATTCTTGACAAATGTATCTTTTTCTTTTATGTACACTGAGCGCATATGCACCAAGACAAATTCCTTGTGTGTCCAATCACACTTGGCCAATAAAGAATTCTATTCCATTCCATTCCATTCCATTCTAGTCTAAAAAAAAGTAAGTAGAGGTACCACTGTATTCTTATTAGTCTAGCTGAAGGTTTCCAAAATTGTTGCAAGCTTTCAAGAAATATTTATATGTCAATTACTATATGAGGCAGGGAGGAATAGAAAGTTAAAGCCCTGATGTTACATTTCACAATGTTTTCTCCATTTATGGCGCTGGAGAGGGTGTGGCCTGCATGTGATGCATCTGGCCTGTGGACCGCCAGTTTGACACCTCTGGGTTAAAGGAAGAATGTTCCTAGTGTGTTTAGTCCTGAAGAAACAAAGACTTTTGGAAACTGAAAAGCTGACAATGCAAGACAACTTTTTGTTGGTCTGAAGGCGAGACTAATCCAGACCAATTTTTTTTAAAAGCATGCTTTGCAAAGCACAAAGCAAGTCTCCAAGTCATACCTTTGCTGTGTAATTACGTATGGAATTTCCATGACCAAATCACAATCCTGCTGGATGTCATGCACTCAAAACCATGGCACCAATGCTAGCTATAGTCTCCAAGCAGTGTTTCAAAGAACAGGTGCACAGTTAACAGTCCTACTGCCTTCCCAAAATGCACCAGAACATTCATTGTCGAAAACAATTCAGCTGATTTTCTAATTCAATGACCTGCTTGTTTTGAGTACATTGATATGGATATTGTTTTGAGGTTCTTGGAAAATCCTTGGTCAAGTCACGCGATCGTCAAACTACTCCCATCTGGTCACATGGCACAAAATAAGCCACACCCAGAAAATAAGCCACACCCACAGTGCGGTAGTAAAATTTTTGGTAGCCCTTCACTGGGCATGCATAAGCGCACCATTGTGCCTACCGTCCATGTCCTACTGTCCTGTTGTCTTCTTTTATCATTATTTATTACTTATGTTATGCTTATACAAACTACAATCCTATACTTTTTTGACTAAATAAATAAATACATAAATACATAAATAAATATCTATCTATGTAAAAGGATGTATGTACTGTATGTATGTATGTATGTATGTATGTATGTATGTATGTATGTATGTTCCAGCATAACTCTGGAATGGCTCAAACAATTTCAACCAAACTTGGTACAGAGATGACTTACCCTCTGGAGACAAATACTGTGGAAGTAAAACACACATGGGGGTGTTTATGTGTATGTTCCAGCATAACTCTGGAAAGTCTGGGCTTTAAGAAGAGTGAGTGTGGCAACCTAAAGCAACATTTGTTTGTGATGTCATGGTAGAGTGAAGGGAGCTGGATCAGGCCAGTGCAGAGGGCTTTGATTAAGTGTGCTCCCTCACATAATGGGCCTTTAAGGACTAGGCCTCCCTCACACATTAGGCCTATGAAACAAATGGAGCCTGATTAGGCTAGTACAGAGGACTTTGATTGAGTAGGCCACGGCCTAACTGGATTGTCCACCCCCACTTCACAGCTTCAACCCATTTTCCCAGGATCGTCCTTCGTCCCAATTTAGGGGTAGGCAAAGTTGGCTCTTCTACGACTGGTGGACTTCAACTCCCAGAATTCCCAAGCTAGCATGACAGGCTCGGGAATTCTGGGAGTTGAAGTCCACCAGTCGTAGAACAGCCAACTTTGCCTATGCCTGCCCCAACTCAACACATGAAGGACGGGACCACACCAACCAATGTGAAACAGGTATGGACGCCACAGAGGAAACCCAGCCTATTTCAACAGGGATGGAAGAGGTGCAGCATGGCAAGGCTCAGGGATTTATGTTCCAGTTCCAGGCCCAGTTTGAGGAAATGGTAAAACGGGCGGTGGCACAGATAGGGGGTGGGAGGGGAAAGGGAGGGGGTAGGGATGATGGGCATGGGAATAGGGGTAATAAAGGCCCTCTCAATGGCTTCCTATCAAATAAACAGTTTCACATCTATAAATACCTGGGCAGCACTGGGTTATCAACTAGTCTACCATAAACTACATAACATTTACTGCCTCTTTTCATGAAAAACAAAAGTGTGAGTTGGACTGAAAGACTACTCTGAGCAAAAATAAAAAACAGTCTCAGCAATGTAGCATTATTAATAATTTTCCTTTCACTGCAGGGAAAACCAGTCTTGTGAGGTAGACCTTGGTTGTTCCTTGTGTGAATATGTTTATTAACCATAGACTTGATTCTGAAGTGATTGTGATCTAGGAGGTACAAATCTGTTTGCTACACAATATTTGTAGATGACAGGTTTTTTTAAGCATTTATTGACCTTCTGGCAGCCAGAGCATTGCCTTCAATTTCAAAACAGGGCATATATTCTAGACTGAGAGTAAGAGTTGTACGTTGTTATGTGTAATGCACGCATATGCCTATATTTTGCCTCGGATTGTAGTAATTAGCTTTAATTTGTGATCAGTTCCTTTTCATGTCCACAATTCATTGCACGGAAGCTATCACTGCATGCAAAAAACACACAGTTGAAGTAGCATAAGGTCGCAGAATGTTGCAGTCTGGGAAAAGACCAAAAAAAAATAAATGGTATATTTCAGTTATTTAAATACTCTCTCCTGTACGCAAAGGGATCTTTCAAATTCCACTCTTCAGATGGACTCTGAATTAAATACTTCCCATAGGTAACTACAACAATTCATCATAGCTTGCTGGTTGATCTTTAAAGCAAATCTGATCTATAAAAATCAGCTACATTTTTACTCCTTTTGTGTTCATCCTTGTTATATTGCATCTGTTTAAAAAAAAGAGAGAAAAGAACAAGAAAATAATAGGCCTGGTCAGACAAACAAAGATTCGTTTTTTCAAGCAGGACCAAGTAAAATTCTTCTGCAATTTGTCCAAGTGTTTATTGATAGGAAAATCAAATAATAATCAAATATTTGGTGGCTTCATCAAACATGGATACCTTTATAACAGCATTTTAATGACTGTTTCTGGACAGCTATTATTAACATTTCCTTTACAATTAAATGAGAAATCTGTTGCCCTTTATTCAGTACAACCTTTTAAAAAGACTGAATGATGCTGCCATCTACTGGAAACTTCTATTGTAAATTTATTATTCAAAGATTAAAAATACATGAGTGCATTCCTTTATATCATATTATATATGTATTTAAATAAGAACATAATATATAATACTGAATCTTAAAAAAATAGGATTGGTCATAAAATCTCATTAAAAGTGATGTTCAAAGCAAAGTGAAGAGATTCATTTTCAGATGAGGAATGTCAAAAAGAAAACTAAGGATTTGGTGCTTTGAAATTGGAGATTCCTTTTAAAGCAAAATGCCTGTTTGAACTCTGAAGGTAGCAATAAATGTTTATATTTCAATCCTTTGTACGTCTACTCTAAAGTAAGTCCCACAGAGTTCAATAGGACTCCTCACCAACCATCACAGTTAGATTTGATGACTACTGACAACACCCGGAGAGATTTGGAACATCACTACCTGGAACAAGAAGTGGAATTTACATTGGAAATAAATGCAAACATCATCTGTGAAAAGTATGTGTCCTTCACACACACAGTGAAATTCTTAGCTTGAATAATATACCCTTGTTGATCACATCAATGATATGTATAGGGTAAACATAGCAGGAAAATTCAGTTTTCCTTCCTTTCCTTTAACTAGGCTGCTTAACCAAATAAAGCTCACATTTCTTTGTCAATCGGGAATTGGTTCAGAATGAATCAAATCAGCCAACATGCCCACTCTCAGCATATTTTCATGATAATTTAGAAATCTCTCAGGGGACTGATAACACAAAGGAAATATTCTCACATCGCCTGTATCTTTTTAGAGGGAAAAAAAGGGGGGGAGAATACAATGGGTTTCAGACATGACAGTAACCATCAGTCTTGACTGAAGTAAATATGATGGGGTGTACATTGTTTGCCATATAATCTCCTTCTCCTCCTCTTAAATATATCATTAGGATCATTAGCTGGCTCTATGCTTAAAGGAAAAATTATGAAGGCATTATAATTTAATTATAATTTAATTAATTTAAATTATAATGCCTTCATAATTTTTCCTTTAAAATACTACAGTTAAATTGCAGTTATTCCCAAGACAAACATATGGCTATTGTTGTTAGCTTTTGTGGACCACTGAATCCAAAGGCTAAAATTGTCTGACCAAGAATAAACCTTTATGTAAAATATTTCTGAGATCCCTTTTTTCAGTCAAAGATATAGCAAAGATTTACCAAAATAAATTTCACTACACTCTATCTTGCATACAAACTCAAACTCAACCCAGACAAGACGGAGTGACTGTGGGTCTTGCCTCCCAAGGACAATTCCATCTGTCCATTACCCTGGGGGGGAGAATCATTGACCCCCTCAGAGAGGGTTCACAACTTGGGCGTCCTCCTCGATCCACAGCTCACATTAGAGAAACATCCTTCAGCTGTGGTGAGGGGAGCGTTCGCCCAGGTTCGCCTGGTGCACCAGTTGCGACCCTATTTGGACCGGGAGTCACTGCTCACAGTCACTCATGCCCTCATCACCTCGAGGCTACCTTTGAAAAGTGTTCGGAAACTTCAGATCGTGCAGAATGCAGCTGCGAGAGCAATCATGGGCTTTTCCAAATATGCCCATGTTACACCAACACTCTGCAGTCTGCATTGGTTGCTGATCAGTTCCCGGTCACAATTCAAAGTGTTGGTTATGACCTATAAAGCCCTTCATGGCACCAGACCAGACTATCTCAGGGACCGCCTTCTGCTGCATGAATCCCAGCGACCAGTTAGGTCCCACAGAGTGGGTCTTCTCAGGGTCCTGTCAACTAAACAATGTCGCTTGGCGGGACCCAGAGGAAGAGCCTTCTCTGTGGCGGCCCCGGCCCTCTGGAACCAACTCCCCCCAGAGTTTAGAATTGCCCCCACCCTCCTTGCCTTTCGTAAGCTGCTTAAAACCCACCTCTGCCGCCAGGCATGGGGGAATTGAGATACTCTTTCTCCCTAGGCCTTACAATTTTATGCATGGTATGTTTGTATGTATGTTTGGTTTTTATAATAATGGGTTTTTAACTGTTTTTAGTATTGGATTATTATTATATGCTGTTTTATTATTGTTGTTAGCCGCCCCAAGTCTCCGGAGAGGGGCGGCATACAAATCCAATAAATGAATGAATGAATGAATGAATGAATGAATAACTAACTAACTCATTGTTATATACTCACCCTATAATGTACACTTGCTCAACATATAATTTACATATACTGTATTACAATATATAATGTTAAACATTTAATAATAATAATAACAGAGTTGGAAGGAACCTTGGAGGTCTTCTAGTCCAACCCTCTGCTTAGGCAGGAAACCCTACACTACTTCTGACAGATGGCTATCCAACATCTTCTTAAAAGCTTCCAGTGTTGGAGCATTCACAACTTCTAGCGGGCTGGGGGGGAAACCATAAAGGGAAGAGCTCCACTGTGAAGAGAAGGAGAAAAGTTTGGCTTCTATCTGCCACAGCATTCAAGGAGGAGACTGCTTCTCTCCTCCTTCTTGGGCTTATACACACAGAGCAAACATGAAAAGGAGACAAGAAGGAGCCAGATTAAAAGCTAGAAGACTTGGTTGAAATTTTCTGTTGGTTCTGTGGGCGTGGCTTGATGGGGTGGTGCCGCCTCACCTTGCAGTGAGAGACAACACGTTGACCATGCCCACTTAGTCACATGACCCCCCCCCCCAAGTCATGCCCACAAAACTGGTAGGGAAAAAAATTGAATATCACCCCTGATCATGAGCGATATTGCATGGTTCTATATTTCTTATTGTTTTAATGTATTTGTCTTACTAATTAATACTTTCTGTCCTATGCATAAAACTGCTTACCCAAAGACAATGGATGATCTTATATAAAAAGCCACACTGTATTCTAAAATTACTATCAACTGTATAAAAAATATGGGGAAATAAAACTTCAAAAGGATATTCTTTTAAATAAAATTACTAGAAAGTTAATACATTAACCAGAAATCATAGATAAGAAATGGTAAAATCAGCAAAGCAGCCATCCTGTTCAAAAGTTGAACAAGAACAAGATACATCTATTTTTAAAAAAGAAATGTTAATTGATTTGCATGCTGCTACAAATGATAACAATAACAGATAATCAGATCTACTAGTAGGCCTATTCCATCATGCTTGCTTTTTAGGTTTTCTAAACTATTTTGTCTACTGTGAGTAGGTAGATAGATGTCACTTTGATTGGAGGGAAGGTAACAGCATTCCATCTATTCTGGCATATAATCATGCTGGTCACATGATGAAGAACATGTCTTTGGACAAGGCTGGCTACCTTGGCTAAGAAACAGAGATGAGTACCATACACTAGAGTCACACATGACTGGACAAGGGAAACTTTTAACTTTATCTTAAAAATAATATCCAAGAAATCTCTGGGAAGCAGGAACTAGTCACGTAGTTAAACACTGGGTGAAATAAAACCTGTTGTACACTGTTCAGTAGATTTCATACAACAAATAATTGTTTGTTAACCATTTTTATCTCTGTTTCCTTAGAGAAGATAGGGTAAGGTAGGATAGGATAGGATAGGATGGATAGGATAGGACAGGACAGGAAAGGACAGGATAAATCACTGTTCCATTTTGAATACAAATATTTCAATAGAAATATTATATATAAAAGTGATGAGTGCCAAAAGTGCCTTAAGGAAAGATAAGGCTTGATTCTCATGACAAAGATAAGCCCCTCTTAAAAAGCAACTGAAGCTATCAAATGGAGCACACGTATAATTGACTGATAAGGAAAACCATGAGCAGGGATTGAAAATTAAAATCCATGGTTTCTCTGATGGCCAGCAATGATGCAATATAGTAAGCAATTTTATTATTTATCTAGCAGTTAATAGACCTTTGAGTCTCAAATAATACCAAGTTAGAATATAACTCCTGACTATTATTCTCCTGACTCAACATGTCCTGTTCTATCTTTTTAATTTAACCTTTCTCAATATTACACTCTTTTCTTAGCCTTAAATCCTCACTATCACCAACAGAGAGACATTTTTGTGAAAAATCTACAACAAGGAATAATGATCTGGTTCTTTGTTGCAGCTTTGGCCAGGACTGGTGTCAGCAAGACAGCAACATATGATTCTCTACCACACCAAAGCATTAAGGTAAAGTTGGAATGGATTCTCCAATTTCAAAAAATCCATTGCCTCAAAAAGATGGCAGCAAAAAATATACAATTTAAACCTTGGCAAGTATCTAGGGCAGTGATAGCGAACCTTTTTTTCCCCAGGTGCTGAAAGAGTGTGGGTGCGTGTTATCATACATGCGCAAGTGCCCACACCCATAATTCAGTGCCTTGGGAGGGGCGAAAACAGCTCCCCTCACCTACCGGAGACCCTCTGGAGGACTGAAACGGACTGCTTCCCAACTTTTGGTGGGCCCAGTAGCATTGTGTTTTGCCTTCCCCAGGCTCCAAAGGTAAAAATGCCCTCCCCCCAACCCCCCTGAGGTTCTCTGGAAGCCAAAAATGCCCTCCCAGAACCAAAAATCAGCTGGCCAGCACATACATGCATTTTGGAGCTGAGCTAGGGCAACAGCTTGTGTGCCAGCAGCTATGGCTCTGCGTGCCACCTGTGGCACCTATGCCATAGGTTCGCCATCACTGGCCTAGGATTTCATTCTTGTGTTCAGAAATAAGATTTTCTATATGCCTTCTTTCTTGCCTTCAATTAAAAAAGCTTAAGTCATTTCTCAAATCTGTGAAGCGGAGTTGAGTTTTTTACAATATTAACTGCACGGCATGGTGTGACCTCTCTGGTAGGCCTTCCAGATGACACAGGAGAAATATGCTTACAAAAAATGTATTCACTTTTGCATTGTTAGAAGATTGTGAACAAAATTCAAGTAACATTTCAATACATGAAGCATACAGAAGGCTAAGCTTTAATAATATCCCACTTTCCCTGTGGAACAAACTATTGCTTTATCACAGTCTGTCTCTGTCTCTCTCTCCCTCCTTCTCCCTCCCTCCCTCTCTCCCTCCCTCTGTGAGTATAGGGGGAATAATCCTAAACACAAACAGTACAGAATGCATTTCTGAATGCTGTACTGTTACAGAACATAAATGCTGTTCAAGGGATTATGGGCTTAGGAAAGAAGCATAATACATAATAAGAAAAATTGGCAGAAAAATTTGGGTATAGATAAGAATCGCAAAAACTGATGCTTGAGTTGGCTAATGTAAATTTGGTTGGTGAAATAAATTTGAAAAATTTATGATATTGTAAGAAGTCAGGTATTTTTTGGAATATAAGATGCACCGGGGTATAAGAGGCACCTTATTTTGAGAGAAGAAAATAGTGGGGGGGGGGGGGAGGAAATCTGCCTACCAGGTATTTATCTGGGTAGCGTCCTTAGTCTGGTCAGCTTCAGCACATTATTATATCCCCTGTTAGGGTTTTTTTAAAAAAACTTTATTCAGAGAGAGTCACAATGAAAGAGCCTGCAAGCCATTAAAAGCCGGGAACATCATTACCACCTCGTTAGGGATGGAAAAAACCTATTCGGAGCAAGTAGAGCAATGAAAAAAAGCCTGCAAAGACTTAGGACTGGAAAAACATTCTTCCGAGAGAATAACAATGGAAAAGCCTGCAAGATAAGAGCTGGGAAGATCATTAGCATCAAGTTAGGGATGAAAAAAAAGCTTTTTTTTAAAAAAAAAGCCAACTACATTTAGAGTATAAGATGCACCCAAATTTTCAGCCTCTTTTAGGAGGAAAAAGGTGCATCTTATACACCAAGAAATATGATAATCAATCCTCACTACTGTGTGTGTGTCAATTCATAATTTAAAACTTAAACCTAAACAAGAACCTCAAACTAAGTTGCACAAGTATGTGATAGTTCATTTTATAAGACATAACAACTAACTATAAAGAAAATGGTTTCTGTTATTTATTTATTATTCTTTTTAATAAAAGTAATCATTAATGCTTGAATGGTGTAATGTGTAGCCTGCTCTCAAGCTCTCTATAACACCATTCCCTGCACCCCCTGCACAAGGCAAAATTATAATTAAAACAGAATATCTCATCCTGCCTATGGCAGTAAATCCAAATTGTGGAGAGAGTACTGCATAGAAAATGACACTATCAAAAAAAGGCAGAGATATTTAAATGGCTGTACACAATTAAAAATCTGTTGATGACTGAATTAGAAGCAAGGAAACACCTCACATCTCTCCTAGCAAATGTCTGAGTTTTCCATTCCTGTCCATGATACACATGGAGAAATATATATACAAAGAATTAAAGTAGAATCAACGAGAAACATAATTAATTACACATAGGAAAGCAGCTAATGAAACTAATCAAAGTACACAGCGTGTTAATGAAAGTTAGCAGCTGGGACCAAATTATTGCATTAGGCATAGCCAGAGAGCAACTGAAAATACATTCTATCCAGAGCTAATAGCTTATGGCATTGTTCTATATACAGTTACGAAGGAATCACTGAGGCAAAGCTCCAGCAGTCCTGCCTGCAATAAGTATAGTTAACATGTTTAATTGCACTCATGCTACTTGGCTGCATTAACAACCAATGAATTTTTCCTCAATTATTTTTATATGGCATTGAATAATTTAATTTTAAAGCTAAATACAGAGGTAATTGTAATGCATGTTTAAAATATTTGCTACTTAAAAGTCAACATTTGCTAACAATTAGCACAACGGGTATACAGCTGTGTTTTCTTCATTTGGAAATGCTGAAATATTTGAATTTATGTATTATATTTAATCATCAGCTTCTTTTTTCGTAGTTTTGTCAAAATCAGCAAAATCAGAAGAAACATGTACAAGGTTAGTTAGAAGTTGATTCATTTTTTAAAAATATCTGAAACATTTAAACATGTCAAAATTAGCTTTATGCTCATTTTCCATTTTTCCTTACCTTCTTAGCGATTATACTTTGCAACAGGCTTTGCGTTGCTCGAACTGCCAATGACTGGTAACGAATACAATCTTTTTACATGAGGTTCCTTCACGGCTCTAAGTTTTGCTTTGGATTGTTCAAATCTCTCTCTTGCTACTACCTGTGTCACACATTTCCTAAATATTTTCTCTTGTATATTTTGTTTTTGTATCATCTGTCGCCTAGGGGAGAGAAATGGAAAATGATTCCTAATTTTCACCAGTTCTAACTCAGATATTGAAAATTCTCCTTTCTATGGCTGCCTCTACTGGGCTTAGAGTGATGCAGTGGCCTAGAGGTGAAGAATTTCACTTCCCACTCAGAAGGTTGAGAGAGTTCCATTCTAGGCATTGGTAGATGCTTCTCTATTAGGGGGCAAAGAATAAATATCTGCTGTGAACTCTGTGTAGATGTCAGAAAGGGTATCCAGCTAGTAAATGCTAGCTCCATCCAGTTACTACATCCACGTCAATAAAAGGGATTACAAACTTATAAAAAGGAACCGGAACTTATAAAAAGGAACCTTCTGCCGCACAAATCCCAGCGACCGATTAGGTCCCATAGAGTTGGCCTTCTCCGGGTCCCGTCGACTAAACAATGTCGTTTGGCGGGACCCAGGAGAAGAGCCTTCTCTGTGGTGGCCCCAACCGTTTGGAACCAGCTCCCCCCGGAGATTAGAACTGCCCCTACCCTCCTTGCCTTTCGTAAAGCTCTTAATACCCATCTCTGCCATCAGGCATGGGGGAACTGAGACATCTCCCCTGGGCCTATACAGTTTTATACATGGTATGTTTGTGTGTATGTTTGCTTTTAATAATGGGTTTTTTAGCATTTTTTAAATTTGTTCTTACATTGTTCTTGTTATTGTTGTGAGCCGCCCCGAGTCTACGGAGAGGGGCGGCATACAAATCAAATAAATAAAATAAAAATAAAAATAAAAAAGTTGGCCTTGGTATGTTCTCCTTCTACTTTCCATTTTAATAAATCAATTAAACAATTTTATGTCAGTTTTAATGACATAAATGGAAGCCGCTTTCTTTACTAGGGCCAGTTTTAGTAAGGTAGGGGATGCATCCTGGTCAATGGCACAATTACCCTGCCACCCTGCTGCATTTAGGCATTTTTCTTCTGCTATTGAGAAGTCCACACAGTCTATCCAAGATTTTCAAAGGCCTGCTAGTTCAAGCTCCAAAGTGGCTTTGGGAAAGAAGGTTTGATATGACCAAGTCCTGAATTGGATAGACTAGACAGATCTTTCAACAGCAGGAGACAAATGCCTCGTGGTACAGTAAGTGGTGCACGACAGATCCTTGAGAACACTGACAGCAGGGGAAATTGTGCCCTTATCCCAAATGTGTGTGTTTTGTAGAACATGAAGTGGCATTTTATTCATTAATTAATTAATTGATTGATTAATTAATTAATTCATTAATTTGCCACTCTTCTCCTCACATTTATTTATCTGTCTGTCTGTCTGTCTGTCTGTCTGTCTGTCTGTCTGTCTGTCTGTCTGTCTGTCTGTCTGTCTGTCTGTCTAATCTATCTATCTATCTATCTATCTATCTATCTATCTATCTATCTATCTATCTATCTATCTATCTATCTATTCGATTTTTATACTGCCCTTCTCCTTAGACTCAGGGCGGCTCACAACATGTTAGCAATAGCACTTTTTAACAGAGCCAGCATATTGCCCCCCACAATCCGGGTCCTCATTTTACCCACCTCGGAAGGATGGAAGGCTGAGTCAACCTTGAGCTGGTGATGAGATCTGAGCCGCTGACTTGCAGATCTACAGTCAGCTTCAGTGGCATGCACTCTACCTGCTGCACCACCCCGGCTCTATATATTCAGGGCATTTCCCAATGGTAGCAGTGGTGCAAGAACAACTGGGCCATAGCAGTTGTCTGAGACTGCTGAAGACCCCAATCTCTACTTTTGCTTTGGCCTAGTGCTGTGATGGAGTGCTGCTGTGCAGGTTGGCCTAGTTGTGGGAATAGAGATGAGCAGATAGAAGGAGCTGTAGTGATTCTACAGACCTAAGCACGCTGCCAAGAAGAATGGGCCAACTGGCTGCAGCCAACTCTCTATGGTACAATTCTCTGTTGGATAATTTAACAATTCAATTTAATTGAAAGGAAGCTGTTCTGGCTTCCATTCTTCCCCTTGATTTTTCCATAATATTCCCTCTTTCTACATGAGCCACAGTCCCCTCCATTCAAGCAGGTCAGCAGGAAGCATTTTCAAAGACTTCTGCAGACTAGTCAAGAAAGAAGATGAAAATCTGAATCCAAACCATATCCTGAATGAGGAAATATATCAGTCAAAATTGAAAATTAATGGCTCGTTCCTCTCATTTCAATTGCTTTCTCTTTTAAAAAACTATGTAATTAACTATGTAAAAAAATAATTTTCAGTTAATTAAATTCACTTTTACAGTCTTTGCTAGATTTTTATGCATCAAGTGTTTCATTAACTTCTTTCTGTAAAAGCAACAATAACTATTGGCAAGAATAGACATTAATTTAATTAATTTCCTACAAAACACAACTAACAAATAAAGACTTTTAACTAACATACATTTTTTCTGCTGTATCGAATAAGCCAATGCAGAGGATAAGAGAGAAAAAAGGAATGACAGTTCGTATTACATTTTAGCAAAAATTATTCACTGACTTAATCAAGCAGAAGAAAATCGCCTCAAAAACAAGACAGTTGCTCACATGTCTCTAATGTCATAATTTTAAAACAGTAAGATTGTTCAGGTGTAAATGGACTTTCATATTCAAAATCTATTTGTTATTGGGTTTTGGTGCTTTTTATAAATTGAAATTTAATTAATTCTGAGGCCAGAGCTTCAGTGTGTGGTTGGGTAAGGGGAATCCTTTGACCCCTCCTTTGATAAACAAGGAATTAAGAGAAAATACTAAAAAAAAAAATGAAATATCACTCATAAAAATGACTACTCCCCTTACTCTTGTTTCTTGGTTTTATATGTTATTTATTTTTGTTTACTTATTTTTTATTTATAGTTACCCCAGGTATTTTTGGTTAAAATACATGATTTACCAAGCAGTAACTCTGTTATACTATGGACTTGTCTTATTTTACATAAATAATGTATTTTTATTCAATTTTTAAACATAAATACACCAGCCATAAAAAGAAGACAATTCGTTCTCTCCCTCCCCCACAAACATACACAAAGACAACGAAAAACCAGCTGAATTGCAGGTTTCAATAGCAGCTTAAATTTTATATATTTTTAAATTTAATCATGCAGGATCTAATTTTTAAATAAATAATTTTAAATAAAATATGAATGGTTTATAGTCCTCCACAAATATTTCATTCTATAAGGACAATCCACGGTTAGACCTAGCTTTTGAAGCAAACATAATTAGAGCTTCCTGATAAAATTAGCACCAAGCAATATTTTGCATCAACTTTATTTTCATAAAAAATTGTATAAAACCCATGAAATAAACTGGTACCAATAAGGCACAATATTTTATTTATTCATTTATTTATTATTTAGATTTGTATGCTGCCCCTCTCCGCAGACTCGGGGCGGCTCACAGCAAAATAAAACAATTCATGACAAATCTAAATTATAATTTAAAATATTTTTAAAAACCCATTTACTAAAACAAACATACATACAAACATACCATGCATAAATTGTATATGCCCGGGGGAGATGTCTCAGTTCCCCCATGCCTGACGACAAAGGTGGGTTTTAAGAAGCTTACGAAAGGCAAGGAGAGTAGGGGCAGTTCTAATCTTTGGGGGGAGCTGGTTCCAGAGAGTCGGGGCCGCCACAGAGAAGGCTCTTCCCCTGGGGCCCGCCAACCGACATTGTTTAGTTGACGGGACCCGGAGAAGGCCCACTCTGTGGGACCTAATCGGTCACTGGGATTCGTGCGGCAAAAGGCGGTCTCGGAGATATGCTGGGTGAATAGTTAATTACAATAATTAACTATGTGAATTACAAAACATTTCTTATATACAGTATTATTTCCATCTTTTTCATCATTATTTCCCAAAAGCTCAACAAAACAGGAAATGTTTTGCATTCATAGAACTGGTTCTGGCCTGTGAATCTTTTCCTTTTCCTTTCCATTTCCCTTTTTCCCTTTCCTTTCCTCTTTCTTCTTTTCTTTTCTTCATCCTATTTTATTCTTTGGAACTATAAGATTGATTCTTAGGTATTACTTTGTAGAAGCAAAATGTTTCAGGTAGATATTTAAATAAACACATATTTTATTTATATAATTCATATTTCTTTGAATCATCTTTACCGTATTTTCCGGCGTATAAGATGACTTTTTAACCCCTGAAAATCTTTTCCAAAGTGGGGGGTCGTCTTATACGCCGGATACTGCGCCCATTCGGTGCCGAAGTCATTCATACGCAGCAGCCACCCAGCGAAAGCTGCTGCTTAACACGGGTGCCACAGCCGCGGGTGGGAGGAGGCGGGGAGCGGGATTGAGGAGAGGGGGGGAGCGGACCCGCGCTCACTTTCGGCTCCGGGGACTGCGGGTGGCTACGGCGCCGAAAGGAAAAAGAAGTTGCTGAGCGTCCCTTCGTCGTAAACCCGACGGGAGGCGATGCCGCAAGACGCTGTCTCCTCGAGCGCTCCCTTGCCGACCGAAAGCTCCCCGAACTCCCGCCTGTGAAGAGAAACCAAAGGGGGAAATAAAAAAACAAGGCGTCGGGCGAGCGCCAACCAATTCCGGAGCTCCCTCGCCGGCTTCATCGACGTGCTGCTGTTGCTGCTGTTGCTGCCGCCTGAGGCGGCGGCACTCGAATCTGGCGTGGTGGAAAATCTTTGCCTGCCTCCAGATTTTCCACCATGCCAGATTCGAGTGCCACCGCCTCAGGCGGCAGCGACAGCAGCAACAGCAGCGCGTCGATGAAGCCGGCGAGGGAGCTCCGGAATCGGTTGGCGCTCGCCCGACGCCTTGTTTTTTTATTTCCCCCTTTGGTTTCTCTTCACAGGCGGGAGTTCGGGAGGCAAGGGAGCGCTCGAGGAGACAGGGTCTTGCGGCATCGCCTCCCGTCGGGTTTACGATGAAGGGACGCTCAGCAACTTCTTTTTCCTTTCGGCGCCGTAGCCACCCACAGTCCCCGGAGCCGAAAGTGAGCGCGGGTCCGCTCCGCCCGCCCGGTTTGCAAGCGGCGGAGATCCCGGGCTGCTTGGCCGAGCGGGGCTTCCATTCAGGACGGGGGCAGGAGGGAGGGAGGGAAGGGAAACGCAGCCCTTTGCCTCAGCCCGCCATCTCCACCAACACCCCGTTTCTCGCTCGCTCACTCATTCGTTCCTCCCCCCCTTCCTTTCCCTCGCTGCCGCAGCACAGAAGGGGAGCGAAGGCATGTGCGTCAGAAGAGGGCTGCTTGGCCGAGCGGGGCTTCCATTCAGGACGGGGGCAGGAGGGAGGGAGGGAAGGGAAACGCAGCCCTTTGCCTCAGCCCGCCGTCTCCACCAACACCCCGTTTCTCGCTCGCTTGCTCGTTCCTCCCCCCCTTCCTTTCCCTCGCGGCCGCAGCACAGAAGGGGAGTGAAGGCATGTGCGTCAGAAGAGGGGTAGTCTTATACGGCCAGTATATCTCAAATTCTATATTTTAACTGGAAAAGTTAGGGGGTCGTCTTATACACCCAGTCGTCTTATATGCCGGAAAATACGGTAAATATATTTCTTAGGTATCTATATACCTATATATCTATATTATCTCTCTCTCTCTCTCTCTCTTTGCATTGTATATAGTTTGTATATTTAAGCATACTCAAAAAGACATTACCTCTCCTCCTGAAAATGTCCATACACCTGTTTTCGTTCTTTTTGTTCTTGTCTAATTCCTTCAAGAAGTTTTTTTCTTTCTTTTTGGATTTGCAAGGTTTTTCTCCACCCATCAAGTTTTAATAAGCCTCTAGTCAAAGAAGTATGTTGAGTGCTAAAGCGCTGAATGAATGAGTTTTCTATTAGCTTTCCTTCCTTCTTTTCTAAAAAATTATTATATTTTTTCCTCATTTTAACAAGGAACTTGACATTTCCCTCTTTGGACTTTTTAACATTTTTTGTATCCATCATCTTTTCTTTTTCATAATTCCTCTGAATATTGTCTATTTTGTCTTCTCGTAAATGATGCAAGTATTCTTTAGCTTCGCTTTTAGCAATCAAGCTCCGCATTACATCTCGCTCCTTCTTAGCTTGCAGATCCAATTTCCGACTTTGCCAATATGCTTGTTCAATGGCATATAGAGGGTGAAGTCTTACAGTTCCATATGCTTTAGCAAAGACTCTTTTTTCAATGCTGCCAGGTTCAAGTATTGGCAATTTTTGTGGTTCAGGATGTGTGATGTAGCGGATATCATGAGCCGTATAAAAAAATTCTCTCTCTTTCTCTTTGTACATTTTCCAGTGTTCATCCGGCGAATAAAAAGGCATTTTAGATCCTGAAAGTCTAAACTTCATTTCAGTTTTCTCTCTCTCTGTAAAATCCAAGATAAAACAATTCATTGGTGACAAATTGATGATTAAAAGTGGCAATATACATTTTATTACCCTGATTACAACTACATCCAATAGGAAGAGTGATGCAACTATCTGTAATCATTTTTAAAAGTTTTTTAACTCTAATGTATTTTCTTAGCTTCTAATTGATTGAAAAATTTCGTGCTAATTATTCCTTTGTTTGTGAGCATCAACACTCATTCAGAAATTGCAATGGCTAAGTCTCAAAAGTGAGAAATATTTGAATGAAAGAACTTTACATTTATATTGGAAATGTGAAAAAGAAAGGACATTTTATCAGGTTTGGTAGATGTATAAAAATTCTGGATTCACATACCTACTGATTCATGGAATTTTTAAGATTACTACTAATAATAATAATTATTATTATTCTGTACAAAGTTGAATGTGCACAACAGCATGTGAAATTGATTGTCAATCAGTGTTGCTTCCTAAGTAGATACAGAAGTTTGATTTATTTGGAGTTATATTGTGTTGTTTAAGTGTTCCCTTTATTTTTTGAGCAATGTAGTTTTCTCCCAATGAGACAAATCAGGAATAACACAAGAGGGGTATTAAATATAAGAATACTATCAAGCTCATCCAGAGAAACAGGTAGTGTTTGTTTTTCTGGATGCATAGAAAGCATGCACAGAAAGAAATTTAAATTGGACAAATTAAATAAATGAAATTTGGAGATAAATTTGAACAAATGATAGAAACAGCATATTCTACTCAAAAAGCAAATATAATAATAAGCAGAGATATTTCAAAACCATTGTCAATTGTTACGCTGGCTTTTTATCCTAAGATTAGAGTCTTTGTTAATGAAAATTAGAGCAAACAGAAAGATTAGAGGAACTAAAATTAGCAAAGAAGAATATAAAATTTAGATGTTTGCAGGTGACCTAGTATTTTTTTATTGAGGATCCAAAAGAATCAGGGTCCTTGATTTCCAAATGAGATGCAAAAGTTTCCAAAAGGGGCCCAAACCAAGTACTGAGTACGTATACATGCTTAGAATCTCAGAAAATTAGAATATTAAATGCAATCAGTAAAACAACATTGTATAGAGAACAATATCGGACCTCTGAAAAGTATAAGCATGCATATGTACTCAGTACTTGCTGTACTCGGTACATGGAGAGGCACACACTGCAAGATGATTGAAGTCCAGTGTGAAATTTCCACAGTCTGTGTTGATATGGGGAGTCATGTCATCTACTGGTGTTGGTCCACTGTACTTCATTAAGTCCAGGGTCAAAGCATACATCTACCAGGAGATTTTGTAGCACTTCATGCTTCCTTCTGCAGTCAAGCTTTATGGGGATGCTGTCTTTATGGGGATGCTGTCTTCATTTTCCAGCAGGACTTGGCACCTGCCCACACTGCCAAAAGCACCAAAACTTGGTTCAATAACCATGGGACTACTATGTTTGTTTGGCCAGCACCCTTGTTTGACTTGAACCCCATAAAGAATCTATGGGACATTGCCAAGAGAAAGATGAAAGACATGAGACTGAACAATGCAGAAGAGCTGAAAGCCGCTATTGAAGCATCCTGGACTTCCATAACAGCTCAGCAGTGCCACAGGCTGATAGCTTCCATGCCAAGCCACATTTAGGCAGTAATTGCTGCAAAAGTTGCCCAAACCAAGTACTGAGCACATATGCATGCTTATATTTTCTGAGGTCCGATATTGTTCTATATACAATCCTTGTTTTATTGATTGCATGTAATAGTCTAATTTTTTGATATTGTGGATTTGGGGTTTTCATGAGCTGTATCCCATAATCATCACAATTATGACAAATCATAGCTTGAACTATCTTGCCTTGCATGTAATGAGTCTTTCTCATATATTACATTTCACCTTTTAAGTTGCATTACTGAAATAAATGAATTTTTGCACGATATTCTAATTTTTTGAGTTTTACCTGTAGAGAACTAAGGAGAAATTTCCTGACGGTTAGAACAATTAATCAATGGCATGATTTTCCTCCGTGAGTCATGGATGCCCCAACACTGGAGGTTTTTAACAAGAGATTGGACAACCATTTATCAGAAATGGTATAGTTTCCTGCTTGAGCAGGGGGTTGTTATTCTGTTAGTCTGTGATTCTATGTAACTTTAGAAACAGAGGTCAAAGTACATTTATACTTAAAACTACTATGAAGAATAAGTGATTTCTTTGTAGTCTGGGGCAAAATTTTGAAAGGATTCAGACGATAGTACCAAAATAAGTAGTTGCTCTTTGCAATTAGGTTCTCTCCTTTTGACCTCTCTTTGATGGGCATTCTTTTTTCTAAACATATTCATATTTTTTTACAAAAATATGCTGCAATTATTTAAAGAAATGCAAAGCTGAATGACCTTGGGTCAGCCCTCCATTGTCCTGGCCTAGAGGTGAAAGCTCTTCTGCATTGTTCAGTCTCATGTCTTTCATCTTTCTCTTGGCAATGTCCCATAGATTCTTTATGGGGTTCAAGTCAAACAAGGGTGCTGGCCAAGCCTTATTGCGCCCAAGCCTGTCCTGGTTCAGCAAACATTTTAAATTTCAGATAGCATCTAATGGCTATCTATTCTCTCCATGCATTGAGGATTTCCCCCCCATTATTTTACCAAGTTCTCATACTCTACTTCAGGGATGTCAAACTCGAGTTGTCACGGCAGTGTCACATGACATATCATGATTTTTCCCCCTTGGCTAAATCAGGTGTTGCCATGGCCAGTGTATGATAAATCCAGCCCACAAGGCTGTGAGTTTGACAAACCTGCTCTACTTGCTTTACTTCTAAGTTATACATAGGTCCGTAGTTAAATAGAAAAATAAGTAGAACTTGGAGAGACAAAGAAAACAACAATTACTTTCTGATCCCCTCTAATAAATAAGTTTTCCCCTTAATATTAATTAACAACTATATGCAAGACACAGTACAAAAAAAAAAACCCCACATGGAATTACAAACTAATTAAGACATGCTAGAAAAAAATGAAAGAAAAATAAAACAGGAATGTTGTGCAATGGCATCAACATGGGTAAGGAAAAGGTGCCTGGCAGCAGATGGTGCCAAATATAACCTGGGAAGCTATCCCATTTGGTGGCAAGCCAAGTCTTTTTTTATATCATTGCTGCGAGAACAAACCAGAAACTCAATATATAAATAACTAAAGTAGACACACTGCATTTATTTTTTTTCTATGTAAAAAGTAATTTAACATTTTGTTTGTTTGTCCTATGGTATGAAGACATTTTAAACAATAGAAGAAGCCCAAAGATGCTCTTTCATAGACAAATAGAAGAAGAAAATCTACATCTAAAAAGAATTTAAATATAAAATATATAAGGGATAATATAAAATGTTTTATGCAAGATATTGACACATTTTTCTCTGCTATTGGAAATAAATTAGATTTTTTTTCTTAAAATTATTTATGTAGATAAAGAAGTTGCCACATATTTATAGTATGTGGTACCTGCAGGACTGTTTTCTGCCTCATACATTCCAACGACCAGATAAGAGCCCATAGAGTTGGCTTTCTTCAGGTTCCTTTGGGGTGTGGGGAAGGGCCTTCTCTGTGGCAGCTCCAGTCCTATGGAACCAACTTCCTCGGAGATTTGTATGGTCCCCACCATTATGGCCAGAAAGGTCTTAAAAATACAGCTCTGCTGGCAGGCCTGGGGTCCTTGAGCATTATATTCTGCTCTGGCCAGTAGCTATGAATGCAGGAGGTATGAAACTTTAATACTGGGGGGTTTAATTTTTTTTGTTGTTATTGTATTTTATTATTGTGTCTTTTATTCTTATAAGCCACCCTGAATCCATTTTGAGAAAGGGGGACTATGAATTTACCTGATTCAAGAGATGCAGAGGGTTTTAGTGATTAATTAATTCATTAATCAATTACATAATTTCCGGAATTGGACAGAAGCAGAAGCTGCTTTCATCAAATTGAAATCAAGCCAAGATGGTGATAATTGTCTTTGCTCTCCGATAAGTGAGTTTTCTATATGTGTGATTTATTGCTTTGTAATCAATAGAAACTGGTTCAAAGATAAAAGAATGCTTCCAAGCAGTCAGTGAGCTAATTAGAAAGATAAATGACCTTGTTTCCAGTCTGAAAGAACTGAAAGTATTTTTCTCCATAATGGAACTATATTTTACTAGGATTTAAGTGGAAGAAATAAAAGTAGTGTTATTTATTTGAAAATTAAATGTCTGAGAAGCTATTATTATTCACAGTCAGCCGACTTCAGCCTTATCCAGAACAGACAGACAGACAAGCAGACAGACAGACAGACAGACAGACAGATCAATTGGCAGTATTAACAGAACTGAGTAACAGATTGAAAGACATGGGCTATTTTTTTTGGTATTTTTTTCAAAATACACATTGGGAAATGTGTATACAAAGGTTAATATATTTCCAAATCAAAGGAATCACTAGGGTGTAATAGTTAAAGATGCTGGGTTTGAAAATGTTCTCTGATAGGTGCAAAACTAGTTGGGTGACTTTGGTCAAGCAGGGCATTTCAGAAAATCTTGTCATAAAAACTACAGTTATCTGTCCATGTAGATTAGATTAGATTAGATTTATTGAATTTATATGCCGCCCCTCTCCGAAAACTCGGGGCAGCTCACAACAAGATAAAAACAATACATAATAACAAATCCAATACCCACCAATCCAATTACAATTTTAAGCTAAAGTCACCAGGTAGGAGGACTGACTCAAAATATGCATTTTCTTATAATATTCAAAAACATACCAGTTAAAAGGACTTGCAAGAAGTGGCTATGAAATTTCAAGCCAACATTTCTGCCGTGCTCCTAAGTACCAGAACCGAATAGAAGTTTATAATTCATTTCATTCTAGAAATGAATTATTTTACCATGGTCTCGTGTGTTAGTGGATTTATCATGTGTGATACAAAAACCGAGGAAAATATCTTTACATATTTTCAAAATAGCAAAAGGTGGTATGAGCTACCCATAGCAACGCATTTATTTTCTGTAAGCAGGCATCGTTATAAGGAGCAGGTGTAAAGGGATACTAATTCTTGTTTCTGTTTTTCTACAAATAAATCAGGAGTTGCTCAGAACTATAATTATGCATATTACCTTAGATTTGAATTCACTTATTAACAGTCTACAAGATAAACCTGGCCCTTACAACACACATTTTTCATTGCATAATTGTCTGGTTCATTTTCTCTTTCTGCATTTAATGCAAGACCTTCCACTTACTTATTTCAAATCCATTGTATCTCTATTTTATCCCTATCTTTATGTTCAAACATTACATAAATGGTGGGTAAATACTTTTTAAACCCAAGGAACATCCTTTTTTCTTTTTATTTCTTCTAGTAATATGAGTGTCAAGGCGGTGCAAAAGTTGGTGATAAATTAAGGGCTTGCCACACTATCTATAGAAGGCCTGATATTTATGGGAACTTGGGAGGGGCGATTTTCATGAGGGAACAGATGCAGCCACAAAGCATTCTTTTGAGTGGTTCAAGGACATCCTATGCCTACCCACCTGGGCAGAAGCAGAAGGAAGACTTGCCATGCTGGCACAAACTGAGTGGGCAATGTGACAAGTTTGTAGGTGGGGGACAAGGGATGTGAACTTTCAACTGGGTGGGAAATTCAGATTCAGGTTTCCCAGTGTAGGTACCAAGATGGCTCTGGCAATAAATTGGAGGTTTGAGGAATACTTTGACTTGGACTCTGATTTAGTTTGGATGCTACCTGGAACCTTGACAACGAGGACCACAACATAATGAATGCTGTCCAAATTCCATATAAAAAGGTTTTTTTTAATTTGGGTTTCAAATATGTCACTCATTATAAAGGCATCTATGATATTCTTCATAAGGACATAGCAATAGCACTTATACTTTGCGTATATACCACTCTTTACAGCACTCTCTGGGCAATTTACAATATAAGAATATTGCCTCCAAAATCTGGCTCCTCATTTTACAGACCTCTGAAGGATGAAAGAGCGAATTAAACTTGAGGCTTTTCAGGATCAAATTCTAAGCTGTGGGCAGAGATTGCCTGCAACATTGCATTTTAGCCACTGTGCCACCAAGGTACATTGCATATAAAAATGCTGATTATGTTGTTATATCTAGTCTTGTTATCATGTGCTTCCATGAAAATATTTATATGAATGTAACATTAAAGCTTAAACACAACAACCTTAAATGGATAAGGTAAATATCACTATCAGATATCAAAGTAAAAGAATATTCAAAGTCTGTACATAATATAGAAATGGCACTTGTTATAGGAATTAAGTAACTAACCCTTCTTTGGTGACTTTGGTTCCTTCTGTTGAAACTTTTTCTTTTCTTCCACTCTGATAACAGGATATCGTAATATTCTTAAAGTTAAACGAAATTCTTTAAGATTATTCATGTCTATAATCTGTTAAAAATCAACATTTCATTCATTAAAGATTTGTGAGAGAAAAAATGCCAGAATTCTTCAAACAGCAACATTTGTATTGTCACATATTTTTTATTAATTTTATTACTTCACATGTAATAGCGCAGTAAAATTATGCCACTTTTTTTTTTTTCATTTTTAGCCCTTTTTTGGGGGGTGGGGGAATAAATTGTTTGTTTCTCTAGGAAGCATCATGGTTTGCATGGATGGATGAATGTTTGTTCCAACCTCACACCTCTATGCTCCTTGAATAAATTCCAGCTTTTAGACTAAACAACCCTTTCACTCATCATCTGTTACACCAAGATGCATTTCTTTGCTGCGAGTACATGACAAGGGCACCTTAGCTTTATCTGTGCAAATAAACAAGAAAAGCTCTTAGTCTGAGCAGAAGCACATGCTACTCCTAGGGCATTTTAAAATAACTTCAGAGTTGCTTGAGTTGAAAAGCTCTGTTTACACATATCTACAAGTAGAAGCTATAGTTAAATGCAGATTTCAGCCTTTATAGTCATTTATCAGTGGGAAACATGGAGGGAGAGCATTGTTTAACCAGCTTCATTAACATAAATGTTTATAACCAACTGAAAAGGTAATTCTTAGCTGCCATATTGGAGGGGAAAAAACAAAGATAAGAGTTTCTGAAGTCAACAAAGCCCAACTTCATTCTTGATGGCAGAATGAATGAAGTGAAAGAGATATAGACTTTGTTGCCGTTCCTTCCATTCTAGCTATTTATTCTTAAAAGGAATTTCCTGTTACAGAAACCAATGGAATGAGTCAACCTTAATTACATGCCCATTGAAATGGGAAAGACTTTGGATATAATGGGTTTACACATTATCTCCCTTGCCAGGTAAATGTGGTATTCCCTTAGCACATTTTTTATTTCTTTTCAATAACTCAATGAAAAAAAAATAGAGTAAGTTATCTGAAAATTTACCAGTCACTCATGCCCTCATCACCTTGAGGTTCGACTACTGAAATGCTCTCTACATGGGCTACCTCTGAAGAGTGTTCGGAAACTTCAGATTGTGCAGAATGCAGCTGCGAGAGCAATCATGGGCTTCCCCGGGTATGCCCATGTCACACCAACACTCTGCAGTCTGCATTGGTTGCCGATAAGTTTCCGGTCACAATTCAAAGTGTTGGTTATGATCTATAAAGCCCTTCATGGCACGGACCAGAATATCTCCGGGACCGCCTTCTGCCACATGAATCCCAGCAACCGGTTAAGTCCCACAGAGTGGGCCTTCTCCGGGTCCCGTCGATGAAACAATGTCGTTTGGCGGGACCCAGGGGAAGAGCCTTCTCTGTGGCGACCCCAACCCTCTGGAATCAACTCCCCCCCCGGAGATTAGGACTGCCCCCACCCTCTGCCTTTCGCAAACTTCTCAAAACCCACCTCTGTTGTCAGGCATGGGGAAATTGATTCCCCTGGGCCATTTCTGCTTTATGTATGGTCTGTATGAGATGTATGATTGTTTATATATTAAGGGTTTTAATTTGTTTTCAGAATTGGATTTGTACTGTTTCTTGTTGTGAGCCGCTCCGAGTCCTCAGAGAGGGGCAACATACAAATCTAATAAATAAGTAGGTAGGTAGGTGGGTGGGTGGGTGGGTGGGTGGGTGGATGGGTGGATGGGTGGATGGGTGGATGGGTGGATAGATGGATAGATGGATAGATGGATAGATAGATAGATAGATAGATAGATAGATAGATAGATAGATAGATAGATAGATAGATAAAGTTATTCAGAAGATAACAAGAGAAGCTGTGTTTGGTAGCCAAGTGTATCAAGCTGCTGTAGGAAAAGGAACATATCATTTCTAAAAGAGTTTTATAGAGACATATTACAGAAATATATATCCAGGCTTTGATGACGCTTACACGGCAGAGCCACAGGCCATCATCATAGGAAACAGTAGCAGATGTTGCTCACCACAACTGAAGTAATTGCATGTCAATTTAAAATATATCATTGCAATTCCTAGTAATGAACAAGCCTTTTTTATTTCAAGCCATTCACTCTGACACAGATTGCAGCTAGTTTGATTTAATAATATTTGCTCTTACATTTGAATGTAATTTAGACACATCAGTGCTGAAATTCATTCCAATAGTTTATCCAAACAGACTGCCAGGATTATTTCATTTCAATAAAGAATATCAATTAAGACATAAAATAATGCTAGTGTGCTTAACTATGATTTTCAGAATTCCACATTATATGTTTACATCTGTTAGTTCAAAGTAACATTTTCTCAATTTATTTTCTCAATCTTTCCCCCACCCCTAGGATACTATACTGGCTAATTAAAAAACAAATGCAATCCAGAAATCAGCAGATTTAAACTAGGTGCAATTATTCAACCTCTAAACATTCCCAATTCTTTCAAGCTTGCCTACATATGGCTTAGTTTTTATTTTCTTGATCATGCTTTTCTGAGCCTGATCCATTTTGTCTAATATCAGGTGACCAGGATAACACATAAAATTAAAGGTAAATTCTGATCAGAGCAGAATAAAATACAGTTATTACTACACTGTGGTCTATGCTCCATACTTCTATTGATGGAACTCCCTTCCCAATTTTTGTAACCATAGCACACTACTGACATATTTACAGTGGTCCCTCGATTTTCGCGGGTTCGAACTTCGCGAAACGGCTATACCACGGTTTTTCAAAAATATTAATTAAAAAATACTTTGCGGGGTTTTTCCCTATACCACGTTTTTTCCTGCCCGATGACGTCATACGTCATCACCAAACTTTCATCCACCTTTAATAAATATTTTTTTTAATAAACTTTAATAAATAAAAATGGTGAGTAATAATCTAAATGGTTGCTAAGGGAATGAGAAATTGCAGTTTAGGGGTTTAAAGTGTTAAGGGAAGGCTTATGATAGTGTTCATAGCCAAAAATGGTGTATTTACTTCCGCATCTCTACTTCGCGGAATTTCTACTTTCGCGGGCGGTCTTG
The DNA here is from genome assembly GCF_031021105.1 of Erythrolamprus reginae. Lineage (NCBI taxonomy): Eukaryota > Metazoa > Chordata > Lepidosauria > Squamata > Dipsadidae > Erythrolamprus > Erythrolamprus reginae. The sequence goes on from NC_091952.1 coordinate 89,493,864, forward strand.
GAACGCATCCCCCGCAAAAACCGAGGGAACACTGTACTTTGTAATTAGCTACTATTCTAATACAAACCAGTGCTTTGTTATTCTATACATGTGCATTCAAATTACCTAACTACTTTATTTTTTATTCCTGCTTAGTAAATTTTCAGATAACTTACTCTATTTCTTTAACCTAGCAAGGTAATTTTGCATTTTGTTCCAGTTTTCTATAGCATTAACTATTCCGGAAAGCCTTAAAAACATAGCTCTGCTTGCAGGCTTGGGCCGTTGAGCTATGGCACTCTGCTCTGGCCTAGAAGTGATTAATGGTTTTAAAAATATATCTTGGGGTTTTAAATTGTTGTATATTGGTTTACTGTTGTTCGCCGCCCAGAGTCTGTCGGGAGTTGGGCGGCTTATAAATTTAATAAAATTCAAATTCACTTCACCTAGTTTTTGTCATTCAAAAATGTATCCAATTCATTAATAAAATATTGAAAAGTATATGGATCAAGAATGAACTCTCTGGCACTTCACTTAAAGGCTTGCACCAGTTTAATAACAAAACATAATTGATTATCCTTTGAATATCCTGAATTAACGATGTGCAGTATTCTCTTAATTACCATATTATAGAATCCATATCAATCTATTTTCTTAATCAGAATATCTAGGGTATTTTATTAAATACCTTGCTGAAATCAAGCTTTATTGTATCTTCATCAATACCAAAATCTACTCCAGAAGTTATTAATGAAAAGAATATATTTCTACGTCATCAACCAATAACAAGAAATTATTATACAGAAAAAACAATATAATGCAATTAAAAATAATTGCAATGCAATAATCAAGGCAATAAATGATTAACTGACAGCACAAAAACTCACATACTGGACTTCACCAGCATCCTGGCCCAACATCTTAGCTACAGCCTCTTCTGGCAGTTTGACATCATTGCCTGTCTATGGGAGCCGTTTGCCCCTTGTGGCATTATAATTGCCTGAATGGACTGTAAATTAGTTCAGTCTGTACCTGATCGGCTGAGGTTTTTGGCCTGTTCTGACAGTCGCCTAGGTGGTCAGAGCTGTGATTTTCATGCCACTCACAAAATCGTAAATTGCGGTGGCCATTTTGCGAATTCTGGTGGTCTTTTTAAAGACATCATTTTAAACTGAAGATTGCTGTTCCTATCCAATTTTGTCCTACATCACAACACTTCACATACTTTCCCAAAGACCCAGAAGTGAATATTACTCCCTTCATCGCATACTGTGTGCAGAAAGCCCATCCAATGCTCCTAAGCTGCCTGGGAAGTGCTAATTCTTTCCCCTTTTAAACAAGGTACAATTGCCAAGAGGGAGTGGGCAGTGTAATCAGCCCTTTCTCATACAAGCCAAAGCCACAGATTATCTGCTAATCTTCTGCCCTTAGCAGCTTGCAATGCTCCACCAGAGCATAGCACAGGGATAAAGGCTGTGCCATGCCCCACAAGAGCACGGCCAGGTAAAATACAATGCCACACTCTACCAGAGCATAGTGTCAGTGTCATGTGGACCAAGCTCCACCAGGGCATGAAAGAAATTATAGACCATGTACGCACTACCAAGGCAAGGCATCAATAATTACTGAGCTTCCTTACTTGGGCTAGCAGGGTTCCTTAACAGGGACAGCTCATTGGTCCTGGCCCATCCAACATATGACATGGCTTAATTCCTCAGCACAGGAAGTGGCCCTTCTGTGCTCACCATTAATCATGGCATCCAAGGCCTCCACATTAGCCAACTCTGACCCTAACAAAGATTGCAAAGGCCATCGCAAGTCAGGTGATTCTGATCACCCCTCCAAGACTACTTGAAAGGAGCCATCATTATCTAGGGTCTCCAAGGCGCTCAGCAGTGATGAGCAACATCGTGATAAAGCACTGGATAAGATGTATGATAAAGCTGTCACTCGAGATCAAACCCATTGTAAACGATGAGGGGACACAGGTATCCATAAGAACTGCTTCATGTAGGCAGTTTATGTCGCTTTACTTGTAAAGTGGTGTTTTTGGTGGCTACTATGTTAGCCAGGAAGCTGCTTGAGCAGGCTGCCCTATTGGTCAGGGCCAATTTGTATGTGTTTCATACATACAAAGTGGTCCTTCAATTGGACCCAGCTTTTCTGCCGAAAGTGAATTCATGGTTCCATAGGATACAGGACATTATTCTTCCAAATGTTTGTCCCCACCTGCTTCATCCTTCCAAAAGGCACATGGTCAATGTGCGGTGAGCGGTACATATCTATATCAACAGGAATGCTGCATTCTGCAAGTTAGAATCACCTTTTCTCTCATTTTAACTATCATTGTTGGGCTGTAAGGTGATGGCATACACAATAGGCCCCTGGATACACTTGACCATAGATAGACGTATGAATTTCAGTCACGTCCAGTGTCAGCACATATCACCGCACCCTTCACAAGGAATGCATCATATTGGCAGCATGGGTGACTCAAGCATTTCTTAAAGAACTTTGCCATGTGACAACTTGGTCATTTCTGTCACCTTTCGTATGGCAGCGAAGCGCATGTTTTTGCACTGCTGGTATTCCCCTGCAACATCACAAAAACACAGAAGTCTGGAGGTTGTGTTTTCCATGGAGGGGAGCTCAGGGGAATCCCAGCAGCGCAAAAATGGGTGCTTTGCTGGCAATGGAAGTCCGGAGGCGGTGCATCACAGTGGCAGCGGTGGGTTTGTAAGGTGATAATAGTTTGTAAGAAGAGGCAAAAAAATCTTAAACCCCAGGTTTGTATCTCGAAAAGTTTGTATGACGAGGCATTTGTAAGACGAGGTATCACTGTGTCAGGTAAGACCAACACAATTTTTCTGGAACATCCACAGAGATATTTCACTATATAATTTTCCTTCTATTGTCTACCCACAGATATTTTACATAAAAAAGTGAATAGACTGAATAGATTATATTTATTTCCATGCTGCCATACTCTAGGTAATTAGTTTTATTAGAGCAGAACGCTATACTACCAGAGAACTCTAATCATTACTATGCATTGATTTGCTATGTTTTTAATGCTTTTCCTTGAATATTTTTGGTACAATGTGCAAATTGCAGATTACTATAGTTTCTAAATCAAAGCATAGATAGTATACTTACTTGGATTGCAGGTGTACCTCTCTTGTATCTTGTAGGCAGTTCTTGCTTAACAATTTCAGAGACAGGGCTTTTATCATCCACAGAAGTTACAAGCTTTTTTCTACCTCTAGTGAAACGGTTATACCACAGAACATCAGATATAGGACTCACGCTATTAAAAAATAGTTTGATAATTTTATTTCAATGAGTTAAAATGGGATTAATCTTTTGCACATTGAAAACAATATAAGTAATATGTATGTCATTTTATACATTTTTCTTGCCAATTGTTGTATATATTTTCTAAAGCAAACAACTAGAAAATTACTTGACAAAACATTATCCTTATATTATTGAGAACACAAAATGAAAAACTGCATCAAGCTGCTACTGACAAAAATACAGTGATATAGTTGTCTTAATTTTATTTTAATAAGCAACGTGGAAAACCTCAGTTGTATATAATCTCTTTCAAACTTATGATATCATTTTAATGTAATTCTATGCAAGCTTATTCAATGTCCAAATATAGATAATAGGGTTTACTCCCAGGTAGTGGTACTACAATTCTGTCATTCTATATATGACTTATTTGACCATAATTTATACATCACTAATATTAGCATAATGCCCTCCTGAGTCGCCTTGAGACGGGTGGCATAGAAATCAAATAAACAAACAAACAAACAAATAAATATAAATAAATAAATAAACAAATAAACAAACAAATAAATAAATAAATCCATATAAAAATAATTACAGTATATGTGTATCAAAATGTATTCACTATGTTTCATAACAAGGGGACTGGCTACTTGGCTACAATTAGCTGACACAACCATTCAGGGAAACAAGTATACAATTCATAATAAGAAATGGTCTTATTTATTTATTAAATTTGTATGCCGCCCCTCTCTGCAGACCCAGGGCAGCTCACAACAATAGTAAAAACAATGTAAAATACAAATGTAATATTTAAAAAACTAAAAATCCATAATTTAAAAAACATACACACAACATACCATACATAAACTATATAGGCCTGGGGCAGATGTCTCAATTCTCCCATGCCTGACAGCAGAGATGGGTGCTTGACTTATGTCCAGTCACTTAGCAACTGTACAAATTACGATGGATCTCCCAAAAGGTACTTAGAACCTTCCTGATCTGGAAGTTACAATAGTTGCACTCCCTTCCTCCAGTCACATGATCACATTTTGGGTGTTTGGTCACTAGCTAACATTTATGTACGTTTGCATCATGCCAGAGTCACATGACTATGATTTAGAATGTTTTTTGCCAGTTTCCAGCATTTACTTCCAGTTTCTGGCAGAAAAACCCACCTATTAGGTATAATGGAGTTGCTTAACAACCATGGCATTAACTTAATGTTCCACTGAATTTGCTTAACGACTGCCGCTAAAAATGTCATAAACCTGGGTCCAATCATGTGGTGATACACTTAACAACTGCAATGGCTTATAACCAAAATTCCAAGCTTGATTGCTGTCCTTTTTAAAATTGAATTTAAATAGTTTTTGTATTATAGAATAAAATATAAAAATACAAAAGGCAATAGTAAGACACTGTAGGCGGAAAAAAGAGAAAAGACAAGTGAGGAGCGGAAAAAAGGGTTGAGTTTCAACTCTCTGTTACCGTAGAATAAAGCATTAACATTGAACCAACTTTTTATTTTTCCATAATAATATAAACTACCATTTCCATAATAACAAATCTAATCAGTGAAACCCAAAAGTTTCATTCTGATTGTGAGACAAGAAGTTTGCATCAAGAAATGGATGGCAGTACTTTGGTAAGACAGGATAAGAGCTGTGGTAACAGCACAGTGTTTAGAATGTGGTATTGAAAACTACTTCTGGTGACTGCTGATGGCTAGTAGTTTGGCAGTTTGAATCTCATCGGCTCAAGGTTGACTCAGCCTTTCATCCTACCGAAGTCCGTAAAATAAGAACCCAGATTGCTGGGGCAACATGGTGACTGTAAACTGCTTAGAGAGGGCTGTAAAGAACTGTGAAACGGTATATAAATCAAAATGCTATTGCTATTGGAAAGCTACAGCAATGCAATCTTAGGTTTCTGGTGCAAATTATTGCCACATGCATTATAAAAGACATCTGAGCTTCATGAAATTACCTTATTCCAAGGGATTTTTAATTCCCGGTTAGGTACTGATGTTTGAAAAAGTGTGTATTAACTGCCCCCAAGTTCCCAAATATGTTGTTGTTGTTGTTGTTGTTGTTGTTGTTGTTGTTGATATTGATATTATTATTATTATTATTATTATTATTATTATTATTATTATTATTATTATATTATTTTACAAATTCAGAAAGGATCTAAAATTTTGAGCTACTGAAGTACATATTCAAGTACTATGTTTACTTCTCATCTTTTGCCATTCCAGGAAAAATTTAACAAATTGTAAATAAAAAGTAGAATAAACAATTAACAGTAAAATAATTACTAAAGTCATCTAACAATCACAAGCCTGAGTAGATATCCAAAATACTGAGAGAATAGAAGCCAAACATAATCCACAAAAGAAAGCCTTTTTTATCCTTGTGGTAACATTGGAAAAAGGCCTTCCTGTTGGTAAAAGAAAGATGAGCTCCTGACAGTGGAGCCTCTTCACTTACAGATGCTCTTTATGGAAAATGAGGGGGCTTGGCGCAATTGTTCTCCAGATTGCCTCAAGGAGATTATTCACTGAACATTTCAGTCAATAACTGTGACCTGTCATTCTTCTTTAGAGAGGTTTATTTTCAACTCAGCATTCAATAGCAAAAGCCCTTGTTTGACTTATTTTTAGTTTATTAATTTATGAACCGCTGCATAACTTGTGAGTCACCTGACTATCTATACAAGAATCTTGTTTAAAAGTGGCCCCATTTTACTTCCAACTGAAGGGCATTTTATTATTAATAATAATAAATAATAACAATAATAATAATGGGTAATCGGCACACTGGGTGCTGTGCCAAAAAACCTCAGCCACCATTTGAAAACAATAAACATTGACAAAATCACAATCTGTCAGTTGCAGAAGGCCTACCACACCTGGATCTGCACCCACCATACAAAAATACATCACACAGTCCTAGATGCTTGGGAAGTATTCGACTTGTGATATTGTGATATGAAATCTAGCATATACAGTGATCCCCCGAGTTTCGCGATCTCGATCTTTGCGAAATGCTATATCGCGATTTTTCCACCCGATGACGTCACTCCCTTCCTTTCTCATCTTTCTTTCTCTCTCTCTTTCTCTATCTTGCTTCTTCCTCTCTCACACTCTCTTCCTCCCTCTCTCATCTCTTTCTTTCCTTCTCTCTCTTTCTCTATCTCTCCCCCTCTTGCTCTCGAGCGGCGGGTGGCACCCAGGGAAGGTTCCTTCGGCCGCCCACCAGCTGATCTTCTCGGCAGCGCAGTAGCAGCGAGGAGCCGAAGATGGGGTTTCCCCTTTGCGTGGGCAATGGGGAAACCCCATCTTCGGCTCCTCGCTGCTACTGCGCTGCCGAGAAGATCAGCTGGTGGGCGGCCGAAGGAACCTTCCCTGGGTCTTCAACTCCCAGAGCGGCGGAAAAGCGGCGGACAAGCGGGCAGGCAGGCGGCTCCTCAGCTGCTGGGTCTTCCCAGGTGCGGAAGTAAAAACACCATCTGCGCATGCGCGGCCATGGAAAAAGGGGCACGCATACGCAGATGGTGTTTTTACTTCCGCACCGCTACATCGCGAGAAATCGATTATCGCGAGGGGTCTTGGAACGGAACCCTCGCGATAATCGGGGGATCACTGTACTGTAAATCTCATTTGCTGTGTATTACTGGTTTTTTTTGAATAAAATAATAAGTACTACTACTACTACTACTACTACTACTACAACAACAACAACAACAACAACAACAAACAGGCCAAAATCCTCTGTCAGTTTGAATTCGAAAGTCCCAAAGTATTTTGGCATGTTTGTAGTTGAAAACAAACAAGCCAAAATACTTTGAAACTTTTGAATTCAAACTGACAAGGTTTTATAACACAATACACTGGACCTCACGATTGTGGAAAAGAAAAAAGTATGAATCATTGATGTTGTTATACCAAGTGATAGTCGAACTGACGAAAAACAACAAGAAAAATGTAGTTGATATCAGGAATTTAAAATCAATCTACAACTCTGAAATAAACCAGTACAGGTGGTCCCACTGGTGATCGGCACACTGGGTGCTGTGCCAAAAGACCTCAGCATTTGAAAATAATAAACATTGACAAAATCACGATCTGCCAGTTGCAAAAGGCCACCGTACTTGGGTCTGCACGCATCATACGAAAATACATCATACAGCCCTAGATGCTTGTGAAATGTTCGAATTGTGATATTGTGATACAAAATCCATCATATAAATCTTGTTTGCTGTGTATTACTGGTTTTTTGTGAATACAAATATAATAATAATAATAATAATAATAATAATAATAATAATTAATAATAATAATAATAATAATAATAATAATAATTAATAATATTCATAAAAAAGGCGATGAAATATTGGAAGACTGAGCTTTTCGTTGGGAATGAAAGCTATGGACTGATCAACATCAGAAGGGACATCTTCCAGGGGGACTCTTTGTCCCCATTGCTATTCATCATCGCTATAATCCCGCTGTCACTCATCCTACAGAAAACAAACCTAGGCTACCAAACTGCTAGGAATTCACCAAAAATTTCACACCTGAAGTTGTACGGAAAATCAGAAACTGAGATACAGTCACTAACCAACACTGTGCGAATCTTCAGCAATGACATCAGCATGGAGTTTGGCCTGGATAAATGTGCCACAGTGGCACTGAAAAAGGGGAAAATCACTGAAAGTGAGGGCACTGAAATGCCAAATGGTCAAACCATCAAGTGCCACCAGCCAGAAGCCTACAGATACTTGGGCATCTAGCAACTGGATAATATCAAGCATGGCCATGTGAAAACTGTGATCACCAAAGAGTACATCCAGAGGACCAGAAAAATTTTGAAGAGCAAACTGAATGGTGGCAACACTATCGAGGCTATAAATACTTGGGCCATACCTGTCATTAGATACACAGCTGGCATAGTGAACTGGACTCAAGCAGAGCTGGACAACTTGGACAGGAAAACCAGAAAATTAATGACGATCCATCATGCACTACACCCTCACGGTGACGTTGACAGGCTGTATTTACCAAGGAAAATAGGCGGCAGAGGACTTTTGCAAGTGAAGCAGACAGTGGAAGAAGAGAAGCATGCATTAGCTGACTACATGAAGGAGAGCAAAGAGTCAGCGTTCATGGAGGTCAACAATAGGAAGCTTCTCAAGGTGAAGCAAACCAAGGACCAGTATAGAAAAACTGTAACTCAATGTCGTATGAACAGTTGGCAGAACAAAGCATTGCATGGCCAGTTCTTCGAGAAGATTAAAGGCAAAGTGGATAAAGAAAAGACCTGGTCATGGCTTACAAGTGGAACACTCAAAAAGAAGATAGAAGGACTAATACTGGCGGCACAAGAACAGGCCATTAGAACAAATGCTGTCAAAGCCAGAATTGAAAAATCAACAGACGATCCAAAGTGCAGACTCTGTAAAGAAACAGATGAAACAATCGATCACATACTCAGCTGCTGCAAAAAGATTGCACAGACTGACTACAAGCATAGACATGATGCTGTAGCACAGATGATCCACTGGAACTTGTGCCAGAACTACCATTTACCAGTGGCAAAGAACTGGTGGGATCGTAAGCCCGAAAAAGTGGTCGAAACTGAGCAAGCAAAACTACTGTGGGACTTCCAACTTCAGACTGACCAAATTCTGAAGCATAACATACTTCCTGATTGTGGAGAAAAAGAAAGTATGGATCATCGACATCGCAATCCCAGAGGACAGCAGAATTGAGGAGAAGCAGCTAGAGAAATTAGTGAAATATGAAGATCTAAAAATCGAGCTGCAATGACTCTGGCATAAGCCAGTGAAAGTGGTCCCAGTGGTACTTGGCACACTGGGCGCAGTGCCAAAGGATCTCAGCGGACATTTGAAAACCATCGGAATTGACAAAATCTCCATCTGTCAATTGCAAAAGGCCGCTTTACTGGGATCGGCAAACATAATTCGCCGCTACATCACGCAGTCCTAGGTGATGAAATACAAAATCCAGCATAGTGATCTCGTTTGCATAGTGATCTCGTATTGTATTGACATAATAATAATAATAATAATAATAATAATAATAATAATAATAATAATAATAATACACAGGAACTAAAATAATGCCTCATTAAAATAATACCACCATAATATGAACTCAATATTCAAGAACTGGAGTATTTGGCAGTTCAACTGAATAGCATTTGCCTAATGGGCTAAGATCTATAATTAGAAATACATTTCAACTGTATGTTGAAATATCAAATATGAATATCAGTATGACTAAAACTTGCAATAATCTTGTCAGTTTTCACAGGGATGTAACATACTTTATAAATTTACTCATAGCTCCCATTGAATTTTACAGGCTTTAGTCCAAATTTCATTTATGTCTGATTCATATTTATTTTAAAAATTTATGTAGCTGACCAACTTAGAAATGCAATTGAAGGCTAACAAGGGATTAAAAGCAAAACCAACTAAATAATCAACTTAAAAGAACCATAACATTTAAAAAAAAAAATATAAACAACGACCTAAGTTATAACATATTCAAAAAATTAAATTCTTTTTCTAGATGGAACCATTCAATGCCCTAACCCAGTACTCGGGGAAGAGAGAAGATCAAGTTTTTAAAGACTTAAAGAAGGCCAAAGGAGTTAGAGCCATCTGAAATGTACAGGGTATGTTGTTCCAATGGTCACTTCCTGGGTCTAATTAAATGGCAACTGTACCATTGGTTATTATAGAGTACACAATTATATCGACTAGCCGTTGCCAGACTAGCATTTCAATCTCCCCCACTTCCCAATTTCAAAATATGGATAACAATATAATCCATTCGACAGAGCTGTTTTAAGAATGGCCAAGGGAATTACACTTTCCAACTTAGTTTTTAACTTGATACAGATTTGAGGACGATGCACTTCCCTTGATCAATATCGCAGTGGCTAGGAAATCAATTTTTACTGTCTTTATAATCATCTTACTTATCTAGCTTCAGCCCAAAGGTTCATGAGTGGTCACAGAAACATTTACTTAAATAATCTTGTTTCCTAAAAGGGTCATAACAATTTAGCAGCTAAATGTTCTCTTGTGAAATTACGCAGATAGAGAAGGGACAATAATTTGATTTTTTTAAAAAAAAAAATTAGCACAGTGTATAAACATTTCATTATTATGTATGTGAAAGCATATTGTTTAAGATTACGATTTCGGTCTTAAAATATGCGTGCTGGTAAAATCACTGTTATGTCTCTGTAGTGCCAGAGCTGTAGGGGGAAAAGTGAATTGATGGAGCTGCATTTCTCTTTCAAGTTTTCAACATTGTCTGTAGATGCACAGCATGGTGCCAACATGTAAAGACATGCATTTTGCATTACGTATCTTCTGTACTCTCTCTAAAATACATTGGACTCGTGGAAAGAGCAACCTGAAGACATTAGCTGAAAAGAAGTAAATTGTCAGTTCCTTAAAGAAAATGTGACCTTCTGCCAAAACAATGCACTGTCTGTCACTCTTCATCAGAATAATAGCCTGACAAGTTTATTGTTGTAAGTATTTCATTTTCCTTGCCAAATAATGGAATGTTGTCAAGAAAGATGGTTGTCAACATTCAGCCTCATTTTAGGCAATACAAAATATAGACAAGCAGTTACAGTTTGATTACATGGCTCTCTATTTAACTGTTCTGAATTTTCCAATTGGTGGAAAGTGTACTCCAGGGGGACCAGGACCAGGACCTCATAGCAACACAAGCCTGAGAAAACAGTGCAAAGAGACTTAAGCTAGCCCTTCCCCTTTTAAGAAAACCATAGCACCAGCCCAAAGAAAAACACTAGTAGCCCTGACAATAGAAATACTTAAGTAGAGCCATTAAGATAAAGGGAATCAGGCTAAAAATAACTCAACAGAAATTCCCTTTTTCCCACCTCCCTGACAGGATTAACTCCTAGGCTAGGGGGGGGGGAAAGGACCTAGGACCAAGATTAACCCAGGATAACAAAACCCAGGGCAATCAGAAACATATCAAAACCCATCAAGCTGCAGGAGGGAAATTCAAAGGGGAATTAAACATAAAAGGCTCAGTCACAGTTCCAAGTTTGCTTGCAAACCAGGAACGCTGGAGCTGTGTCACTACTTTTCTTGCCTTCCTGAATTAAAGGTTCCCTTTTCTGGCAACTGCTTCTATGATTGCTTCTCAGCTGGGAACGAACCAGGGAAATTTCTTCCAACACCAAGAAGCCTTTTTAGGAAACTCACTCTTAGAACTTTAAGGCAACCTCTCTAATCTGGCATGCCACAGCTATGTTAGGATTACAATTTTAACATTTGCAAGCTGGCTAATAATTCTTCTATTGTAGTTGTAATTCATCTTGAGTATGCTAGCTAAAGGAAGACTTTTACACAAAAGTCAGCATAATTATGCAGCTACTTTTCCCTGTTTCACTATCACTGAACTTTAGTAACACCTGCTTCAAGCTCTGCTGTGTTTGTTATTTCTTCTTTCTAATTCATTAAGCTGTTTTCACAGCCTCTGGTGCTTCTTCATTCACTCCTGCATACCAGCCCTCAGACCTTAACACATTATTGCAAAGCTGCAATTTACAGTACTTTTCTATCCTCTTCCTATGCCTCTCAGTTTCAATGTATGTTTGAAAGTGGAGAGGATTCAGGAGTATGTATGTCCCTCTGGTACAGCCTTATGGCAGATTTAATAATTCCTTTTCTTGAACTGCCAAGAAGGTCTACCTGAACTCCTCAAAGAAAAATATATGCAGTTCCTGAGCTAGTCGGGCTCACTGAGTCTTATACAAATGACCAGCCAATCTAGCACAGTATGAGATTCATTGATCTAAACTGACAACTTTTCTAATCTTACTCATATAAGATGCTGGAATTGATGGAGAGTATTTTGACAGATGTGGTTTGCTTGGTTTTTGAATGCTTCACAGAGCACCATCTGTGTACAAACAATACAAAGGCACAAGTCAGTGCTTTTCATCTTATAAATTATGATGCTAAGCATGAATTTACCACCGTCTGCTGTGGGGTATAGTTCACTCAGTACATAAATTCAGAGTATCTTGGAGAATGATACTTTCTTTCAGAGATCACATTGAAAAGACCCAGGCAACTTTAATATCAATAATAACACTTCAGCAAGTCATTCTCTTCACCTTGTCACACTTAAAATAAAGCAGTATGCATGCTGCTCCATGTTACATAGTGTCATTATACCCATTCCTGCATTTTGATAACATACTACCTTTACTATGCAATAAGAAATTAAAAGGTTTATTTACAGGTATGGGAAATAAGCCAAGCACAAATAATAATGAGAAACCAAAGTTGTATATTACAAAATTACAAATCAACAATGTTAGTATTTTGCTCCTCTTCTGTGATCATATCTGCAGAGAATTGTGCTTGTAGAAACTAGATTCTATTTTTCATATGGGATAAACCTGTTTGATGTTATGGCGGAATAATTCAGAACTATACTGGTATTTGGGTGGTCATGTGATCAATGAGATAAAGTGTCTTAAATGCTCATCCAAGAAGGTTTTAGTAATCCATAAAGGATAGAAATGTTAACAATAAATTTCAAATTTCCACCAAGAAAAACGGATGATCTACAACAGCCAGCTCTATACTGCATTAATCTAGATGTCAGCAAATAAGCACCTAATCACACTATTCTCTGACCTCTAGTGGTCATAAGGATTATTGCATCCAATATCTGATAGCACTATTATAACAGATATACTAAATAAGCCTTAGAAAAATTGAAAAAAAGTCTTAATTTGATAAAATTGACTATTGTTTTCATTCATTTTTAATATGATTTATAGATTTAAAATCAAGCATACACTTATCACACACACACACAAAGATGCATAAAAAGACTCTATTGAAAATGCTTAATTCAGAAAGTGGAATTAATTGTATGCAAACCTGCAGCAAAAACCTTTTTCTCTCCATTGACTCTTTCTGCTATCTTTTCTGTTCTTTACAGATGATTAGTTCTGTTTACCGCACCTGCTTTTCACTTGGAAAACTTTACACAGCAATCCTAAAGCCAGTCAAAGGTAGTTCAATGGCTGGTGCATCTATAAATAATGTGATTCTATTGAGTAAATAGCATATCTGCCCTGGATATTCTTTGAAGTGCTTATGAAAATTTCTGCAAGCATATACTGTTGCTGTTTTTACTAGAATGGGGATTTTTATGAATATGTCAAGATAGGCTTTGCTAGCCAACATACCTTCATTTATTATTAATTCATGATTTGTCACTTACAGCTTTTTATGTACACTGAGAACTTATGCACACAAATTACTTGTTTGTCCAATCACACTTGGCCAGTAAAGAATTCTATTGCACTGGACATGGAAATAAGCACATGGACCACAGAGCTGGAATTTATGGGTCACTTTATTAATTTAAACCTGGACCTGCAGAGGTAAACCAAACGGGGCGAAACTTACATTTTAACTTTCTTGGACAACTATGGGCAAAGCTCCTTGCTGAGCAAAGAAGGTTGCCCTTGAACTTGACCTTCCCTTGATCTCCGCCACACCCAAGGCATGTGGGAAGGCTCACCCATAGCTTGTCATCTGTAGGCCTGCGGCAAGGGAGCCCCAAGGGCACCTCCCCCCCAACACCCAGGCCGGGTAGGCCCTGAGCTTCTGATGAGAGGCAGCCCATCATCTTCCAAGAGGTGCCCTAAAAGAGATCACGCAGGTGCTCGTAGCCCCTTTTTTCCACCCCATATCACCTTCCCCAGTGACCAAAGGAATTTAAAACAGAGATATGATGTAAAATGGATTGTGTATATAAAAAATAAGTAAGAATGATCCTGACAACACTGTTCATAAAATATGTATGTTTGGAGCGGGGGAACGACAAAAAATGTATAATAAAAAATTGATTTTTCAAAAAACTAGAAGGACTTTCTATCTTCTCATAACGCAGAGTTTCAATCATCCTCTTTTTAAAAAGGGAGTAATTTGTGCCAAAGTTTAGCATTTACCCTTCCTGAAAGTAACGGTCTACAGTGTTTAAGATTAGGTTAACATTTAGGAAAAAATATTCAGGATGGTGTAAATTTGAGCATTGCAGGAGATTGTTAAATTAAGGTTACCATAAAAAATATTATGGAACTTATTAATTCACATATTAAATTATATATATTTTTATCTAATTAACTGTCCCATTTCATGATAAAATGATAGGAGACCTGGTGACACAGTAGGTAAAATGCAGTATTGAAGGCTAACTCTGCACACAGCCTGGAGTTCAATCCTGACTTGGCTCAAGATTGACTCAGCTTTTCATCTTTCCGAGATCAGTAAAATGAGGACCCAGATTGTTGGGGGCAATATCAATATCAGATGGGTTGCTCCCAGTTTGGAACAGTTCTTAGAACTGGTAGCGCCAGCAACAGGAGGCTCCACCCACTTGCCTGGGATGCTTCTGCATGTGCAAGCACACACACAAACCGGCAGCAAAATTATTTAGAACCCAACTGCAATATACCGACATTTGTATATATTCAGAGAGGGCTATAAACAGTGAAGGGTTACCAATTTTTTTACTACCACACTGTGGGTGTGGCTTATGCAGGATGCCCTGCATTTTCTTTCAACATCTTTCAGTGCAAATTGGGTGTTCTGGGGCGGAGTTCCATTTTCGCTACCCCACTGTGTTCCCCCCCCCTCATCTGGGCAGTAACCCACCCCTGGCTATAAAGCACAATGGGGCGGTACGTACTGTAAGTCTAAGTGCTAAGTGCTATTGCTATTGCTAAAACTTATATTAGTTGATTCTGAATGCTTTAGTTCATAATTCATTTGTACTACATCTAGCTAAAATTAATCAGAAGGGTTCCATATGTATATTTTCAATATGGAACTCTGGATATAACTAAAGATGTTCTAATTTCAAGTGTGCTTAATTATAAACAAGCCCTGGATAGATATTCTGCTAGCCACACAACTCAGGTAAAGGAGACAGTATTTGAACCAATTGGAAGGTTTAGCATGCCTACCCAAATATGTCTTAATTACTTAGGCTCCTATCTTAAGTAATTGTATCTACCTGGAAATCAATATTACTGCACTCAGTGGAATTTCCTTCTGAGAAAGCACATACAGGATTACGATCTACTGTTAACAGATTTGTGGCAGAGACAATATTTTAATTAGGAAGTTCCTCACTCAAAGTTTGCATATTTTTATTAATGTAGATTTATTTCTCACTTGTACCCAAATTATGAAACAAACATGTTGTTGTTGTTGTTTCCACATGACATTGCTTTCATTTTTTCTCTCCATTCCTTAAGTAAGGCAGGCTTAAATTTTCCTTAGCTGAATTGATATTAAAATATTTATTATGAATGCTTTTATGATGCTTCGGTTTAGATTCTACACTATTAACAAATTCTAAGTTAATAATAAATACAGTATTAATAATCACAGAACAACCCGCAACCATAAAAATTATACTTCAGCCACGATTTATTTCAGTTCAGAGTTGTTAGAACATTAGACCTCACAGGAGGGATGATTCTCACTTAACAATCTAAGGGCCTGGTTTGTTTCTTTTTAATAAAGAAGAATTTATGCTACAATCTGGCCTAGCTTCTCTCTCTTCAGCTACTCCATGGAGACATTGAACAAATCAGGAGAGACTACACATCCATGTTCACCCATGGGGTATCAATAGTTAGGAAGTTGGGCTTTTCCAATATAATTATGCCAGCGGTTTTACATCTTACTATGGAAATAACAATGAGAGCCATATGGTCCATTCTAGACTCATTACATCACCAACCAATTCAGGAAGGACATTTTCCTTTAAATAGGACTATTTATAACAAAGAGATCTTTTGCACCATCATTGTCTTCCTTATTTTTTTATTTATAGGGGTGAAGTTGCTCCCTGGCCATGGCGGGGGGGGGGCAATATTCTATATTTTGGGCTTGTGATTGTTAACTGTTTTAATTTTAAAAACAGTATGTCTGTCCTTATCAATTGTCTCTGTCTTCATCAATTGTATATGGCTTTATCAACTGTATATTGCGGGATGTGGGGAATTGCAGGATACAGGGAAGGGAGGGGATATTTGTTAACCTAATAAGTATTATTGTCTGTCTCATAAACTGTATATGGCCTCTTGTTTTGCCATATAAGTACTACTCTTGAGTCCCCAAATATGTATCAAAAAGCACATTTTCAAAATGTTGTGATTCAGCCTGAGGCTCCTCAGGGACCGGCTGGAGCTCTGCCGGATCCATGCCCAGAGGAGGAGGACAGTGAACAGGAGGGGGAGGACCAGGCAGACGGGGGAGAGGAACGTCAGGAAGAGGAGGAGGGAGAGCAGCCTGAGACCCCCCGGGGGGGGGGCTCTCCCCAGCTAGTAGCCTGGATTCATTGGATGAAGACGCACAGGCTATAATAGACATGAGGCAGCAACGAGCAGCTCAAAGATGGGGCCAATTAGAAAGGTATTTCCATCCCTGAATTGGCAACAGGTGGGTTTGGGTGTGGTTCTCCTCAGCAGGGTTGAAAAGGCAGGCCCGCCCTTACAGTCTTGTGGAGAGTTATCAATTGGGAGTCCTGTGACCTTGCTTCGATTCTCGGCGTCTCTGATCTTGGCTTGTGGCCTAGAAGTCTGGAAGACTTGGGGGAGGCGTGGGTTTTATTATCTCCAGCGTTGTTTTTGCCAGCAAGAATCCTGTTTTATTGCCTGGCCTTCGTGAAACCTCTGTGAAGCTTCATAGTGTTCCTGTCTGTAAGAACAGTTTTTGTTACCTGTGTTTGCTTTGAATTATATAAACTGCCTTTGCTTTTTACCAGTGTGTCTGCTACTCTTTTTGGTTGGTGTTGGCATCTGGGGGGACCCAGACAGAACACAAAAGCTTTCTGAATACTAGGGGCAAGTTTGCAGATATTACATCTAAGAAGATATTCCACAGAAGGAAAGTGTTTGCAACAAAAAATGTTAGCATAATGACAGCATTATTCTGGTCCACTAATTTTGTCACTTTGTCAAAGAATGCAATAAGTACTGAAATAACTAATGATAGCAAAAGTGCTTAATCAATTATCTGTTTTTGACAAACCCAAGTTGGCTTTTGGTTATTACTTTGTTTGCTTTTAGGTGTTGATTCGTTGCTTGATTATCTTTTCCAAAATCTTCCCTGGTATTGAGGTCAGGCTGATAGTTCTGTAGTTTCCTGGATCTGTTGTTGGGTTTTTGTTTTTCCTTTTTTGAAGATAGTAATTACTTCAGTTCTTTTCCAGTCCTCTGGCAGTTCCCCGGTGCTCCAAGATCTTTGAAAGATATACACTGCTTAAAAAAAATTAAAGGGAATACTCTAATAACACATCCTATATCTGAATGGATGAAATATTCTCACTGAATATTTCATTTCCACAACTATTCCATTTGCACACCACCACGTGAAATTGACTGTCAATCGGTCTTGCTTTCTAAGTGGACAGTTTGGTTTCACAGAAGTTTGATTTACTTGAAGTTATATTCTGTTTTTTAAGTGTTCCCTTTATTTTTTTGAGCAGTGTATTTCAGTGGTCCTGAGATCTCGTCTGCCAGTTCCTTCAGAACATGGGATGTACTGCTTGTCCTTGATTTACAACAGTTTATTTAGTGATTGTTCAAGGTTACAAAGGCACTGAAAAAATTACTTATGACTGTTTTTCACAGTAGCAATCTTTGCAGCATCTCCATGATCATGTGATCAAAATTCAGATGCTTGGCAACTGGATCATATTTATGATGCAAAGTCATGTGATCACTTTTTGTGACCTTCTGAAGAAGCGAGGTCAATGCGGACGCTAGATTCAGTTAAAAACAGAAATGTTAGGCTCAATAGTGGTCATAAATTGAGGACTATCTGTATAGCTCTCTATTGATTCAAGATTGGAGATTAGTTGTTCCATTTAGGTATAGAGAAAATCTCTGTGGCATATTCATTTTAATGTTGGACAATTACTTCTTCTCAGAAAACATAAATTACCATAAGTTGTGCCCTCACACTTTAAATAACACATATAAAAATGCTAATATAATTTTAACTGTCATAGTTACTTCATACAAATGACACATTCAAAATCGGGCAGCCCAGTTATCA
The DNA here is from genome assembly GCF_031021105.1 of Erythrolamprus reginae. Classification (NCBI taxonomy): domain Eukaryota; kingdom Metazoa; phylum Chordata; class Lepidosauria; order Squamata; family Dipsadidae; genus Erythrolamprus; species Erythrolamprus reginae. Next base: position 89,512,326 of record NC_091952.1, read on the forward strand.
TTTGTTTTTGGTGAGTATAAAGTTTTATCATTTACTTGTTATTTGAAATTTTCTTTACTAAATGTAAAAATCTGTAATTATTTTGTATCTAATGACACTACCTTTAAGATTCATATTTTTGTCAAGAAACAATGGCACATTACAATTGTTACAGGCATTAACCTATTAATCTATTCAGTTTTCATCAACTTCACACAATGATTATAAAGTACTTTAGACAAGGATAAATTGCATTAACAAAAAAATGAAAATAATGATTGTACTGTATAATTTCAACTTATATGCTCTGAGAACAAAAAAAGAAAAGCTTCAGAAATCCTCATAAGATGAAATTGCAGAATTTTATAAGACCTATTGTGTCTGGGATACATATATTGCTTTTGTGATTTTTTAAATTAACAATTCTATGTCAAATTTGTTTCAGTTTATAGAATAAATATAAAAATACAATCTTAAAATGTGACCATGTACATTCGTCACGTTTTAGAATATCTCTGCTATCTAACTGCAGGTTTTCCACACAAACATTTCATAATATGTAAGCATATACAACAAGAATAATATTGGTGGAAGTATTCAGAATTAAATAAAGTAAATCTAGAACCATTAAAATCAGTGCATTTTCCAAAGACTGTTAGTAGGAATTCAAACTATAGTGTTTTGTTCTCACAGTACTGAAATAACTAATGACAGCAAAAGTGCTTAATCAAAGAATCAGCAACTACAGTGTTCCCTCGATTTTTGCGGGTTCGAACTTCGCGAATAGCCTATACCACGGTTTTTCAAAAAATATTAATTAAAAAATACTTCGTGGTTTTTTTCCTATACCACGGTTTTTCCCACCCAATGACATCATATGTCATCGCCAAACTAATAATTTTTGCAAATAAATAACAAAAAAATAATTATTGTTAATAAATAATTATGTTTATAAATATCAGGATCACTAAGTGTCTTATTCAATGGTGAGTACCAGTAATAATGGTGAGTAAATGGTTGTTAAGGGAATGGGAAATGGTAATTTAGGGTTTTAAAGTGTTAAGGGATGGCTTGTGATACTGTCCATAGCAAAAAATGGTGTATTTACTTCCGCATCTCTACTTCGCGGAAATTTGACTTTCGCGGGCGGTCTCGGAACGCATCCCCCATGGAAATCAAGGGAACACTGTATATCTTTCAGTTCTAAAATATGCAATTAAAATCTGTATAGGAGTGCTCCATAAACATTTGACATAGCAACTTTAATTAGAAACATGCAAATATCACTTTATTAAATCTAAGTAAAAATAAACTTACCACAATATTTTTCTACTTAAATATCCTCTGATCCATCTCTGAATAATCAAGACTGGTGAATGATGAACTAGAACATGATTGATCTTGGAAATTATATTTCTTACTGTTTTCATTTCTTCCTGAAATGTAGTTTCCTAAAAATAAAACAAAGCAACATAGCAACGTTTACCAAAGTATATTAAAACCAACTAGGCCTTATGTCTTTTTAAATGATATACCTGAAAGCAATTGTTTTGGATAAAGCATGCTAGCTGTTTTATTTTAGCTTATAAATAATTTTTATATATTCTGGTAATAGATTGCTTTTATGTAAACCTTTTTAACTGAGCTCATAAGAGGTCATAAATTTCTCCTCTTCTTTGGTTATACTTCCATTTATCATAGAAACAGACATTTACATCTTTTCTTTTCTTTTCTTTTTTGCAAGGAGCATTTCATATATTTTTGCTGTTGCAAGCAGCAAATGTTTCCATTTTAGTTTAGCTGGCTCTGGTCAATAGCTGTCAAAACTAGAAGCAGGGATACTCACAAATTATAAGTTGATGCTAAATTTAATGCTGAGAAATAATAAGCAAAAGTAACAAATTCAATAGAAACGGTACTTTCAGAATCAAACTCTTCTTTCTTGGCAGGATGGATATACTGAATTATAATTAATCACTGACAAGATTTTTGACTGATTCACATAGGGTCCTAACTTTTCTTATCTTGTTCAGCATGTACATCTTAAGGAACAATGTAAAGATATTTCTCAAATCCCATTTGTATAAATCTGTTTCTATTCAAGGTTTGAGTGGGGTTTGTAGCACAATACTCTACTTGAATACCATCTGGGTACATAGAACCAATAACTGCTAAATTCTTTAATATTATATTTAATCAAGGTGTATGCACTTACGTATATATTATTATGAGTGATGTTATTCCACAAATATTATCAATAAGCTATTTTGAAGAATGTAATATATTTTGAATATACAGGAATTTCACGAATAAAGATTCAACAGGGATTTTTATGAACATCACTTTTTTCTCAGTACAAAATTCATTATTTCAGAATTCACACAAAATCAATTAAAAGACTGTTCCCTGTATCTATTATTTAAGGATTCTAATAAGCAGTATTTCTTATTAGCTTAAGTAATCAAAAACCGCTCCCGTTTTTACTGGTAGAAAACTTCAGAACAATAAAATCCTATATACAGTGATCCCCCGAGTTTCGCGATCCCGATCATTGCGAAACGCTATATCGCAATTTTTCCACCTGATGACGTCACTCCCTTCCTTTCTCATCTTTCTTTCTCTCTCTCTTTCTCTATCTTGCTTCTTCCTCTCTCACACTCTCTTCCTCCCTCTCTCATCTCTTTCTTTCCTTCTCTCTCTTTCTCTATCTCTCCCCCTCTTGCTCTCGAGCGGCAAGCGAGCAGCTGGGCGGGCGGGCGAATGGGCAAGCGGCAAGCGGCAAGCGAGCAGCCGGGCGGGCGGGCGAACGGGCAAGCGGCAAGCGAGCGGCCGGGCGAGCGGGTGACGGGCAAGCGGCAAGCGGCAAGCGATCTTGGGGTTTCCCCTTTGCCTGGGCGGCGGGAAGACCCAGGGAAGGTTCCTTCGGCCGCCCAACAGCTGATCTGCTCCGCAGCGCGGCAGCAGCGAGGAGCCGAAGATGGGGTTTCCCCGTTGCCTGGGCAACGGGGAAACCCCATCTTCAGCTCCTCGCTGCTGCCGCGCTGCGGAGCAGATCAGCTGTTGGGCAGCCGAAGGAACCTTCCCTGGGACTTCCCCGGGTTTTCCCCGCCGCCCACACGCAAACTCCACCATCTGCGCATGTGCGGCCATGGAAAAAGGGGCACGCATGCGCAGATGGTGTTTTTACTTCCGCACCACTACATCCCGAAATATCGATTATCGCAAGGGGTCTTGGAACGGAACCCTCGCGATAATTGGGGGGATCACTGTAGTATGCATTGTCATAGAGATGAGAATTTTTTCTAAAATTATGAATTAAAATACCGTCAGGATTCATCTTTTCACAGGAAATGAAATTGTATTTTTTTTCTGCAAATCCTTTTCAGGTTTGTGAAATGCTTCTGAATTTATATACGCAGTGTAACATACAATGTGATCTTTTTTCCACACATCTTAAAATTAAATAGAGAACTCAACTGAACGAGAGGATCAAAACATTTTACTTATTTATTTATTCATTGTGAAAATTGATCCAAAGCTTCAAGTCCTTTCACAATATTCCATATAACTATTATGGCCTTTTAAAATTTATTTTCAGATCTACATCTTTTCTCTTTTAGAATCCGGTACTTTTCAAACTCCAAAACCACCTTCAAATCAGTCTTTGTTTAATCCAGTAAAATCTGTTGTTTTTCCATCGTCTGTGCTATAATGGCACACAATTCTGTAAGCAAGTTCTGGGCAAACTGGTCACAAAAAGCCTTAATTTCTTCAACTGGCACAGCCTCATTGTATTAATAGTCTGTTCTTCTTTAAAAGTAATTCTTTGTTCTTTCTGTAGCTAGTTTTCATGTCCTCGCTTACCATCTGTCTCCCACAGGAGAATTTCTTAACATTAATTTCAAAAACATCATATACGGCTTTATAAATTTTTAAACACTTCATAGGAAATGTTTTCTCAGGTCCATCTAATCTATTAACTGTCCAAAATCAACATTCGAATCCACTTTTGCTGTTTTCCTTCCCCAAAAATCAAAGCTTCTCTTTTTAATCCTTAAACTTACTCAGAGCTTCTTTCATCCAAGATGAAGGGAAACTCTCCCAATGTAGTATAACTTACGTTTTGGAAGGTTGTTAACTCCAAAGAAGTTAGTAGTAAGCAGTTTTCTAAAGTAATTAAGAAAGGAAGTATGCAAACACGATGTCTCTTTAAGAAGTGCTGAGCATGGCTTAGGCAAAATGAATAGTTGCCTGGCCCTCACACAAACTAGCTAGAGAGTGCCATTTTGCAATCTCTTCATAGGGAGAATCTGTATGAAGCCATAAATGGCTTTGTCTTATCTTCTCTCTGTTTTCTGAGCAGCTGACCCCTTCACTACATCCTATTTTCACTCAAATTTGCAGACTCCACTAAAAGCACAATCATTTATTTATTTATTTATTGGATTTGTATGCCACCCCTCTCCGTCGACTCGGGGCGGCTAACAATAGTGGTAAAAACCCTTGTTATAAAACCAATCATACATACAAACATACCATGCATAAATTGTAGAAGCCTAGGGGGAAAGAATATCTCAGTTCCCCCATGCCTGATGGCAGAGGTGGGTTTTAAGGAGCTTACAAAAGGCAAGGAGGGTGGGGGCTATTCTAATCTCTGGGGGGAGTTGGTTCCAGAGGGCCAGGCAGCCACAGAGAAGGCTCTTCCCCTGGGTCCTGCCAAACGACATTGTTTAGCTGACGGGATGCGGAGAAGGCCCACTCTGTGGGACCTAAGCTCAGTAAGCTCAGCTGCCCTGGAAATCTGCAAAGTAAAACGGAAGACACTTGGAAATCGCAGGAAATCCACTCTGTACCTCCTCTACCTATTTTGATAAAAATCCTGTAATACTTCCCAGAAATGGTTTCCAATGAATTCAATGCAATGCACTTCTGAAGTTATAAATATTGAGACTATACTAAAATCAACTCAAGAGATTTACGACTACTTTCCACAATTAATACTCATATTGAGACTTATTTTTTTTCTCTGAGAGAAGCAAATATTTCACAAACATACTTGCAGGATGTCTCTTGAGAGGCAGAATCTTTGCCCACACTGAAATCTAAATAGAAATGTTCCGGCTTGAACACAGATACAGGTGACAGTTGTTAAAATATAGAAGCAAAGAAAAACATTTCCCCTGCCCAGTCGTGTCAGGCTTTGAAGGTGGGGTGCTCATCCCCATTTCCTATCAGAGAGAGACAACATTGTCCAAAGACCTTTCTATGACCATATGGCTTGCATGCCTATATGCCAGGGTTCCCGCCAAAGTGGTACCAGTTTACCTGCTTGCATTTGCATACTTTCAAACTGAGAATATATTTAAAACTTAGTGTTTCCAGGAAGGCATACATAATAACACTTTAATAATGTTATATTACTTTGTGTTTACCTTTGCAGAAAAAGGGTAATAGTCAACAAAAAAGTCCAGAGTAAATGGTTTGTATTTTTCAGGTAGTCTCCAACCTTCGGTTATTTCTTCATCAGAAATGACATAGTAGTCTAGCGCTTTGAGTGAAAAAATACTGTTAACAACAATGTGCCTATAGGCAATTTTCAAACACAGTGGAGTGTTATATAAAGTGAGTGCAATAAGATTAGGGCAAAAAGATAATGAATGCACATCTTCCAGTGTTGAAATTCCATTATCATGTAGATATAATAATTGTAAATTCTTCATGTATCTCCAAAACATTGGACCAGGAAGTAATTCTAGCTGAAATAGGATTAAAAAACAAGTTTAAAAGAGAGGACAATGAAAAATGATTTAATAAATACATTACTGCAGTTGAGTTCTTCAAAAAGTACAACCATCAAATCTGGTCCATAATTATAATTGAGTTCTCCCAAAGCTTGCCTTTTCAAATACGAAAGAGAGAAAAAAACAGTCATTGTCCACCAATATACTTTGAATTCCATAAAAGTTTCCAATACAGAAATAACATAATGGAGAACATTCAGAATGTTAAGATGCTGGCTAGGGAGTTCTGGGAGTTGAAGTTCATGCAACGTAAAAACCAGAAACACTGGTCAATGGGAAAAAAGAAAGAGGAGAAACCACCAAAATATCTCAGTGTAAAATCAATCCGTTGGTAATGTCAATAGAAATTGACAGTGTGGTAGCTAACTAATCTATCAATTAAAAGGAATGGAAGAATTCCAGAAATGAGGCAATGAATTATCAGGTACACAAGAATAACCTAATAATCTTCCTAAAATTATAAAAAATTCCTCAGGCGTTTTAAAATAATATTAAAATATTTATTCATTAGAAATTATTAACCCCCTATGTTTAGAACATTTAAAAGCAAGGGGGATGAATTAGTATAACAAGGTCTGCTTATAGAACTTTTTATCTACAGAAATTTCTAAGATCCTTTTAACATGACAAAAAATTCTAGAAGTTGTAACAAAAAATGTACATGGTCCATACAATAATTCTGTGTTACATATACACTGCTCAAAAAAATAAAGGGAACACTCAACAAAAACATCCTATATCTGAATAAATGAAATACTCTCATTGAATACTTTGTTCTGTACAAAGTTGAATGTGAAATTTATTGCCAGTCTGTGTTCTTCCTAAGTGGACAGTTTCATTTCACAGAAGTTTGATTTACTTGGAGTTATATTGTGTTGTTTAAATGTTCATTTTATTTTTTTGAGCAGTATATTTTAGATTATGAATTTGTTTCTTTGTAAAATACCAACAAAAGTGATGATAAAAATATATGTTACATTGTCTAAAATAAGTATTAAAGGCAAACTCTTGGACCAGAGTTGCATAGGTGTTCAAAGGCATGATTAAAAGTCTCAATTCATACAACAGACTGTCAGAATATGGCATTATCATCCTAAATCAGTTCAGCATTTGAACTGGTTTTTTTAAAAAAGGAGTAAAATTCCCTCCCCCACAAAAATATGCAAAAAAATTAAAAATAAAATAAGGGAAAACTACAAGAAGACATAAAACAAGACAAAAGAATCTGGATCAGGTTTTTTCAGCTTCCATTTGGAATAGGGCTATTAAACATCGAACATTTTGAGCCAAAAAAAGAATGTATAGTACCTTGTCCACTAAATTGTATCAATATTAAAATAAATCATTTTAATTATTTTAAGAAATAAAAATTTAAATACTGAAAGGAATATGACTGATTGCCACAGAATCCATATGCGGTTTCATTGGAAACCTCCATAATTCTAAAACACAACTAGCGATACAAACATTAGGAGTTCTTTTCTATTAGTCTAGATTAGACTGAAGGTAAAGGTTCGTTCTCCAAGTTTATGAGTTGGTTTCTGAACATTTTGTTACCAGGCTAGGTAATGTCTTTAGCCAGGTTTAGGTGATTCCTAAGTGCTGCTGAAGATGTTACCTAACTTGATGAAATGTTCAGAAACCAATCAAAAGCTTGGCGAACAAACCTTCACCCTCATCCTACACCCAAACTACAGATATTTGCCACTATTGCATGAATTAGATTATTTCAAAAATTACACTTTTAAAGCCATTACTATTCACCTGATTATTATGGAGATCCAATTTAATTAAATTAGTGCAATATTCAAGTGCATCAATATTTGTGATGAAATTACAAGACAAATCACATATTTTGAGTGAAACACAGTATGGCATGCTTCGCAAATCATATAGGAAATGTGCATGCAGTCTAACCATAACCAGATTTCTCAGTTTCTTTGCATCTCTTTCTTTAGCAGTTTGGCCATATTCAAGTAGTAGTTCTTTGGAAACACAGACGAGGTATTCTAAAAATTCCTCCTCCATATTTATCTCTTTTATGGTTTATCCATGAGAGATCTAAAGAGGAGAAAGGATTACACTAAGTTATCTTTATTCAGCTTTCCTTTTTTAAAAAAACTTCAAAAACATAAAGTAAATATCCAAAAGCTCAATACAATTCCCCATTTTATAAAAAGATAAGCCACAACACAGAAGCTAGGAAGAAGAAAACATATTTAAGAGAACATTTAAGAGCATGTAAGCATCTGGTGGAGCAATGCCATTTTACATTTTATCAGATGAACAAAATACTTCATACTTACACCACTACACATAGGCAATAGAAATATTCTCAAAGGCAAAATATTGATTTGTTTTGTTACATGAAAGATTTCCTTCCTGGGTCAAGTCTACCAAAATAACAAACAAAAACAGCAATAAAATATAATAATACTTTAAACATTATATAATTTGGCCAATAAAATTGTATTGCCAGACTTTTGAGATAATTTGTTGATGATACAGGTAACCTTGTGATCAATAAAACACATGAGTTAAAAACAATTTTTAAAAGAGTTCATTTTAAAGCTTTCTAAAACCTGAACACAAATTTATAAATTTTAAAATATTATAAAATATAAATAAAATTGTTTTATAAAATAAAATGGCCATGGGTTTCAAGGGTTATACTAACAAATTGTTCTATTGCTAAATGACTGACAATGTTTATAAAGGATGAGTCAACTGTTCATGGTTTCAAAATGATTACTTAAAGAATCACATCTTTTAATAGTTCTGTTTATTTTTGTGGGTTTTTTTAGTCATTCATTACCAAGGCTTATATGTCACTTCAATCTCAACCAGCTGTAAATAGTACACACTCTAATTCAGTAAACAGATTTGGCAATAGCAACACACAATAATGTATTTTAAATCTTACTATGCCAAGGAATAAGATACTGATGAAACTGAAAAGAGATAAACTATCAATTACTGCAAAAGGGATTCCCACACTAAAATCAGTCTCAAAGAACTGTCAAAGTAGTTAGATATAATGGTTGTTCTAAATCTTCAAAGGATTAGTGCCGAATTACAGTCTCTATTATTCCTGAATTTCATAAATTTAAGATAGAAATGTTTACAAGTATAAAACTGAACTAGCACCAGAAAGGCCTAGGTTTTAGTCCATTATCAGCTACAGAAGCTGATTGAGTGACTATTGGTCAATCATTCCTAACATAGAGAAGAGGGACTATTTTGAGCTCTTGAAGAAAAGATGGGATATAAATCTAATAAATAAATTAATACATTACCAGCATGTAGTGTCATATATTTAAACTGAATTTTTTTTTCAGGATGTTCTAGCTTTATGAACAGCAATACTTACAGTTGTAAATAAATCTGTCAGACTTAACTTGAAGTCATAAATTCAGTTTAAATTTCATACATGCATAAGCAGACAATGTTTAGAGTAGCAGCAACCAACAAAGAGAGAGAATCTAAAGTCAAATCATGTAAAATCCCAAGGACTTTACAGTTTATAAGACTGGAAGTCATGAACCTTCACAGCTCAGTAGTGTTCCAGCAAATTTCCTAAGCCCAAATTTCTCTCTATAGACCAATAGTCTCCGATTCTGTCAAAGCACATCTGGTGTTGACCAGACCTAAGAAGCAATGAAACAATAGAGGCTTAGCTTGTTTACAGACTATTTCAAATTTAAAGACTGCAGTAGTCCACATTTCATAAATCCCATGTATTGGAAAGGACTATCTACAGATTCTCAGATGAGCGGATTCAATCCAGCCAAGATATTTCTGATATATTCTAATGCTATAATATATAGGGCTTTAAAAGTAATGTCCAAATTTTGAACTGGCCTTAGAAACCTACTGGCATTGATTGCAGGGATTGAAGCATGTGTTACTGTACACTGGAACTGTCTTGCTGTCATATTTGTTGTGATATTTAATAAGCTCTAGCTTGAATTGTCTCTAAAAGCTCTACACAGAGCTCACTGCAATTGTCCAGTCAAATGATAAATTAGGGTGTGATCTACTACAGCACAGTTGTACCTGACATAAGAAGATGCTGGGTAAAGTTCATCTGCCCATGATTTCCATCTACTTGGTACCTGAACTGGTACTGAAACTTCAGAAGAACGCCAAAGTCATAAGTCAGCTGCTGGCTAATGTAACAACCAGAACCAACATTATCAAGTAACAAGTAAAATTAGGAGAACTTAATCTAGCCTTGTTGTACCCCATTTGGAATTTATAGCCTTCATGCATCAGGTGAGGATTGGCTTAGCACCTGTTGTTCCCAACAACACAACTGCATCAATCAATTTAATCAATTCAGTTTATTATAGTCATAGACCAGAGACCAGAACAAATAAACACTCAGTAAATATACAATTAAAACTTCTAGTCTAAAATAATAAATAATGACTAAAATCTATAATAAAATCCAGTCTGTCAATTATACATGGTCTAACTATACTAAAATTACAATCCATAAGCTGTGGGGCGTTGTCAGTTTAATACTAAAAGAGAAAGGAATAAGAAGTGCAAAGTGTTTGCCACATTTGTTATATAAAATAAATATAGTAAATTGGATACATATTTCCGATTAATCCCCAGTGTTCTTGCGCAGAATCTAGCCACCTGCGCTCAACACAACTGCATAAATTGTAGGGAATGATGGAAGAATGGGAACAATTGTGAATTGAGCTAGCAACATGCCTAAATTCCTCAGCTGTAGCAGATTTGAAATGAAGATTTTCTGCAAGGTAAAATCTATTGGTTTCATGCAGAGAGATTGTAGTGAATAGAGCTGTAACATGATTCTAAATGAAGTTTCTCAAAACAAGGATGGCTGGTTAAACAGAGTCAGATTAGGGATGAAATTATACATATTCAGTCTAAGGGCCTTTCTCTCAATAGCTACTAACACAGGAAGCAGCTTTTCTATAAAAAGCAGCATCTCTATAAACAAACAGATTTATTGGGGGGAAAAACATATGAAAGTTGTATGAAATACTCTTTTAGCCAGTGGTGAAACCATTTTTACTACAGGTTCTGTGGGTGTGGCTTGGTGGGTGTGGCCTGTTGGGCATGGCAGGGGAGAGATACTGCAAAATCTCCATTCCTACCCCACTCTGGGGCCAGCCAGAGGTGGTATTTGCCGGTTCTCTGAACTACTCAAAATTTCCACTACCAGTTTTGCAGAACCTGTCAAAACCTGCTGAATTTCACACATGCTTTTGACCCTAAAGTCTATTCTAGTCCTATAAGGTAGTTTCAATACAGCAATCAATTATTATTATTATTATTTATTTATTAGATTTGTATGCCGCCCCTCTCCGAAGACTCGGAGCGGCTCACAACAACAAAGTAATATAAAAACAATCATACATCTCAAACAAACCATACATAAAACAGAAGCAGCCCAGGGGAATCAATTTCCCCATGCCTGACGACAGAGGTGGGTTTTAAGGAGTTTTAAGGTGGCAAGGAGAGTGGGGGCAAGGGCTTCCCAACTCCTCCCTGGTTAACAAGGGAGCGGGTCACCCTAAACAGAGCAGCCAGGGGAGATTCCGCTGATGCAATTAAGGTGGCATGATACGCGCATCTTGCCACCTTGGGCGCCACTTTGTAAGTCTTAATATGAGCTCTTACAAGTGTTTGATCGGATTTGGACTTACTCTTCCTCCATCGCTTCTCTAGACGTCTCTTCTGGCGTTTCAATTCCCAGAGCTCCTCGGTAAACCAAGGAGCTCTCCGGGGTCTAGTACCACAGAGAGGTCACAACAGCACATCCGGTCAAGAGCCTCTGTTGCAGCCTTATTCCAGGCTACGGCAAGAGACTCTGCCGAACTGTGGATGAGTGCATCTGGAATAACCCCAAGCGCCTTTTGAAAGCCCTCTGGGTCCATCAGGCATCTAGGGCGGAACCACCTAGTCGGTTCCGCCTCCCTGCGGAGAAGGATTGGAGCCAGGAAGTCAAGCCGTAGTAGAAATGGTCTGACCGTGACAAAAGCAACACTTCTAAGCCCCTTAGTCTTACACCATTTACTCAATTGCTCAGAGAGGAATACCATGTCAGGCGCGTGCCCCCCACCTTGTGAGTCGGACCTTGTACTACTTGAGTCAGGTCCATGGCTGTCATGGTGGCCATGAACTTTTGCGCTAGCCCAGAGGTTTCACCGAGCGACGGTAGGTTAAAGTAGGTTAAAGCACAGGCAGGGCTGTTGACACACAGCTGGGAGGCAGGTACGTGAGCAACAAGCCCACCTGAACCCCTAAGTCCAACTTCACCAGGAAGAACTCACAACCCGCAATCTCTGGAGCAATGAGTCTATGCAGGCAAAGGCTCTCCCTGGCTATAATAGCCATTCCCCCCCTTCCCTGGGGTTGAGGCTGATGCCATATCTGAAACCCGGCTGGGCAGATTTCAGAGAGAGGAACTCCTCCCTCCGGGCCCAGCCAGGTTTCAGTCACACATGCCAGCTCGGCCTCCTCCTCCAGGATCAAATCCCAGATGAGGAGAGCTTTATTTACCACCGACCTGGCATTGAGTAGCAGCAGCCTGAGCCCAGGGCCAGGATTACACTCGTCATTAGTATCCTGGGTTGAGCTCACAGAGCTGGAACATGGGATTGCTATTAAGCAGCAATCCTTCCTTTCCCTGGAATGGCTAGCTCTGTGGCTCCCGCAATATCTGCCTTTCCCCAGCATCACCGGGATATTCTGACCCTCTGCCACCCCAGAGATAGGTGCCCCCTCCCCTCCTGCCTCTCCAACATCAAGTGGGCCAAATATGTCATTCATACCATTCCCATTCACCTCATCCATACCATAATTCCACCCACCCCACCCATCCTACCCATACCAATCATTCATTCCAAACATATTACTACACCCTCCCCAATTATCCATCAATTAAAAAACCCTCCAATAATGTAATTAAAATATAGGTTACGTTAATAATAATTAAAACACTAATAAAAATAAGTAATATATATATATCTTGCACAATTGCTAAGGAATGTTTTAAAATGTAATATTTTCTAACTTTGCAAAATTAAAATCTCACTTAGGTCACTGAAAATTACTGCAGAAGTAATTTATATAGTCTTAACTATGTCATAAAATTAAATGAGACTGTACTTTAATTTTTATGGAATCATTCACCTCCTGTCAATATGCTTAGTCATAGTTTAAAGAGATGTCAAATTTGATATTTACAGAATTAACAACAATTCAAAAATATATTTCTATATTTAAAGGCAAAGAAACTACTCACAGTTTCACATATATACAATCATTTCATTATGACCAAGACAAGGTTCAGACAATTCCTTAAAGAGAATTCTGCCTTATTCTTAAGACTTCTTTTATTGCAAGATTTGTTCATGGTAAAACCACATCAAAGGGCAACATTGCTTCATTTTCTTTCATTTGCACTTTGCACCCTTATAATCTTTGGCAGACTAAGCATAAGCTTTTAAAATTAAAAAGACAGTAAAGATATCTATCAAGAATCTTAAAATGGGCCATGGTACAGGAAATAAAATTTTCACGTATCGATAATCTTACATCAATAACCTTTCTTTAATGCTATTGCATACCTAGTCAAAATTACAATTGAGATCCACAAATAGAACTGTATAGTTTATTCAACTCAAATTAACTGATACATTTGCTTTGCAATCCTACTATTAAAATTAATGTGTATATAATAGATTACCTCATTTGAAGAACAAGAAACCTAGGCAAAATTATTTCTTTGTCATTTTTCTTTGGCTCTTCAGAGAAAAGCATAAAAAACTTGTTTTGCTGGAAAAAGATTATGTTTGTGGAAAAACTGATAAACTAAGTGGCTTAAACAAGAGGTTTCAGATGAGAATGACAAATGAATAAACCTTTTTAACTCAAGCCACAAACATAGCAAATACCATATTTTGTGAATGTAAATAAATAATAAATAAATACATTGGGGACTGGTATTATTTTGCCGGAGGCTCGGAAAACATAATCATTTCCGTTCTAACCAAAGGACAAGATAATATTTGATTGTTTTTAACCCAATGATTGTAGGAATTGAGGCCCATCTGGGTCATTCTCCAAATAACGCATTCGTTTTTGAAAAAGAAGCTATTTTGTTTTGCATTATCAGGACTGTCCCCAAACATATTTATATTACCTATGTCTATGATCAAACTTAATAATATAAGCTATTCAAATCTTACATCTGTCAAGAAATATTTTTTCTTTACACAATTACTTCTTTCAACTTTGAAAGGCATTGGCAGTTATCCAGAATTCAGCAAGTGCTTTATTTCCCTATACAATCCTATGATTTAACTAGATATTTTTTTTAGTGAAGTATATATCAACAACCTGTGAGCTTTTAAGGGAACCATATATTAAAGCTTTTGTGCAGCTCTGTCTTCAATACAATATGAGCAATATTCCATTTTTCTTGAATTTGAGGGATTTGCTTCAGCTCTATCTCATGAACCTTATGCTCATATAGACAATAGCTACATAGCAGCAAAGAGAATTTTCAGTATATACAGTATTTGCTTTCCACTAGTGGTCCAACAGTGGGTTTCACATTATGTTACTACCAGCTTGCCACATGCGGGCACGCACACTTCCTGCACCTATACACCCAGTTCATGCATCTGCCTGTCTTCTGCACTGTGTCGGCCTTCCATAAATGCACTTTGCGCATATGCGCGCCTTCCGCACTTGCCCCTGGACTCAAAAATAGGATGGTATAGAATTGGGGTGGGCCCACCTGGGAATTCCACTACTGGTTCAGGCGAACCAGTCCAAACTGGCTGAAGTAGCAAAAATCTGGATTTTGGTTACCCAGATTGGGTAGCTTTATCAATTGTAAACCCAACTTTTTTTCCCCCAAAAGGCAACTGGACTTTCTCATTTTTTTTCCTTTTGTTTTTGCTTCACATCCAAGACATTTCTGAATCTCTTCAAAAACATCTTGGAGAAGTAAAATGTTTTCAAAGAAACCCCCCCCCCCCCCAAGAAACTCTGTTTGTTTGTTTGGTCAGTCAAGTACGTATTGGTAGCATACATAGATATAACACTGTTTATATACATGAGATGGGTACTAATAAGAGGGAAACATTAGGACAGGGATGGAAGGCATGCTGGTGCACTTATGCACTCCCCTTACTGACCTCTTAGGAATCGGATAAGATCAAGAGTGGATAGACTAAGGGTAAAGTTTTGGAGGATTGGGGATGAAACTACAGAGTCAGGTAGTGAGTTCCAGGCATTAACTACTCGGTTGCTGAAGTCATATTCACTACAGTCAGGTTTGGAACAGTTTACTTTGAGTTTGTATTTGTTGTGAGCTCGCATATTGTTGTGATTGAAGCGGAAGTAGTCGTTGAAAGGAAGGACATTGTAGCAGATGATTTTATGAATTATGTTTAAGTCGTGTCGAAGTATGCTCTGGTTAGTAGCGTGAGATTACCAGAGAAGAAGCTACGTAAGATTAGGTTAACAACTCTTGAAGCTTTTTGGCGATCTTGTTGCAGTGGGCTTTGGTACTTAGATCATTTGATATGAGTATTCCAAGGTATTTTGCAGAGTGAGAGCTGTTTGCAATGCCTTGTCTATTCCACTTGTATTTGGTGTTCTTTTTGTCAATGTGTAGGACAGAACATTTGTTGGTTGAGATTTGGAGTTGCCAGATGTTTGACCATTCTTACACAAAGTCAAGGTCTTTTTGGAGGGTAGAAGCATTATTGGTGTGTTGAAGAATTTTATATCATCATCGAAGAGAATACAATTGTTTGTAATGTGACCGCAAAGGTCATTTATATAGAGTATGAACAGTGTTGGTCCTAGTACGCTGCCTTGGAGTACAGCGCTGTTAACAGGAACAGGATTAGATAGAGCGCTCCCTATTTTGACCACTTGTTGTCTGTTTGATATGAACACTGTTATTCAGTCATGTAGGGGTCCAGAGATGCCGTAGGATTTCAGTTGAAGAAGTAGTTTATCGTGAACTACTTGATTGTTTTTGCAGAGTAGGAGTTATAGGTTACAGGATAATTTTTTTCTGAAACCAAATTGTTCGTTAGAGAGTAGATTGTTAGTTTCTGGATGGAGGGTAATGGATTGGTTTATGATTGATTCCATTACTTTGGACATGACACAGCATAGAGAAATTGGTCTGTTGTTTTCTACTAGACTAGGATCTCCTTTTTTGAAGATGGGAATAACTGTGGTAGTGACCATAGGTTTGGTAGGGAATTGGTCCAGCAGGATTTTTCAAAAATTATGCTTAGTGGTTCAGCTATGGCTGTGGAAAGCTTTTTTAGGAAGTATGCACATAGTCCATCAGGCCCGAGTGATCGAGAAGGTTTTAGCATTTTTGAAAAAAATTGGTACAACCATGACTAGGATGATTGAGAATATGCAGACACACAAACACAGTTAAATTAAATGGATTTATACTCTGGTAAATGTGAATAGTAGGAGTAGGCTACAAGATCCTGACAGCAGAACAAATGGACAAGCAGAAGGGGGAATGGCCAATGCCGTGGCATCACAGAATTTCCCTTTGCTCCATAGGAGAACTCCAATACCTCTGCCGTCTGGAGACATGGTTCTTTCAGAACCAGGTTGGGACCACCCAGAAGGATTGGGGGAAAAGGGGAGCACCTGCCGGTGGACTGGGAGGGGTGGCAAATCCCCAGGGAGCCGGAGCAGATTTTTGGCTGGTGGTGACGGGAGATGACTCTAGTCGTCCTTAGCTGTAGCGGTTGCTTTCACATGGATTGGTATTGCGAGGTTGGAATCATCTGGGAAGGAAAAATTGAAGATTTGTGCTGGAGATATAGAAAAATGGAGGCGGGTGATTGATTTTGCCAAAGTAAAGTTAAAAAGAGACTTTGAAACACTTTAAGGGAAGAAAAGGACCGGAAATTAAGGTGGGGCTGTCCTGGTATGTGGATACAAGAGAAAAATAAGAGTAAAAGGGGTATACAACTAAAGCCCATTAATTAAAGATTTTGAACTGCATTTTAAAAGACTGAATAAGGTATAAGAAATTTGGCTGGAAAAAATCTTTGAAGGAATTTGAAAATTGGACTTAATATAATATTAATGACAAAAAATAATATGGAAATTAAATAAGAAAGGCAGAGCTAGAGGACGGAACAGAGTATACCATCTGGTGGCTGGAGGAATAATTGCTATGGTGGAAGATTGTTACGATTAATTGCCCAACTGCTGTCCTTGAAAGATGGAAAGATGGAAAGCCAGAAAGCGGAGGCTTTTTAAAAAACAGATTCCTAATTTGTTATAGTTTAGAAAGAACAACTGGACTCTACTAGAAAAGAATGAACTGAATAAATATTTAGAAAAACAAGAAACGGAAGGATCTGGATTTTTAATTATCAACAAGGAAGTTTATAAATTACAGAAGGCTGTGGAATACAATTTGTTAGCAGCTGGTCTGATTAGGAAACCTGGTGACTGGTTGATTAGAGGTTTGGTGATAAGTGATTAACAAAGACCGGTGACCACTCTGAATGAAAGCCGAAACTGTAATTGAACAGACTCTGCCAAAATAAAAGACTTTCCCCCCCCCCCTCTTTCCTTTCGAATTGAGGACTATGATTTTAAAACCAGGAAGGGAATTGATCAAGAAGAAATTATTGAGTTTTTCAAATAACTTCTTAATGATCTTAGAAGATCTTTTGGAATTACAGTTTATGAGGAAAAAAGAATGGAAAAATGGAGGAGACAATCCTGGAAGACAAGAAGAACATTGATAATGAAATTTTGATTAATGATTATGTTGAACAAATTGATACAAAATTGATTCCACTAGGGTTTACAGTGACATTATTAATGATATTAAAATGATTATGCTCAGATTAATGAAATGATGAAGAGTTTGAGAAGAACAAGGTTATAAGTGGATGGGGGGAAAGTAGATTTTTACAGAAAATAGTGCTGAGAAAGAGAAGAAGAGTAGGGAGAAAGAGAAAGGGAAGTTTTTGTTATAAAGGCAAAAGAAAGAATGGGAATAATATATGGAAACAGTGATGGAGACACTATATTTATAAAAAGAAAGTGTTGAAAAGATTGGGAATAAAATGGGGAAAGAGGGATGGAGTCAGTCTAAACACAAAAAGGAAATGGATGAGAAATTAAAAGGAAATGGATGAAGGTAACTGGAGTGCTACGGAAAGATTTCATTTAGATCTTTTTATTACTATTTCAGTTTCTTTTTCTTTATTATAATTAATGTCCTTGATTTAATTGAGATAAGATTGCTGACTGTCTAGAATTTGATATTTATAATTAATATAACTACTTAATTAAGAGCAAAGTATTTTCTGTTCTGTTTATGTAGCTTGACATTATATATTAGAAGGAAAATTATGGTGACAGATTAATTTTTTGATCGATTATAGTTAATTACCAGTTTTAAAGGTGGATATTTAAAGATTAGACAAAATGGAAATAGTTC
Organism: Erythrolamprus reginae; assembly: GCF_031021105.1. NCBI lineage: Eukaryota > Metazoa > Chordata > Lepidosauria > Squamata > Dipsadidae > Erythrolamprus > Erythrolamprus reginae. Next base: position 89,530,611 of record NC_091952.1, read on the forward strand.
AAATGAGTAGCTCTTTAGGATTGATTATTGTGTTATAAATGAGATCACTTATAGGTGTATTTGGAAAATATATTATGTAGAGATTTGAAGAACTAAATGATTTGGTATAAGGTCAATAAAATAATGAAGACTGTATGAGAAGCATAATGGTAGTTTAAGAAAACTATACAAATGACTATTTTTTTTATGGGGCATTTGGTTACGATAAAATGGTGGGGGATGAATGATTAATAAAAAATTAATAAAAGGGAAATAAGATAATCTGACTTAAAATTAAAAGGCATGAGAAATAGTAACTATCTTGGTAAATTAAGCAAATAGCGGTTTATTTGGGGGGGTTGAAATTAATTGGTAGATATCCTAGAATACAAAATTAGATGTAGGGTTTTTTTTTGAAGCACAATAACTTTATGAAAATATACCTAAAATAAATTGTTTTACATATTAAGAATATATGAATTTTCAAAATGTATAAGCAATTGTTTACTATATTGTTACATTTAAAGGTACATATGGATTAATGTATGGATTATTGGGAAAAAAACTTTTGCAAAAATAAAAGAACAAAAGGACAAGTGACCGTTCTGCTACCTTTACTTGTACACAAATCCTCATCTTTAGCTCTAGTTCTCAGATATTACCCATGTACATCCTTACTAAGTTAATTCAGCCTACGTAATTAATTCATGATTTGGGACAGGGAGTCTTTAATTTTTTTCTTCTTAGAATTCTTTCCCACTTTTAAAAATTATAGACAGGCCTCCAAACTTTTGTTTCTAAGGGTTCTATCTATTTATATTAAAACTTACACATTCACTGCTCCTAGTTTCTCAAGATCATTTGATGAGATTTCAGCATGACTGGCGAATACAGGGATTTTGATTTCACTAATCCCTGTGGGATGGGGGACACCCCAGGTGTCTTAGGAGGGTACTGTTTAAAGAAAAATCTTCCTTTTCCATGGTGGTGGTGTGGAGTTTATTATTTTTAAAGAAATTGTAGGAGGACATACTAACCTTTGAAAAGAATACACTATGCTTTATCTAATCTCATTATTATTATTATTATTATTATTATTATTATTATTTATTATTATTATTATTAATTAGATTTGTATTTTATTAGATTTGTATGCCGCCCCTCTCTGTATTGCTTGGCCTTAAAACTGCCCATGTGCCTCACATGTGGCAGAACATTTCATGTCCGTATAGGCCTTACTAGCCACTAACTAGAGAACACATTGTGTACAGCCCATAACCCATTAGATGTCAAGTTCCTCTTCAAACATGATGGACATGATGAACACGATCATCAAAATTGCACATAGGACGGAGGGATGAGAGGCCCATGTTCAGAACTGGTTTTAGCTAGAATTTGTTGGCAAAGAGACACAACCCCCAGAATAGTTATTAGAGCTAAATTGTAAATAAGGGATAGGGGAAAATGTATCCATTTTAGGTGCCTCAGATAGATTGTGACTGCCTGAGTACTCAGCCAATGAGGAAAAGGCGGGAGACAAACCTGCCACCTGGGATAGAGATATTTGTTTGTTTGTTTGTTTGTTTGTTTGTTTGTTTGTTTGTTTGTTTGTTTGTTTGTTTGTTTGGTTGGTTGGTTGGTTGGTTACTTACTTACTTACTTACTTACTTACTTACTTACTTACTTACTTACTTACTTACTTACTTACTTACTTACTTACTTACTTACTTACTTAGACAAGTACATATTGGTAGTAAAGATATAACAATATTTATATACATGATACTAGTTAAGAGAGAAACATTGTCAGGGGACAGTAGGCACACTGGTGCACTTATGCACACCCCTACTGACCTCTTAGGAATCGGATGAGGTCAACAGTGGTTCCCAATGGGTAAATAAAGTATATTGTTGGCTTAAGATGTGTCCACTGTACTTGTGTATGCATGATACACCCTCTTTGCAAAGCAGGTGCTCACATTTACCATACAGTAGGTAAAGTTAAGTGAATCCCACCTCTGACACACACCCCAACCAAAGGTATAGAAGAACTGGAAAAAGGGAAGTTATCATTCTGCAGAGTAATTTTTGCTCCTTTCCACAACTTTCTCAGGGTAAGGTAGCTCGCGGGATACAATGACTCTTGGGCAGGGTTCCTCAAACTTGGCAACTTTAAGACTTTTGGACTTCAATTCCCAATTGAATTCTGGACACAGTGGCTGGAGAATTCTGGGAATTGAAGTCCACAAGTCTTAAAGTTGTCAAATTTGAAAACCTCTGGTCTTGGGGGATCACTCCTTAATGACCAGATTGGGACCATTATTAATGATCATTAATGACCATTGTCCCTACCGTCCCTGTCCTACTGTCTTCTTTTATCATTACTTTCTATGTTATGTTAATATAAACTACTATTCTATACTAGATAGATAGATAGATAGATAGATAGATAGATAGATAGATAGATAGATAGATAGATAGATAGATAGATAGATAAAAGGAAGCAGCCCTCATTCCCTTTGCAAGCTACTCTCTTAATAAAATATACTTAGGTTTAAGCAGAAAGAGTCAGATTCCAGGGTTTAAGAGCTTTCTTCTCCCTCTTGGTTCTTGCCAAGCTCCGCAGAAGAAGCAAAGCTGGTCTCTGAGCAACTCCGGACACTTTAACAGCTGGGACCGTCAACCTCGGTCTCTCTCCTCCTTTCCCTCCTTCAAGCGCTTTTCCTCACCGACTCCCTCCCCATCCTAAACGACCCCCCGGCGGCCGCCTTCCTGAGACAGAAAGCGGATCCCGGATTCAAGAGACGCCTGCCGGTTGCCAAGCAACCGGGCGGCACCGAGGCCTACTCGCCCAAGCCCGGCCCCGTTAAGGAAGAGGCGGTAGCATCGTCGGCTTCAGGGCGGAAGCGAGAGCGGGCGAAGCGGCGATCCGACCCCCAGGATGCCGCTGGCGGGAGACGCGGAGGCGCGGTTGCGCGCAGCGACGCGGAAGAGGCTGGAGAAATTCGCCGGGTTGAGAGGTGGCCACCTGGGCTGTCTCGGTTTTGGGGCCTCGGCAGTAACTTTTATGAATGGCTAGCCGGGTGGGTGGGCGGCTGTGGGAATAGGGACTTCCGCGTAAATTGCTGGTGCAGAAACCAGCGTTCAGATTCCACGTCTTCCCTCCTCTATTATTTCAGTGGGAAAGAAACGCTGGGATGGGGGCTTAAAATGCCTGCATCTTGGGCGTAGGTAGAATTCCTTTGTTAGCCCAGCTTTGCAAACTTGGTTTACTGAACCATGCTTGGAGCTCTGTTATGGCTATATTAGCTCAACATGCTATGCCCGAATCAAACTGTCACAATTTAGTATGATCAGGGGTGGGCTACTGCCTGGACGTGAGAGGGGGAGAGCGCAGTGGGGGAGCGAAAATGGAGCTCCACCTCAGAGCACCCAATTTGCACCGAAAGATGTTGAAAGAAAATGCAGGGCGCCCTGCATAAGCCATACCCACAGTGTGGTAGTAAAAATTTTGGTAGCCCTTCACTGAATGATATAGTATAAACCTGCATTTATTTCTGACGAGGCTTTGCAGTAATGGGCTGCTGCCCCGGGAGGGGGGAGGAAGCAGTGGGGGTAGTAAGTTTATGCACTATTTATTAAATACTTAATAGGTTTTTTATTGTCCTTCCTTCTCTAGTATCTTAGTATGATCCTTAATTACTTTTAAAACAGGAAATAATTAAATAGTATGTTTTTACCCATAAACACTCTAGAACTGAATTTTTATAGCAATTAAAGAAAATTGAGCTACTTGCCTAATCTGTTGTCATACTGAACCTTGTGGGTTCAGTACAAAACCTTAAAATGTTACTGTGCCCCTCAGCAAATAATGCTGTCTATCATTTGTCCTTTATGTGGCTGTTCAAATAATGTGACTTAACTGAAAAAGTCCAAGCAAACTTATCTTGGTCAGCAAGCCACTCCTACCCTGTCACGTGACATTTAAGCCACCGCCATCACATGATTGTCAAGTCACTTCCCCCTGGTCACATGGCCAGCAAGCCACACCCACACAATAAGCCACAGCCATAGTGTGGCAGTAAAATTTTTGGCAGTTCATCACTGAGGCTTTGTAATAAATGAATTCAGAACTTTTTATAGGGTGGAAAGTAGTTGATGTCAAATTTATTGTTCTGTTCATATATAAATGGTATATTGGCTCTTTGTAAAGGAACAAGCACATCAGTTGTCATTCACTATAGAAAATACAGTATTCTCATCTTGATAAAACTAAGCATATCTGTATCTGACCAATAGACTTGGAAATTTATATATGCAATAAAAGCATTTTAGTTCTGTGTGAAGTAGGGGAGTGCAAAACTCACAGATTTGGGAACAGAATATTGAACACCAGATATTTCTGATGTGTTCCAACACTGTTTTTCTTCCAACCACATTTACTTCTGAAAATTGTCATGCCCTTTCCTTGCTCCCCAAACATAACTTTTGTACAGCATTGGAAAAGCATATAAAGGACACATTTTCCAATATGCTGGAATGCATATAAAGCACCTCTTTTTGAATGGCTAAGCACTTTTGCAGGCTCATATAACATGGATTATCTTATGTCCTGTAAAAGCAATTTTGCAAAGAGAGATCAGGAAAACAATGTTTGATAAAAAAAATAAGGTTGAGATTAATACTGCATGCTTTCCGAAGAAATGCAAACAGAACACCTTTTTTAATAGAGCCACAGAAAAGATACAGCTATTTTAATCATTTCATCATTAAAGAAGTGCTGCATTCATGTGCCCACACATTCCAAAGTATCTTTTCCACATTATTTTCAATTCATTTTTGGCAGTTTAGGCAGCGAGAAGGAAAGTTTTAATGGACAACTATACATTAGAATCAGGTGAACCTGAACCCAAGGAAGAAGAAAATGGATGAACTTAAGTAGCTAACTGCAGTGTAAGTAGGTTGTAGGTATTTTATGGTGGTGTTTGAGGAATATCACTTGCAGCCAATTGGAGTAAGAGTACGAATCCCAATTCAAGAATTTTGAGTCTTGTTTGGGGTAAGAACATTTCATAATTGTATTCCTTGTAATGCCATTTCCTTTTTTCCAATCAGGTAAAACTGTGCAGACTGGAGAGTTTTGGGATGTTGTTGTAATAACAGCAGTTGATAAAAAGCAAGAAATAGCTTATCAAAAACAATTATCAGAAAAGCTGAAAAGAAAAGAATTGCCCCTGGGAGTGGATTATCACGTTTTTGCTGATCCTCCTGGACCAAAAATTGGTAGGTTCTGCAATTTAGAGAAAATTAATATTGGCAAAATAAAACATATATACCCATACATACATTCAAAACATAATACAATCCATCCAGAGATGGGACCGAAGCATTTGTAGGAAGGATGAGCAGAACAAGCAATGGAACCTATGCAGGAAATTGAAATAGAAATCTGAAAGAACAGAATTTGCACAGTGAGGTCATAATGTATCTCAGTTTGCTGCAGATATCCATTCATCATGACTCTGTTGAACTTCTGCATGTGGGAAACAGGCTGCCATCCTTCAAACCAAATTAAGAACTTCTGTTTTCTTTCATTAAAATCCATGGAATTTAAAAATACATTAGCTGGCTTTTGCCTCAAGTTTGTTAAGTTTAATTTTTCAATCATCTGGTGAGCAGAAACTGAGACAGTTTATGGTTAAATGTTCAGTACAATTTGATTAATTTTCAGACAGATAAAAAGGTTCTCCTTCTGGTGCATATTATGACAGCTGTATCTTTTACTGAAAGATTTCCAGAATGTCATTAGAAGCCAAATTATATTAATTAAACTTTCTAAAATATGTTCAAATACTATTATTATGCTTCTTTTGATTCAAATGTAAAACTCCATTGCCATTAATGAGCTAGATGTTCTTTTGGACAACTTATCAATTGAATATACTCAAGTATTTTTCTAATGTAGGTAATATTTGTATTACATTTCACTGTGCCTCAGTTTGTGAAAACATTTTCCTTTAAAATAATTCTAGGGAAAATGGAGAGATCTGGACATGAATCATATATTTCAGATCAGCTTCATGATTTGTATTGCATATTAATCAGCATTATGTGTGTGTGTGTGTGTGTGCGCACGTATGTATGTATGATTGTATGTATGTGTATATGTATGTATACATGTATATACATACTTACATACATACATACATATGTAAATATAAATATATAAAACATTTCCAGTTTATAGTTTTCAATCCAAACTTTTAAAATGTTTTGAAAATTTTACAATAGGTTTTAAAAAGAAGAGAGTACTTCTCATAAAACAGATACATTCTTGACAAAATAGTTTTTCATTTTATTTGCCTAATTTGGCAAATAGGATACATTTCATGGCTGTTGTTTGATGTTACAGTTACAGATATTACAATTGAGAGTTTCATGTCTTTTCTATGACCACTGTAAAAATTATGATGACTGATCCAAGTTCACTTAATAAATTTTGTGGTGGTGTGTGATTTGAAGTAACATGTCTTTCAAAAGATAGATGTATCAGTTGGTTGCAATGTAATCCTGTTAATTGTTGTTATTCCAAAATATAAATATGTTGAAATGTTTTGTAGGAAATGGTGGATCAACACTTCATGCCCTTCAGTGCTTAGAAGAGCATTATGGAGATAAATGGGATACCCTCACTAACATATTAATTCATTCTGGTAATTTTTATCCATCAATTTATCTTATCTTATGTAGGGTGCACGTCTGTTTGTGTTTTCCCAGAAGAGAGTAGTGAAGATGAATTGGGTTTCTTTCCACTACAAAATTATATTCAAAGTCAGATAAGCATATTTAAGTTAAATTATAACTGAAAATGTGTTTAAAATTCTGTTCAAAACTCCTTAGAGAAAGGAAGGATTGTAGAACAAATAGTATTAATGACCCACAAACATTCAGTTATTTATACTTTATTTAAAGTATAAATAACTGAACTTGGAAATCCTTTATGATTTTTGGCACAATTATTTTACAACTCACTAGAAAGCAGTCATTTCAGTGTCTCTTTGCATTAGAATATGATGAATCACAGATTCATTGGTTTCTTATATTGATGTTTGGAACTTGGAGGAGGCCAACTATCTGTAAGTTCCTCCACACAGTGTAAGTGCTGAAGATAAGATCACAACCTTTTTAAATGAAGGTTTATAGCAAATAAGTGAATTCTAAACGTTGGGGGTTCTTCCAGAGTTGTCATAATAAAAATGCAGGGTGTAGAGTTCACCAGCTTAACATGTATGTTAGCTGTAACCTATCTGAAGAGTCCACCTTGTACTGGTTGTACATTTGGTATTCTATATGAGGTATCATTTAAAAAGGGTTAAACAACTACAGTTCATGCACAACAAAGCCATCCAGCTCTTTGTGCAAGTTGAACTGCACTACATAGGAAAGTGTTTCTGAGTTTGGTGTAAACTGTTACTGTTAACCTATAAAGCTTTGACTTACCGTATATACTCGAGTATAAGTCGACCCGAGTATAAGCCAAGGCACCAGGTTTTGCCACAAAAACCTGGGAAAATTTATTGACCCGAGTATAAGCCGAGGTTAGAAAATGCAGTGGCTACTGGTAACTTACAAAAATGGAAACCAATAAAATTACATTAATTGAGACATCAGTAGATTAAATGTTTTAGAATATTTATTTTAAAGAAAACCAAAATTAGCTCTGTAAATTTAAAAGAGGGTAAACGAAAGCAATCTGGTAATAACAATAAATTAAAAAGTAAAAAAAGTAGCTCAATCAGCAACCAAGCTAAAACCTATTTCTAACCCTAACCCAGGGCTCTTTAAACTTGACAGTTTTAAGACTAGTGGACTTCAACTCCCAGAATTACTGCACCAGCCATGCTACTTCAGGAGTAGGAGTTGAAGTCCACAAGCCTTAATCTTTCCAGGTTTGAAGACTCTTGCATTTTTAACTCTAACCCAGAGGTCTTTAAACTTGAGTTTTTAGAAGCCTGGAGAGAGTTCATACTGTCCCCCCCCCCCTCTTTAGCTTGCTGGCTGGCTTGTTGGCTTGATCTCCCACACCTGATCCTCCCTCTTCCTCGTCTCCCTTTATTGCCCCATGTGTTGTGCAGGGAAGCAGATTTGCTAAAGAGATCCACTTGGGACGGCAGCAGGGAAAGGAGGAGGTGGAGAGGCAGAATAGCCCACAGCTGCGGGGAGGAGGAGGAAAGGAAAGAGCTGCCCTCCTTCTCCTCCTTCCCCTGCTGCCATACCAAGTGGATCTCTTTAACAAATATGCTTCTCTCTCCGGCTGGAGGCTTCTAAAGCCTGGAGAGAGTTCATGCCGTCCCTGCCCCGTCCTCCCCGTTTAGCTTGCTGGCGGGGCGCCCTCTTGTGGTGATTCGGCGCCCTCTTGTGGTGACTCGAGTATAAGCCGAGGTTGGTTTTTCAGCCCTTTTTGAGGCTGAAAAACTCGGCTTATACTCAAGTATGTACGGTAAGTTCTCTGATCATACCAATCTCACAATTTTGCCGTTTTTATAGTTATATTAACTCTTTTATCTTACTACTTTATGTAAATTGCAGATTTATTTTAGGAATATTTTTTAAAATATTCTGTCACTGAAATATTTTGTAGAATTTTGTAGAATGCATCTCTGTTCACTTTCTTTGGGTTACGGGTGCAGATAATTACTCCTGATTATGTTCCCCTACCGCTGCGCCTTCCCTTGATGTCAAAATCTGATTTAGAAGGTATGGGGGGATTCTCTAAAACAAATGGTAAGAATTTGCACAGAAAAAGTGGGTGGGGAAGCAAGTCCATTCATGAATAGAAGAGCAATTGTTCAGCACTGGACTAATCCTATATATACTGTATAATTTTAAGAAACAATTGAAGCAATAACTATCTTCAAAGTATGCAGTACAGTGATCCCTCGAGTATCGCGAGGGTTACGTTCCAAGACCCCTCGCGATACTTGATTTTTCGCGATATAGTGGTGCGGAAGTAAAAACACCATCTGAGCATGCGTGCCCTTTTTCCATGGCCGCGCATGCGCAGATGGTGGAGTTTGTGTGGGCGGCGGGGAAGACCCAGGGAAGGTTTCTTCGGCCGCCCAGCAGCTGATCTGCTTGGCAGCGCGGCAGCAGCGAGGAGCCGAAGATCGGGGTTTCCCCGCCGCCCACGCAAAGGGGAAACCCCGATCTTCGGCTCCTCGCTGCTGCCGCGCTGCCGAGCAGATCAGCTGCTGGGCGGCCGAAGAAACCTTCCCTGGGTCTTCCCCGCCGCCCACGCAAAGGGGAAACCCCGATCTTCGGCTCCTCGCTGCTGCCCCGCTGCCGAGCAGATCAGCTGCTGGGCGGCCGAAGAAACCTTCCCTGGGTCTTCCCCGCCGCCCACGCAAAGGGGAAACCCCGATCTTCGGCTCCTCGCTGCTGCCCGCCCGCCCGCCCGCCCACCGCTCGCCCGCCCGCCCGCCGCCCACCGCTAGAGAGCAAGAGGGGGAGAGATAGAGAAAGAGAGAGAAGGAAAGAAAGAGATGAGAGAGGGAGGAAGAGAGTGTGAGAGAGGAAGAACAAGATAGAGAAAGAGAGAGAGAAAGAGAGATGAGAAAGGAAGAGAGTGACGTCATCGGGTGGGAAAAACCGCGGTATAGCAAAAAAACCGTGGAGTATTTTTTAATTAATATTTTTTGAAAAATCGCGATATAGCGTTTCGCGAAGATCGAGATCGCGAAGATCGAGGGATCACTGTATTCTACTTTTTGCTCTTTGTGCAGCATCTAAAAGTAGCACTTATATCAAATTAAGGTTCTCAGCATTTCAGAACAGTTGAGGGCAGCTATCAGAATTTGAATGTAAACTTTTACTTGCTTTGTAAATATCTACAATGTTTTAAAACAACGCAACTTGTTGTTAGATTTTGTAATATTTTTGTCTAAAATGCACCACATCCTAGATTTCAGATATTCTGAATATTCTAAGGTTTATCAGGGAAGTTATAGTAAGTATGTGTTTTCACAGATCTTTTTCGTACATCATATTAAAATGTTTATATAAAATATTAAAGAATCAATCTCAGGTAAAATTCTTTCGAATCTGAATGCATATGAATCTGAATACCGGCATGTTTTATTTATGGTAAACATTCTTCTTTTTTTCTGTTTTTATAAAGGTGGTTATAGTCAACGTTTACCGAACGCCAGTACCCTGGGAAAAATTTTCACAGCTTTGCCTTGTGGGGATCCAATTTACCAAATGCTTGATTTGAAATTAGCCATGTACATTGATTTTCCTGCTTGTATGAATCCAGGTGTTTTGATTACATGCGCAGATGATATTGAATTATATAATATTGGTGCAACAGAACTCCTAAGGTTTAATCAGCCTGGATTTACTGCATTAGCTCATCCTTCCAGTTTGAGCATTGGTACAACTCATGGAGTTTTTGTATTGGAGCCTCCGTTACACCTGATAGAAAAAGAACTTGAGTACAGATCTTGTCATCTTTTTCTGCATAAGCCTAGCATTGAAAAAATGTATCAGTCTGGAGCTGTGCATAAAAGGAGTGATTGTCAAACATCACCTTCTGGAGAACTGGGAGATTCACTTATGGAATCTGAGTTTGTATATACAGATAGCTTATTTTACATTGATCACAGCACTGCAAAACTTCTGCTAACATTTTATAAACAGATAGGCAAACTTTGCTATGAAATAGATGCCTATGGTGATTTTCTGCAGGCATTAGGGTCTGGAGCAACAAAAGATGATGCAAAAAAGATTGAAAATGTCACAAAAGAATCAGGTCTAATAGAAATAAAGGAGAAGGTATTTAATATACTAAAAGGTTTGCCTCTCAATGTTATACTCCTAAATAATTCCAAATTCTACCATATTGGAACTACTCGTGAATGTTTGTTTCATTACACTTCCAATAGAAAAATGAAATTGGAGTTGGGTCTGCTGCCAAATGTTTTTAGCATCTGTTCAAACAAGGCAGAAGACTTGGATAAATCAGCTTGTATCATTCACAGTATGCTTAGTTCAAAGTGTTTTGTTGCACCTGGTTCACTAATTGAATATTCTAGATTGGGTTCCAAGATTTCAGTAGGAACAAACAGTATCATCAGTGGCTGTTCCATTGACACAAAAGCAGATATACCCCCAAATACTTTTATGACAACCCTGAGGGTAAGAATTGATGGAGAGTTGAGGTATGTGAGCATAGTGTTGGGCATAGAAGATAACTTGAAACAGAATGTGTCAAATCTTGCAGATATACACCTACTAAATCTTTTTGGTCTTGGTCTTAAACAATGCTTAGAGCTTTGGGGCTTGAGAATTTCAGATGAGCTCTTTTCGGGGGACAAAACATGCTTGAGTTTGTGGACCATTCGAATCTTCCCTGTATGCTCCCATTTAAGTGATTCAGTAAAAGTGTCATTAGAGATTTTAAATTCAGTGCAAAATAAGTCCCCATTTAAGTTAGATAGTTTTAAGCTGTTATCTATTGAACAAATGCTTTGCTACAAAGATGTTGAAGACATGCTGAAATTCCGGCAGCAACTTTATGAAGAAATCAATCTGCAGAAACTGAAAGAGAAATCTATTATATAGAAGTGGCTGAAAAATGGTACTTTCTCCCATATTTTAATTCAATGAGGACTAATTGCTTTCAAGGTTTCCAAACCCCAGAAGCAAGCACTATACATATTTTTGTGTTTCATTGAAGTAGAAATAATGAAACTGCATTAAGACTCTTATTGTAGCATAACATTAATAATGCAAAAAATGCAGATAAACTATTCTTTTGATGAAAACATTAATGAAATATTTCAAATCTATAAAAACACAAAGGAGGAAATTTTCTTCGCTTGATATTATTATGTTTTCAGGGTTTTTATTAATTCAAGTGGGAAATACAAGTTATTAATTAGGAATTTGATTGAAAACTACTTAAAAGTTTTTACATAGGAAAAGTTATTTCTGGCAACATTCTTATTTTTCAGGGTTGCTCATTACAAATAAGCAATAACGTTATTTCTTAAATGTATATTCATAACAGTATTCTGTGTTTCATGTGTAAATCTGACATTGGTTTCATTTCATTGTGATGAAATAAAACAAAACATTGAAATCTGTAAATTTGATGATCAAGATTTTGCTTAACTGTTTCATTCTAAATATGAATGGTACTAAGACAGCTGTCAAAATAATAAAAAGGTGATTTTAAAATGCCTATTAGTCAATTTATATGTCTCCCCATCTCGCATATGTACTGGGTGGCTAAATAGGTAAAACGTATCAATATAAATTGTTTTTTTAAAAACACAGCTGGGAATCATAAAAGCCACTACTAATGTGACCAGGAAACAGCCCGCATTGCATATTTGGAACCCCAGGTTCAAGCATAAACAAAAACCCAAAGTTTTCAAGACCTCATTAAAGATCAGCTGATTCTCAGAATATGTCCTTCCTGTCAGATCTGGAAGGATAGAAAATGGGAAACGTTATTAATAACCTTGTCCCAAGTCGTGTACGTCCTGAAAACAACTTGAATTGTACCCAGAAGCACACTGGAAACTAATGCAGTTTGCAGACTGGCATTACATGTGCCAAATAATCTGTCCCATTAACCATGACTCTACAGAGAGGGACGGCATACAAATCTAATAAATAAATAAATAAATACCTGCACAGCCACATGCCACATTACAGAATCCTCTTCAAGTGCATCTCTACACACAACATGTTGCAATACTCCAGTTTGTGTAAGTTCTTTGATATCCATCTGACAAAATGAATATACAGTGGAACCCCGACATAAGAGCTGCTCTACTTAAGAGCAACTCGAGATAAGAGCTGGGAGGGGAGAGATATTTTTGTTCTACTTACAAGCCCAAATTCGAGATACAAGCGCCAAGGAGCTGTCTCCTGAAGCCAAACGCTAACTTCCGCGTTCGGCTTCAGGAGACAGCTGCGAAGCGGCGCGCGTTTTAAAAGGTTGCAGCCGGCCTGGGGGGCTCGGGGGGGTGCTTGCAGCTTTCTTTCTTGCTCTTTTTCTTTCTCTCTTTTACCTTCCCTTCCTCTATTTCTTCTTTTCTTTCTCCTTCCCACCTTCTTCCCTCCCTCCCTCCCTTCACTCATTCCTCTCTTACTCTCCCCTTTCATAAGTTTCCTTGCTTCCTTCCTCTGATCCTGTCCCTTCCCCCTTTCTTTCTTTCTTTCTTTCTTTCTTTCTTTCTTTCTTGCTCTTTTTCTTTCTCTCTTTTACCTTCCCTTCCTCTATTTCTTCTTTTCTTTCTCCTTCCCACCTTCTTCCCTCCCTCCCTCCCTTCACTCATTCCTCTCTTACTCTCCCCTTTCATAAGTTTCCTTGCTTCCTTCCTCTGTTCCTGTCCCTTCCCTCTTTCCTTCCTTCCTTCCCACCCTCCGTCCATTCATTCACCCATTTCTCTCTTGATCGCTTAAAGCCGGTCCCTGGTGCAAAAAGGGTTGGGGACCTCTGTCCTACAGGATTGGGTGGCAGAGAAGTTGAACATATGTAAATTTAAAAGTTTAAGAAAGTTTACAAGTTAAGTGAAAGAAACTTCATTATTCATTTATATGTACATGTACATTTCTTCATTAAAAACATGTCTTTCTGCATAATTTAGACTAACTTTGTGAGTTTTTTGAGGGCTGGAACCAATTAAAATTATTTACATTAATTCCTATGGGGAAAAGTCGTTCGAGATAAGAGCTGCTCGACTTAAGAGCCCAGGTCCGGAACGAATTAAACTCGTATCTCGAGGTACCACTGTATTTTATTTTCAACTACTAATTGCTTTTTTTAAAAAAAAATTACAATATTTAAATGTATTTAGAGTTTTCGTCTGTTAACCTTTTTTTGGAAATAGATTCCGAGGACAGTCTAAAAATATAAATCATGATTCAAATTGAGCTAAAGACTGAACAATTGAGAACATTACTGTGCAAAAGTTTCAGGCATGAATCCAAAGCACAGAGCATTTTCAAAATATAAAAGTGCCTCTCAAGTATCTTAAATCTGAAGTGATACAAGCATAAGCAATCTTCTCACAAACCATCAAATCCACTTTGGAGATACAGTACTTGTTATTTATGAAATTAAATCCATACATCTCTTAAGCTTAGCAGAGCTTTCCTAGTTATGGATAAAAGTGAAAAAAGGAAGGAGGAAGGGAGAGGGAACAGACCAGGAGGTGAGGACAGCCTGGCCAATAGTAACAGTGTTGACTGGTGTGGGGGGAGAGTTATGATGTTTGCGAATGCTGTGTGTGTGTCCCTGAAGTCTATTTTGTTTGTTTAGTACAGGAAGTCCTCGAGTTATAACCACAGTGGAGCCCAAAATATATGTTGCTAAGTGAAACATTTGTTAAGTGAGTTTGACCCATTTTACGACTTTTCTTGCCACATTTGTTAAGTGAATCACTTCAATTGTTAAATTATTAACATGGTTGTTAAGTGAATCTGGTTTTCCCATTGACTTTGCTTGTCAGGTGGTCACAAAAGGTGACCCCAGGACACTGCAACTGTCGTAAATGTGAATCCATTGTCCGGCATCCGAATGTAAATCACGTGATCATGCAGACGCTGCACGGTACATAAGTGAAAAATTGAGGTCACTTTTCAGCGCTGTTTTACTGAACTATTGTAAATAGAGGACTACCTATAGGTGGGGTTTTTTCCTTTTTCCTTTTTAACAATTTCTGTCTTCATTGTTTGGCTTTGTATGTGGATGAGTGGAACCGGGAGAGGAAAGAGGTAACTTCACTCACCCTTGTATTGAAGTTGACGCAAAATTTTAAACTTTGTTTAGGCAGATTTCTGAGACAGCAATATCACTGTCCTCCATCAATCAGTCAGGTCTCAGTGATACAAGCCAAACCTGGCCATACACCCACCATGAGATCACAGATGGACATGGTCTTATTACAGATAGCACTCTATGCTTTCGCTCATTTTTGTTCTTGTGACAATGTTGCAAAATGTATTAAGCTAAAAATTATGGCTAAACCAAGGTTCATAACTTGTACAGTATACTTTATAAGTGAATCAGTACTGGTCCTCGTCACAGAATCCAACTGATGCATCAGATTCCTTTGACTCCTTATTATATTATATAAATAGGAATAAATAAATTGACGTAGATTTTAACATGCCCCTGGAATCACAATTTAATAATAAACGTAATTCAAATGATTAAGGCAATTAAAGAAAAGTTATGAATTTTTCAATTTTCTAATTGAAATCTTTTAAAATATTACCCATTTCATGTTTTTGTTAATTATAGCCAGGTTTTGTTAATGCCAAGTTTTATTAATGATAGCCATGAAATAATAATAACAATATCCATTTCAGGTTAATCGGCATTATTGTATTTATATTTCAGCCAAAAAAATACAATGCTGTTTTAAGTGATGACAATTTCTAAAATAATCCCTGTCCCCAGTTTATAGGTAGTCAAAAGAAAAGCTCAGAAGAAAGAAAGCCAGCGAATGCCACATTGTTACATGAAATCTTAGGATCTCACATGTCTTTTTGTATGATGGGAGACAGAATGGCTAGAAAAAAGGTTCAGACTCAAATATTCCATCTGGTCTTTGAAAAGCTCGGCAGTTAATAAGTTGCACAATAGCACTCTTAAGTTAGTAAACTGGATGGTATTCTTTTTTGCTTCCAATTTTGCAGAGCTCATATGGTTACCCTCTCCTAGCTTTAGAACAATTCAGTTAAGATCGTAACGTAGATCTGTCATTTTCTTTGTTTGAGTTTAGTTACTGCTCTTTGTCAGATGTAGTTACCGTGTTTTGATTCTTCAGGGCTTCTCAGCTGCATTCTCTAACCTCTTCTATAAGATTAAATCCTTGTGTTTCTGTGCACTGCAGCACCAAGTACCAATTCAATAAATAGCCTACAGTTCTTTCTCTTACACAAAACGTGAAATCTTCCAATAATATAGAGCAACGCTACCTATCCCTTACTGACCTTGAACAGATTCTAGAAGTTTTTTTAAAAGAAAAGATTGGTATGCTTACTCTTTCCTGTTTCCTTTCTCTGAATAACTGCCACATTTATCATTGGTCACTTTCTAATTTTATTTATTTGTATAGCTCTGGCCATGCTAGATTTCATTTCCTCCTGCTGGTTTGTCTGTAAGCTTAATGAAAGCATAAAATGTGGAAGAGATATTTTGGACCACAGCACAGAAGAGCATTTTTCTAGTATATACCAATCCAAATATTTTTCCAAACTTCTATGAAAGTCTGAAAGTATTTATTTTTAAGGGTTGTACTTCCATTATTAATTTAAGGAAAGCACCGTCATGTTAAACACTTTAATTATTTCTTTAAAACCTTTTATATTTTCATCTGTCAGTCTGTCTGTCTGTCTATTCATTTTGGATGCAAACATTGGCTATAAATAAAGATAACTTGCTAATTTTCCAATTACCTCTCATTAGTTCCTAATTCATATCAGTTAAATTTATTTACTGATGAATGTATTGATTTATTTTTGTTTCTCTGAGTTACAGATTTATTAATTTAATACTACAGCCTATTTGCAGTAATAATTGGGTAAATTCATTGCTTATGAGTTTATCCAATAATTACAATCATTGGCTCCATATTCCCTGAGTATGGTCCACTCCTGCTCCATCTGCTTTTAGCAGATCACCACCTAATGCTATGATCTGCCTTTTCTCCCTAAGGCTGAATCTTCATCCATCCACCCACTCAATTTCCAAGGCCCAGGTCCTACCATAGTGGCGATTTCACCCATCCCAGACAGGGGAAGCCAAGCACCCTAA
This sequence comes from Erythrolamprus reginae, assembly GCF_031021105.1. Classification (NCBI taxonomy): domain Eukaryota; kingdom Metazoa; phylum Chordata; class Lepidosauria; order Squamata; family Dipsadidae; genus Erythrolamprus; species Erythrolamprus reginae. The sequence continues at coordinate 89,547,427 of NC_091952.1, forward strand.
AGTTCTTCAATTCCATTGGTTTTCAAAATCATTAGGGTCAGGGGTGGATTCTAACTTACCTCACTGCTGGTTCACTTTCTCCTGAGCCCCATGGGCATGCACACACAATGGTATAAACTCTGAAATATTTTCTGTCCTCCCAAAAAAGCAAAAAGAAGATGGCAACGCATACAAAGTGCCAGAAACATGGCTTCTGTACATGCTCAGAAGAAGAAAAAAACCAAAAAAATATGGCAGTGTCCAGGACTGGTATTGACCATGATGTCAGTGATGTCATCATGATGTCACCAACGGGTCGTTTACTGGTTTGGGCGAACTGGTCTGAACTGGGAGAAGCCCACCTCTGATTAGGGTACTCACAGTGAAGGGCTACCAAAACTTTTACCACCACACTGTGGGTGTGGCTTGTGCAGGGCGCCCTGCATTTTCCCTGTTTACATCCTAAATTTAAGATCCTCAGTATCCCAGCTACCCCACTCTCCCACCACAGCCAAACACAGACACACTTACACTACCATCCTTAGAAAAACCCTCAGCCTCTCTCACCCACTGGCTAGAGTTCCATTCCCATTCATCTGACCCAGCAACCTCGTCCTCAGATTCTCACCCCGAGGGGTAGTCATGCAATGAAACAAACAAGTGAACCTAACCCACAGCCAGAGTCAGGAGGCAAATAATCATCTCTTCCCTTTCTTTAGGGATAACAGAAGGAAAAGCTCTGCAGGTGGCAAGCCCCCCCCAGCACACTGCCATTCTGATGCTATCCCTGCCATCCAGCAACCACTTGCACCCCACTGCCCCCAAAGACTTGCTGACCTCTCCAGATGGAAAGTAGAATCTACAGGAAAATGGATGCTGGTGGCAAAAATAAGAAAATTTAGGGGAATGCCACACGAATCCCAGCAACCGGTTAGGTCCCACAGAGTTGGCCTTCTCCGGGTCCCATCGACTAAACAATGTCATTTGGCGGGACCCAGGAGAAGACCCTTCTCTGTGGTGGCCCCGACCCTCTGGAACCAGCTCCCTCCAGATATCAGAGTTTCCCCCACCCTCCTTGCCTTTCCCAAGCTCCTTAAAACCCACCTCTGTCATCAGGCATGGGGGAATTGAAATTTTTCCCTTCCCCCTAGGCTTATAGAATTTATACATGGTATGCTTGTTTGTATGATTGGTCTCTTAAATTGGGGTTGTTGTTTTTTTGTAGATTATTTTTTAATATTAGATTTGTTACATTGTTTTCTTTATTGTTGTTAGCCGCCCTGAGTCTTCAGAGAGGGGCGGCATACAAATCTAATAAATGAATGAACGAACGAACAAACAAACAAACAAACAAACAAACAAACAAACAAATAAATAAAAAATGTAAGCAATGCAACAGATGCAGCCCCTCTGCTAGTGGGCCCTTGACTGTTTTTCTAGCCAACACCAGGCCCACAGCATAATAGCAGGTTTAAAAAGTGGCCCACATCTTTTCCTCTGGCCCATTTCTCTGTCAAGGCTTTCAGTCAGCTCCTTCAGCAACAGGCATCTCAGCATAGCCAGTTCATAGCCCAATCTTCTAATATGGTTAATGCCTGGTTTGTAGAAACATAGTAGCTCTTGCTTACTCTGGCCACTCCTTTGATCTCTCTTTTAGTCTCTGGCTCACTCCTGCAGTTACAGAATGTGCTCACTCCTGCAGTCACAGGGGCGTGCGTAAGTGCACTAGCGTGCCTTCTATCTCCCTAATTTTTCTCTCTTATTAGTATCATGTATATAAACATTGTTATATCTTTGTATACTACTAATACATACTTGACAAAACAAACAAATAAAAATAAATAAATTAGGGCACCTAACTTCTAGCAGCTCCAATGTGCTTAGTTTATGACATGGTGATCTAATAGACATATCTGAGAAATGATCTATCCAAAAGCAATTCAAAGTACAAACTTGTTTCTTTAAGGTAAATGCAGAACCTTCCAGGACAGGCAGGACACAATTCAGCCAGTTTACTGGTTCTTACTCAATCTATTACCCTGCCCAAGCACTAGTTTGGAAGACCAGTGGCTACACTTATATTACATGAAAGGGAGAAGCAAAGATGGCACTTCAGCCAATATCCGTGGATGACCACTCCCATTAGCTTCATGAAGATGTTTATTTATTTGTTTGTTTGTTTGTTTGTTTGTTTATTTATTTACTAGATTTGTATGCCGCCCCTCTCCGAAGACTCGGGGCTGCCCACAACATCAATAAAAACAATATAGCAGTGGAACAAATCTAATATTAAAAACATATAAAACCCTATCATTACTTAAAAACCAAACAGCAACATTCATACCAAACATAAAACAAAGTATAAAAAAATAGCCTGGGGGGAAAGTGTCTCAACTCCACCATGCCTGGCGGTATAAGTGAGTCTTAAGTAGTTTACGAAAGACAGGAAGCATAAAAAGCATAAGAGATAAAATGGAACTTCGAGGGACTGTATACCTCAATTGTTATTTACTAACTGTACATCATAAATAACCAAATTGAGACAACACACTAGCCAGAATGTTTTTTTTTGTTGTTGTTGTTATGGTTTACTCTGATGTTTAAATGCAAAGATTCAGCTTTATGCATGAGTGAATCAATCCATTAAAGCACATTCATGTCCTAGAACAGTGGATGAACTCTTAGTACACACATTATAATATGTACTAATATTGACGATGATGAACAAATACTTCCTGGTATGACTGAATGTGACATGCCTAGATAATAAATTCTTAGGGTTCCTTTCCCCCCCTAAATTTTCTGATGCTCTTTGGTGCCAACTATAATATGATGTAATGTCTCACTAACAATATTTATTGCCAAACTGTCCTTATCTTTTATTATGTGTCATTCAAAGGTTTAAACCTTTCTTCCTTCTTCATGTCCCATGGTTTTATCCTTTGGATATTTCTGTCAGACTAACATTCAGAGGCGGTTAGATAATTATATAAACCAAGAAGAAAGCACAAAGGAAAGAAGGAGTCACAGTGCTTTTTGTATAGAATTTAAAAACTGAAATCAAACACATCATTCCGTGCACATTCACATACCCTTGCTAATAAATAAAATACTGATATAGGTTGATAATACCTGGAAAGATAGTTGATGATGAATGCTGATGTTGAAAACTAATATTGATTCATAGTCCAACTTCCCCCTGCCAGCCAGCCAGGGGGCTGCGAGAGAAGGCTTTCTCCGCGGGCTTCGGGAATGCCCGCCCTGCCCCTCTCGCAGCCCCTTTGCTGGGAGAGCTTTCGTCCCAGACTTCCAGCAAGGGAGCTGCAGTAGAGGCAGAGCAGGCGTTCCCAAAGCGCTCGGAGAAAGCGCTCTCGCAGCCCCCTCACCGTTGGTGCCTCCGCTCCGGAGCTCCGCCTCACAGCTGATCACCCTGCCGCCGCCCCATGGCTACTGCCGCTGCTGAAAGAAAGAGAGAAAGGGGGGGAGAGAGAGAGATAGCAAGAGAGAGAAAGAAAGCAATAGAGAGAGAGAAAGAAAACAAGAGAGAAAGAGAGAGAGAGAGAGCAAGAGGGGGAGAGAGAAAGAGAGAGAAATGACTCTTGATTTAAAGCATATGGTAAAAAGCACCCAAATAATAACAAAGAAAAAAAAGCCCAGCTGTTTGTGTGTGAACTCTTGAACCATTTCCAATAGCTCACCTCTAATTGGAAATGGTTCAAGAGTTCACACACACACACACACACAAGGGGGAGGAGACAGGGATGGAAAAAGAGAAGATAATAATAGTAATAGATTTTGGTTTTGTTTTATTATTGATTTCTTTTAATAAAAAAAGAAGGGAATTTTTTTCTTATTTATTTATTTATTTATTTTTCTATGCCTCCCAGTCCCAAAGGGACTGTCGCTCAGACACTATACTTTTCCGCCCACACTGAAAAAAAATTAGAGGGAACATTGCTCAGGGTGGCGTACAACAATATAAAAGTACAGCTTACAATTAAAAGAAGTCAAATATAAATATTAAAACAATTACCCCAGTTAAAAACCCATGACTCAAACAATCCAATCAACACATATATACCATTCAATACAATTTGGGCATGAAAGATGTAAAATTCATTCATTTATTTGAAATAAAGATTACAGAATCCCTAAAATGTTTTAGGGCTACATGTGTTCTTTCCAAATATTCAGGATGGAAATTAGCAAACTCAAACAGCATATCACTTCTATCAGATTAATCTATTGTTTCCCCAGATGATCTTTTACAATAATTGACAAAAATTATTCACTCTTCCTACCTAGCAACAACTTCCATTTAAATGCTTGTTTTCAATAGCATTTTAACAACAATCAAGAGAGTGTCTCAGACATATTCAGAATTAATCCATCCATTCTCCTCCCTCCACCTCCAACAATCAGATCTCCAAAAGAATTCATTCATAAAGACTAACTGGATTTGTAGAACAATGGAAAAGATTTTATCCATGAATGTTTTGATTCTCATTCCATAAAGATAAATGTAAAGGTTTCCCTTTCACATATGTGATAGCTGTTCCTCATTCTAGAGGGTGGTGCTCATCTCCATTTCAAAGCCGAAGAGCCAGCACTATTCGAAGATGTCTCTGTGGTCATGTGGCCGACATGAATAAATGCCAAAGGCACATGGAATGCTATTTACCTTCCCACCAAATGTGGTTGGCAGAAGCTGGGACAAATAATGGGTGCTCACTCCATTATGCAGTGCTAGGGATTCAAACCGCTGAACTGCTGACCTTTCTGATTGACAAGCCCAGTGTCTTAGCCACTGAACCACCGCATCCCTACAGGTTATCTAATTCCATATCCACCAGGATGCATTTGGAGTCATTTCTCTGATAGCAACAGCTGCTGAAAATACAACCTCAGTCACTCACTGCAGTTTTAGTTGTTTTGGGCTGTGCATGAAGCTATGGAATGGCTTAAAAGTGTTTGCAAGTACTTTTGCTGTGTTCAACATTAGTTCCACTTTGAGCATTTAACATGCTTCTCTACAGTACAGACGTTTTGTAAACACATCAGTTTTATTTAGCCAGAGGGTGTGTCTTAAATCTCACTTCAGGGTTAAAAGCTCATCCCATCTTTGGGTTTCCTTTATGCCTCTTTAATTCATACAGTTGTTCTGCCCTCAGTAATTAGTTTTACAAGGAGAATATTGATGTCTGTAAAAAATCCCAAAATATTTAGGGCAAGAGAGAGAAGGGTTTTGTTGATATATTTTGAATGGTAAAAGTGTTGAGGCAAGTCTTTTGTTAGGATTTGGCTGCAAAATAACACAAGTTTGTAACATCTTCTAAAGACACCACTTCTAAAGATGCCATCCCAATTGGTCATCATTTTTACTCTGTTGATTGTTGCTAGCAATGGCAGGTTGTTTATGCCTTACAGCTTACTCTTAAGTGAGCAAGGCTGAATTCATCTTTTCCAGTATTGAGTCACCAAATTCACTGCTTCCTAATACTACGCAGATGTGGTAAAGTAAATTGAATTGATCCCACCTCTGGGTGACCACATGAAGATATTAATGCAGTTTCCTGGGCCAAAGTACCCAAATTATTTATCACTAATGATTTCTGAGATCTCTAAGTAACTAGGTTAGCTTACACTCCTGGAATTCCCTCCTGATCTCCTGTTCAATTACTAACCAGGTTCAAATCCTGCTTATTATTATTATTATTATTTTGAATAGTTAATATATACTATTAACTATTAATCTATGAACTTTTTTATTCTCTATTTTATATTGTGATATATATTATTAGTATTTTAATTATTATTAATTTAATTCATTTTAATATTGCTAGGGGGTTTCGTAATTAATGGATGATTGGGGTAGATATGGGACGAATGATTGGTATGAATGTAATGGTTGGGGCGGGTGGGATTATGGTATGAATGTGATAAATGGAAACAGTATGAATTATAGACTTGGCCCACCTGACGCCGGAGAGGCAGGAGGGGAGGGGGCACTAATCTCTGGGCTGACAGAGGGTCAGAATATTCCGGTGTTGCTGGGGAGAGGCAGATATGGTGGGGGCCACAGAGTTAGCCGTTCCAGGGGAACGAGGGACCGTTGCTTAATAACGGTCCCTTGTTCTGGCTCTGTGAGCTCAATCTTGGGTACTGGTGATGAGTGTAATTCTGGCCCTGGGCTCAGGTTGCTGCTGCTTAATGCCAGGTCGGTGGTAAATAAAGCTCTCCTCATCCGGGACTTAATCCTGGATGAGGAGGCCGACCTGGCATGTGTTACTGAAACCTGGCTGGGCCCAGAGGGAAGGAGTTCCTCTCTCTGAAATTTGCCCAGCTGGGTTTCAGATATGGCATCAACCTCGACCCCAGGGAAGGGGGGGAGGAGTGGCTATTATAGCCAGGGAGTGCCTTTGCCTACGTGGACTCATTGCTCCAGAGACTGCGGGTTGTAAGTCTCTCTTGATGAAGTTGGACTTAGGGGTTCAGGTGGGCTTGTTTCTCACGTACCTGCCTCCCAGCTGCGTGTCAAAAGCCCTGCCTGTGCTGCTCGAGGAGGTAACCGGGTTGGCGGTGGAGTTCCCCAGACTTATTGTCTTGGGGGACTTCAATCTGCCGTCACTCGGCGAAGCCTCTGGACTGGCACAGGAGTTCATGGCCACCATGGCAACCATGGACCTGACTCAAGTAATACAGGGTCCGACTCACGAGGGAGGACACGCACCCGACATGGTATTCCTCTCTGAGCGATTGAGTAATGGTCTGAGACTAAGGGGCTTAGAAGTGTTGCCTTTGTCATGGTCAGATCATTTCCTACTACGGCTTGACTTCCTGGCTCCAATCCTTCCCCGCAGGGAGGCGGAACCAATCAAGATGTTCCGCCCCAGACGCCTGATGGACCCAGAGGGCTTTCAGACGGCGCTTGGGGTTATTCCAGATGCACTCATCTACAGTTCGGCGGAGTCTCTTGCGGAAGCCTGGAACAAGGCTGCAGCGGAGGCTCTTGATCGGATTGCGCCTTTGCGACCTCTCCATGGCGCTAGACCCCATAGAGCTCCATGGTTCAACGAGGAGCTCCAGGAGTTGAAACGCCAGAAGAGACGTCTAGAGAAGCGATGGAGGAAGAGTAAGTCTGAATCTGATCGAACACTTGTAAGAGCGTTTATTAAGACTTACAAAGTGGCGCTCAAGGCGGCAAGATGCGCGTATCATGCCGCCTTGATTGCATCAGCGGAATCCCGCCCGGCCGCTCTGTTTAGGGTGACCAGCTCCCTTCTTAATCAGGGGGGAGTTGGGGAGCCCTTGCAGAGTAGTGCCGAGGATTTTAACACGTTTTTCGCTGATAAAATCGCTCAGATCCGGGCAGACCTCGACTCCAATTGGAAAACAGAGTCAGCTGACAACGCGTCAGTTGAGGTGACTGGGGCCCGTACTTGTCCACCTGTCTGGGAAGAGTTTGATCTGGTGACACCTGATGAAGTGGACAAGGCCATTGGAGCTGTGAGTTCCGCCACCTGTTTACTGGATCCGTGTCCCTCCTGGCTGGTTTCGGCCAGCAGAGAGGTGACACGGAGCTGGGTCCAGGAGATTATCAACGCTTCCTTGGGGAGGGGATCTTTTCCATCATCCTATAAAGAGGCGCTCGTGCGCCCCCTCCTCAAGAAGCCTTCCCTGGACCCAGCCGTACTTAATAATTACCGGCCAGTCTCCAACCTTCCCTTTATGGGGAAGGTTGTCGAGAAGGTGGTGGCACTCCAGCTCCAGCGATCCTTGGAAGAAGCCGATTATCTAGGTTCCCAGCAGTCGGGTTTCAGGCCCCGTTACAGCACGGAAACTGCTTTGGTCGCGTTGATGGATGATCTCTGGCGGGCCCGGGACAAGGGTTTATCCTCTGTCCTGGTGCTTCTTGACCTATCAGCGGCTTTCGATACCATCGACCATGGTATCCTTCTGCACCGGCTGGAGGGGTTGGGGGTGGGAGGCACTGTTCTTCAGTGGTTCTCCTCCTACCTCTCCGGTCGGTCGCAGTCGGTGTTAGTGGGGGGTCAGAGGTCGACTCCGAGGTCTCTCCCTTGTGGGGTGCCTCAGGGGTCGGTCCTCTCCCCCCTGCTATTCAATATCTACATGAAACCGCTGGGTGAGATCATCCAAGGGCATGGGGTGAGGTATCATCAGTACGCTGATGATACCCAGCTTTACATCTCCACCCCATGTCCAGTCAACGAAGCAGTGGAAGTGATGTGCCGGTGTCTGGAGGCTGTTGGGGCCTGGATGGGTGCCAACAGACTCAAACTCAACCCGGATAAGATGGAGTGGCTGTGGGTTTTGCCTCCCAAGGACAATTCCATCTGTCCTTCCCTGGGGGGGGGAATTATTGACCCCCTCGGAGAGGGTCCGCAACTTGGGCGTCCTCCTCGATCCACAGCTCACATTAGAGAACCATCTTTCAGCTGTGGCGAGGGGGGCGTTTGCCCAGGTTCGCCTGGTGCACTAGTTGCAACCCTATCTGGACCGGGACTCACTGCTCACAGTCACTCATGCCCTCGTCACCTCGAGGTTCGACTACTGTAATGCTCTCTACATGGGGCTACCTTTGAAAAGTGTTCGGAAACTTCAGATCGTGCAGAATGCAGCTGCGAGAGCAGTCATGGGCCTACCTAGGTATGCCCATGTTTCACCAACACTCCGCAGTCTGCATTGGTTGCCGATCAACTTCCGGTCACAATTCAAAGTGTTGGTTATGACCTTTAAAGCCCTTCATGGCACTGGACCAGAATATCTCCGAGACCGCCTGCTGCCGCACGAATCCCAGCAACCGATTAGGTCCCACAGAGTGGGCCTTCTCCGGGTCCCGTCAACTAAACAATGTCGGTTGGCGGGCCCCAGGGGAAGAGCCTTCTCTGTGGCGGCCCCGACCCTCTGGAACCAACTCCCCCCAGAGATTAGAACTGCCCCTACTCTCCTTGCCTTTCGTAAGCTCCTTAAGACCCACCTGTGTCGTCAGGCATGGGGGAACTGAGACATCTCCCCCGGGCATATACAATTTATGAATGGTATGTGTGTTTGTATGTGTGTTTAGAAAATGGGGTTTTTAAAATGTTTTTAGTAGAAATTTAGATTTGTTATAAATTGTTTTTCACTTTGTTGTGAGCCACCCCGAGTCTGCGGAGAGGGGCGGCATACAAATCTAAATAAATAAATAAATAAAATAAATAAATAAATGTTAAACAGGTGCTGCTACTCACTGAAGCAACAGAAAACAATTATAAAACCATTTGAATTTGTATACAATACATTTTTTTCAGAAAAGACTTCTCATAACTCTCTTGAATTAATGAAGAAACCATGATATATGTGAACCAGGCATGACTTTGTGCCATTACTAGTATAAAAATCATTATTTATTTATTTATTTACTTACTTACTTACTTACTTACTTACTTACTTATTAGATTTGTATGCCGCCTCTCTTCGAAGACTCGGGGCGGCTAACAACAATAAAAAAGACAATGTAAACAAATCTAATATTAAAAATAATCTAAAAAACCCCAATTTAAAGAACCAAACATACATACAAGCATACCATGTATAAATTCTATAAGCCTAGGGGGAAGGGAAAATTTCAATTCCCCCATGCCTGACGACAGAGGTGGGTTTTAAGGAGCTTGCGAAAGGCAAGGAGGGTGGGGGCAATTCTGATATCTGGGGGGAGCTGGTTCCAGAGGGTCGGGGCCGCCACAGAGAAGGCTCTTCTCCTGGGTCCTGCCAAATGACATTGTTTAGTCGACAGGACCCAGAGAAGGCCAACTCTGTGGGATCTAACCGGTCGCTGGGATTCGTGCGGCAGAAGGCGGTCCCGGAGATATTCTGGTCCGATGCCATGAAGGGCTTTCTAGGTCATAACCATAATTATGCAGTCAAACAAAGGATAACATTAGAAAATATATTTTACCATCTTTGCCTTGCTCAAGAAGTAATAATTTGGTTCTCTGAGTATTTACCTTTACATCCAGAAGAGACACATACGTAGAAGATTGGTCACATTTTTATGAAGCATTATTATATAGATGATTTCAGATTTACATGCAGTCAAACTGAATGTTGTATTCATGCCAGGTTCCTCTCTTTAATAATTTTATATGTGTCATGAAATAAAAATAGATGTTCCTGAATGGTTTTTAGAACATGCTCTAAGAAACAGACATTTAGGCATGCTGGAATTTAATTGTACATAGTTGGACAAAAGGTTTAACTCGCAGTAAATTCGTTAAGAGAAAATTGGGAATTATGTAGGAAAAGTAAAAAGTATATTAGAAGAAGAGAAAAATAGACTATAAGTAGAGCCATTGAGGAAGCTAAGGAGAACTTGAAAAACGATGAAACTAAGTTGAATATTATTTTAAAAAATGAATTGATTTAAATATATAAGTATAAATATTACAACAAAATAGCTTATTGCTCCATTCTCCTTTTTTCAACATCAGTAGACATTTTTCATCGGCTTAGTGAATGCCACATGGAAGACAAATCTCATGCAAATCCCATTCTTATGGTGTAGAAACACAAATAACAGAAGGGGATTTTGCATATTTATTTTTATCTTCCATCACCTTGACAAGGCAAACACTTGTTTAGTTATATAATGTCTTGATCTTTTGTATTTAAAATATCTTTCAGTATTATGATCCTTGGTATAATCACCTTTCTTATCACCTGCCTTGACTACTGCAATGTGTTCTATATGGGGCTACCCTTGAAAAGGGTACAAAATGCAGCGGAGTGAGCCATTATGGGTATGCCTAGGTATGTCCATGTAGCACCAGTGCTCCATGAGCTGCATTGGTTGCCGGTCAGTCTTTGGACACAATTCAAGGTGTTGGTTATCATCTATAAAGCCCGATATGCAAAGGCTATGAGCCGGAACACTAAATTGCGCTCGCTGCCGTGGCTCATAAGTTCTTGTGGGACCAGCGCGATTTTGCTGCTGCACCTGTGGAGGTAGCAAAATCATGCACGGCGCGTCTGTGTTTTGGCATGCGCTAAAGCAAAAAACCTCACAGAAACACAGGCGCACCTGTGGCTCCTTGCATGATTTTGCTACCTCCACAGGTGCAGCAGCAAAATCACACTGGCCCCACAAGAACTTATGAGCCGTGGCGGCAAGTGCAATTTAGTGTTCCGGCTCGTAGCCCACCGCTGCCTATATGGCTCAGGACCAGGCTATCTTTGGAAACTCCTTCTGCCGCATACCTCCCAGGAACCAATAAGAGGCCACAGAATCAGCCTTCTCTGGCTTCCATCAGCCAAACAATATTGGCTGATGGGCCTGTGGGGAAGGGCCTTCTCTGTGGGGGCTCCGACTTTATGAAACCAACTGCCTTTGGAGATTTATATTCTTCCCACCTTACCAGCCTTCCATAAAGCCATCAAAAACTGACTCTTCTGGCAGGCCTGGAATTGTTGAGTGAATGGATCCTAGATTATTAGGTATGTGATTGAGAGTATGTATGTTTGTTGGGTTTATTAATGCTAATACTGTTTTTATACTGTTTTTATATTGTTTTATATTGTTCTTATGTATATTTTTTTATTCCTTGGAAGCCATCCAAAGTTCTCTGGGAGTTGGGCAGTGTTCTGTCTGGGTCCCTCCAGAAGCCAACACCAACCCAAAAAAGAAGCCAGACACACTGGTAAAAAGCAAAGGCAGTTTATATAAGTCAAAGCAAACACTGGTAACAAAAACTGTCCTTCCAAATAGGAACATGCTGGAACTTCACAGACGTTTCACGAAGGCCATGAAATAAGACAGGATACTGTCTGTCAAAAACAACTCTGGAGATAACAAACTTACGCCTCCCCCAAGTCTTCCAGATTTCTAGGCCACAAGCCAAGATCAGAGACACCGAGATACAGAGCAGGATCACAGGACTTCAATTCGATAACGCTCCACAAGGCTGTAAGGGCTGACCTGCCTTTTTCAACCCTGCTGAGGAGAACCACACCCAAACCCAGCTGTTGCCAATTCAATGGTGCAAATACCTTTCTAATTGGTCCCGTCTCTGAGCAGCACGTCGCTGTCTCATGTCTATTATGGCCTGTGCTTCCTCATCCAGTGAGTCCAGGCTACTGGCTGGGGAGAGGCCCCCCCCGGGGCTTTCAGGCTGCTCTCCCTCCTCCTCTTCCTGACTTTCCTCTCCCCCGTCTGCCTGTTCCTCCCCCTCCTGTTCACTGTCCTCCTCCTCTGGGCATGGATCCAGCAGAGACCCAGCCGGTCCCTGAGGAGCCTCAGGCTGAATCACAACAGGCAGCATACAAAAATGACTAATAAATAAATAAAAACAAGACCCGCAATTCATCTCACAACATACAACATCCCCCAACAACAAAATGCATGCCTCTCTGACTCCATCATCACAGCAAGAAACTATCGTGTCTTCTGGTCCAACTGTGAAACCCGCAGAGTAGCAGAGTAGCTATATTCTACAAAAAAGACTCTAAAGCTAAGAAATATCCAAATTACACATGATCTCACCTTCCTGAAACCGTCATCTGTGATCTGTTCTTAAATACCACACTTCATTTCCTTCTTTGTTACAGAGCTCCAGATTACGACATCACATACGCAAACAAATTTAGCTCACTGCTAATGTGGACAGCCTCCTGCCCATACCCCCTTATCTTTCTTGAAGAACTTAATCTACCTCTCATTAACTGGACCCTAAACGAATGCATGACCGAACCCATCCATACAACTCTATACAATGCTATTACCAACCCAGGACTCAACCAACTAGTAACGAACAATACTAGACTCAACAACTGCCTTAACCTCATATTCTGCAACAGCAAAAGTGCAATTTATGGACTACAAATAAAAGAACCTTTTTCCAACAGCAATCATAGCATGATAGACATGATAGACTCAATCTGCACCATTGCAAGAATCACCTTAACAATGGGACACCCAAGTGCAGCTTTTAAAAAGCCAACTATGAACTCATAAATGCCAGCTCTTGACTGGCAAACTCTATTCTCTATTTGTATCACTGCTGATGACTTCCATAACAACTTCTTGTTTGAAGTCAAAAGAACTATCAGACTACATGTACCTCTAATAACCACCATAACCAAGAAAAACAAACTACCCATATAAATAAGGAAGCTACAATCCAAAAAATATCCTTCTGGCAGAAAAACATAGCAGGCTATGTAGTTAACTTCAAAAACTGCTGCAAAAATATATGCCACCAAATAAAGACGAAATGCTCCAACTATTACAGCAAACAAGAGGAATTCTGCGCATAAAATCCAACAGTGCCTTCTACAACTTTGTAAATAACAAACTCAAGGACTCGACACCCCTCCCACCAATAAAAGGACCCATCAACAAAGAATGCTACAATGAAACAGTCAAAGCTAACATCTTCAATACAGCCTCTTCTTTGGCTCGGTCTTTGTAAATAGCAACAGCTCATGCCCAAAATTCTCTAGATGTCCCACAAATACAACGATTTATCACAAATAAACTTCACTGAAGACAATGTTGAAAAAGCATTGCATGGCCTTCTCTATCAATCAGACCTAATGGACTATGTACATACTTCCTAAAAAATAGCTGTCCACAGTCATAGCTGAACCACTAAGCATAATATTTGAAAAATCCTGCAGGACCAGTTCCCTACCAAACCTATGGTCACTAGCAACAGTCATCCCCATCTTCAAAAAGAGAGATCCCAGTCTAGTAAAAAAACTACAGATCAATCTCTCTATTCTGCGTCACATGCAAAGTTATGGAATCAATCATAAACCAATCCATTACCTAGAAACTAACAAAATACTTTCAAACAAGCAATTTGGTTTCAGAAAAAAAATATCCTGCAATCTACAACTACCCTGCAAAAACATATGGATCTCAAAACTTGACTAGAGCAAAACAATAAACACAATTTATATAGACTTCTGTAAAGCCTTTGACTCAGCGGTTCATGATAAACTACTTCTGAAACTGAAATCCTATGGCAGTGATGGTGAATGTATCTGCTGGCATGCAAACTGTTGCCTTAGCTCAGCTCAAAGTGCAGGTGTGTGCTGGCCAGATGATTTTTGGCTTTCACAGAGGCTCTGGGAGGGTGTTTTTGGCATCCAGAGAGCCTTTAGGGGGATGAGAAGGGCATTTTTACCTTCCCTCCAAAGGGAAGCCTTTGGAGCCTTAGGAAGATGAAACACGAGCCTACTGGGCCCACCAGAAGTTGGGAAACAGGCCATTTCTGGTCTCCAGAGGGACTCTGGGAGGTGGGGGAAGCTGTTTTCACCCTCCCCAGGCTTTGAATTGTGGGTGTGGGCACTTGCACATTCATGATAGCATGCACACATACTCTTTTGGCACTCAGGGAAAAAAGGTTTGCCATCACTTCCCTATGGCATCTCTGGATCCCTACATGACTGGACAACTGCATTCCTATTAAACAGACATCAAGTGGTCAAAATAGGAAGTGTCCTATCTAATCCCATTCCTGTTAACAGCAGTGTATCCCAAGGCAGCATACTAGGACCAACACTCTTCATACTCTATAAAAATGAACTTTGCGATCACATTACGAGCAACTGCATTCTCTTCACCAATGACGTAAAACTCTTCAATACCACTGACAACATGGCTACTCTCCAAAAAGACCTTGACTCTGTATCAGAATCATCAAACATCTGGCAACTCCAAATCTCAACCAACAAATGCTCTGTCCTGCACATTGGCAAAAAGAATCAGAATACCAAATACAAGCTGAATAAACAAGGCCTTGCAGATGACCCTCACTCTGTCAAAAACCTGGAATACTCATATCAAATGACCTAAGTACCAAAGCCCACTGCAACAGCATCACAAAAAAGGCTTCAAGAGTTGTTAACCTAATCTTATGTAGCTTCTTCTCTGGTAACATCACACTTCTAGTCAGATCATACAACATTTGCCAAACCAATCCTTGAATATAGCTCATCTGTCTGGAACCCACATTGCATATTGGACATAAGTATACATTAGAAAGTGTCCAGAGATACTTTAAGAGAAAAACCCTTTACTCCTCTACTTGCAACAGAATACCTTACGCAACCAAACTTGAAATCCTGGACTTAGAAAGCTTAAAACTATGTCACCTTCAGCACAATCTAAGTATCACTCATAAAATTATCTGTTACAACATACTACCTGTCAACGATTACTTCAGCTTCAATCACAACAATAAATAAGCACACAACAAATACAAACTCAAAGTGAACTGCCCCAAACCTGACTGTAGAAAATTCGATTTTTAGCAACAGAGTGGTTAATGACTGGAATGCACTACCTGACACTGTGGTTTCTTTCCCAAACCCCCAAAACTTTACCCTTAAACTGTCCACTGTTGACCTCATCCGATTTCTAAGAGGGACATGCATAAGCGCACCAGTGTGCCTACCATCCCTGTCCAATTGTTTCCTCTTATCAGTACCCACCTTATGTATATAAACAATCTTATATCTATGTATATTACAAATACGTACTTGACAAATAAATAAAATTAAAATAAATATATTTTCAGCAACCAGTGAAACTTTTAAAAAATTATCAAATAAGTGTATGTGAGCTCATTTTTGAAGATATGATCACACCAAATGATATTCTTGCCTATTTTTAATTAAAGTGTATTAAATGATTATTGAGAAGATTTTCGAACAATAGGCAAAAGGACTGAGTGCAAACTGTATTATACAGTATATCCAAAATAATGATGTGGCTTTCTTTCTATTCTCCCTAGAAGAATCACTTTCATCAGCGGTCTCCAAACTATGGCTTGCGGGCGCATGCGGCCCGCTGAGGCCATTTATCCGGCCCATGGGTGAGTGACAGGAGCACAGGTACATACTTTTCTTTTAATTAAATTCTCTCCTTAATGTTCCTTCAAAAAGTACAACACCAATTATATTTCTAACTTATTAATCATTATGCCAAAGTGCTTCCTTCTTTCTTTATACATTTTTGTATAAACCAAGAAAACCTTGTATAGCCAAAAGTTAACAAAAGAAAATTAAAAACAAAACATAAACATATATGAATTTCAGATTCCCCCCCCCCTCTAAATAGTATGTTCCCATTTTGTTTTTTACTTTAATATAAGGTATGTGCAGTGTGCATAGGGATTTGTTCAAAGTTTTTTTTTATAGTCCGGCCCTACAACAGTTCGAGGGACAATGAACTGGCCCCCTGTGTAAAAAGTTTGGGGACCCCTGACTTTCATTGTCAAAGTAGACCAAATCTCTCTGGTTTACCAGTCATTATCCAGCTGTGACTAATGAGATGTTGGAAAAAAACATGTGATAAAAGATGCAGATATGGGGGCAGAATTTTAAAAAATGTTCTGATTTTAGATTTTATTTTCCCTTACTGTGGTTAAATTCAATCCTTAATAAATATAAAACAAAGCCAAAAAACCCCAATAACCACCATTTACCATGCTAGAATCTTTATCCGATTACCATAATTGCAACTTAATAACAGAGTATTACATTAAATGTTAAATAAACGGTGCGTTCCTTGAATGAATATTTATATTAGGGCTGCATTTACTTTGATGATCCCAGAGCTAGAACTTGGATATTGGTAGTCTGGTTTGGTTTTGTGTTTGCATTTTCTATATCATTTGTTATTTTATAGACCTCCTGTCATGTTTTTCAGAATAGATATATGCTAGAAAAAATTATAAGGCATTTGCTTGGTATTAATATTCATTCAGGAAAAATTCAAGATATTGCTATATTCAATAGACCATATTGTTCTCTAGCTGTTTGAAAGCTTGTCAACACATTCAACAAGTGGTACTTCTGAATGTTGTTCTGTATACTTACTTCAATAATAATCATTAGCAGTGAGACCGGAAAGTTCTGCCGGAGTCTTACTATAGAGTTATGCTGAGCTCAATGAAGAAACACCTGTGAAAAGATAATGCAAATGAATGATATAAAAAGCTTTGGATCAAACTTGTCAATAAATACCCTGTTGGGAAAAAAAAACCCCATCATAAAAATTTAATGACTAGTGATCTTCTTGGGGGTCTGAATTGCAAAAGGAACAGTTGCCAGGGGCAACAGTCTTGGCCTTAACAACAGTTGTATCAATGCAAATACACTTTAATCTGTTGATTAAGCTAATACAATCAGTGACAATCGACCAGCATTGGATGCTAAATTCATAGCTCTTCGAGTTGCCTAGCAACGCAGACCAGTGTTGAATATATGTTACATTTCTTCTCCCATTCTATCACCCTCTCAAATGTTTAGAAAGCAACTACTACACGAGGATAATAAAAAATACATGTTACTCTTGGTTTACAGACAGTAATTGACTAAAATGCTAGTTTGCTTATTTTGTGAAACATGTGCTATTAAAGACCGAAGGACTGTTTCAATCAGCAGTGGTATAATGCCTTAAGCTCTTATTAGCATGGTTGGCGTTTCTTAGGTGAACATTTTTATGCCAAGGTACTATCAAGGTTAATGCTTCCTAACCCCACCATTCTAAATATTTAATCAATATATTCTAGCATGAAATAAGAAATAGCTATAGGAAAGATTCATAAATGAATGAATAAAATATCGGAATAAGAAAATGGCTAAACACACATATAGGAAGAGAAGATTAAAGGTTGTCAGGATATTCACGTATATGAAAAAAGAATATATGCTTCACTTTTAAAATCTTCTTTAAAATTCATTCTTTTTCCTAGCTTTCAGTGGTAGCCAAACTATTGTTCATGTTATATGGTGCACAAACATAATTACATTGTATTCATTGCTAGTACCAAAATTACATTAATCTAATTTAGAACCATAGTTACATATGTTGAGTTTATAATAAAATTTTATAATAACAAAGTGAAAATAATGGTATTATACTCCGTTTATGTTTCTTTTTTTTATTAAAATTATCTAAAGGTAAAATAGAATGATCTGGTAGGTCTCTGTATTATCTTCTATATTTTGTCAAGGATTTTAAAAATTGCAAGACTTCCTTGATTTGGACAATCATAAAATAGCAAGATTATGTTGGTTTTTGAGATTGCCCTTTAAATTTTTTAAAAATCCTATGTTTTTACTTGATTATTCTGTTCTTGATAGTATATGCCAATTAAATCATGTGCCAAGTAGCAGGAGTATAGAAATAAATTAAATATGTAAAGTAATTTCCCCAATTTCCTTCCTCCTCCTTTTTTTGGTGGTGGGTGGAGGATATTTTGAATTACCCCATATGAAGTTTTGCAAATAGTCCAACTAATATTAAGTCGAACTAAAATTAAAAAATAGGAAGGGATAGAAAATGTGACCAAATGATATTTCATATTAGAATAGATCAGTGCTTCTGTTCTGTTGCTTTAGTTCTTTAAAAAGAAGATATTCATTATGAAATAATCCAATGGGATGAATGGCTCTAATTTGGGCAATCGGTTTCGTTGATTACCTACATAATTATAGTCATAGCCATAGCAAAGATTCATTCTCAATAGAAAACTCTTCTTTCTCCTTTCCTTTCCTTTCCTCTCTTCTCCTCTCCTGTCCTCCCTTCCCCTCCTCTCCCCTCTCCTCTTTCTGTTATTCAAAGCTTATTTTAAAAAAACTTTAGAAAAACTAAGAAAAAAATGAATTGTTCTTGCAGTACTGATTCCTTGAATTACAGGGGAGGCGGGGGGGGGGGGAGTTGTAGCTTCTGTTTTGATATTTAAACAAATGTTAGAAGGCTAAATATTTGTCAGAGTGCATCCTAGGTTTTTATCCCAGGGAGACTACATCAAGACAAATGCTAGCTGCAAGCAAGAACAAGCTAGCATTTATCCTTTCTCTCCCCGTCAGAAATCAGTGTGATTGGAGATTGTACTATCTTTTTTAAATACAAGAGGTTTGTTTAACCTTTAAAAGGCTTCTTTCCTGAGAGACACATGCTTGACCATACAACATATGCGTTGTTTTTCCCCCCTATTGTACTGAACACTGGAAAGCAGGAGTAGTCTTTGTCTGACTAACAGGGTAAATGAGCAAAAGGGACTTGGAGTTTTCTTCCTGTTTATTAGAAGAGAAATATTGCACAAACAGGGCAGAATTTGGAGTATGTGCATAAGTGCACCAGTGTGCCTTCCGTCCCTTCCAATTGTCTCTCCTTATCTCATTTATCTTTTCTTCCTTTCAAATATGTTCACCTATACTTTTATATCTTTTCTTCTATTCTTTTCTTTATTTATATTACTATATATCTATTCTCTTCAATGTGTATTATGTATTGGACTAACTAACTAACTGAATGAATGAATGAATGAATGAATGAATGAATGAATGAATGAATGAATAAGTGTATTTGGGGTGGGGGGGATGCAGGCAAGCAGGCAAAAAAAACAACCCCCCATGGAATTTGAATATGGGCTGGATTCTCATGATTTGCAGAGAAAATAATTTCAGGGGGGAAAAAATCACATAGCATGTTCCTATGGAGCAGTTACCAAGGCCCGCAGCTATGGTGGGTGAAGTAAAGCTAGCAATGGCAAGCGAACAGGAGAGAGGAGGAGAGATTGGATATAGTGTGTGTGGGCGGGTGTGGCATGGCAGGGCAAACTGGCAGGTGGGGCAAGTGGCAACCAGGCAGATGGGGGTGAGTGGCAACAGGGCAGGCAGGGGTGGGCCAGCCAGATATATTATTTGCCGGTTCTTCGAACTTGTTAAAATTCCCACTACCAGTTTCCTTGAACTGGTCCAAATTGGCTGAATGTCATTTCGGGCAATGTCTGAAAAATTAATTAGTAAAATTGATTTTTTTCCCCCTAAATTCCATCACAGTCTGTCCACATCTGATTGGAAAACCTAGAAGGTCTTACATTCACAAGATGCATCAGGATTTGCTAAATCTCCTTACCAGACAGAAGAAATTGAAGGTTAGATTTCTCTTAGAAAGGTGATGTTTAGAAGACTGGAGGAATATGCTAGTATTTTGACATTTGACGATTTCGTGAAAATTCAGGGTTGCCTTCAGAGTGTGGCCAAGAAGATGAAGATGGAGTTCAGGACATAATCTGTGTGATTGGCACAGATATTTTTTTTAAATGTGGAGCTTTGATCTATTGTGACTATTGTGACTGTCATCTTCATTTTTTAAAGAACAATCTCTGCAAACATCCCGGTCCACATTCATAATGTTTCTATTAAAAATGTTTACATCAGGTTAAGTATAAATTGTACTGATACATTCTTTGGAAATTCTCAGTAGAATAAAATTTTCTGACTTCTAATAAGGTGAAGATAGAAGCAATTAAAACTTTTGTCCTTGAAATTAGGTGGTTGAAAAACAATGGTTAGAGAAAACCCAAGCATGGATTAGTTGTAACTTTTATTATGTTATTTCATGTGGTAATGCTGAGCAAATACTTTATTGTTCAAAGATTAGTGTATTTTTCTCTCTCTGCTGAAGCCTTTGCTTTGCACTTGACTTCTTTTGCTAAATTTTTGGAAACTCATTAAAAAAAAAAGTTAGAATCATTGAGCCTGAAATTTATCTCCTCCTGGCTTACCTTATGTACTGAATTTGTGAAAGCTGCTTAGCCATACATTTCCATTTCTGATTAGAAGTTGATTCATATTGGCAGATGTATGCATTTAATAGAGACATAAAGATAGTAATTTCAGCACAGCAGTTTATTTTATCAGCACATATAAATACCTTTTTATTGTTTTGTTTGATATTTGATAGCGTATCCCCTGCTTTCCTCTGTGCCATTGTTGCATGACATTCTGTGTGGCACACGGTTTATTTTTAGGCACAAGACTATCAAACTTTTTTTCCCCCTTAGTGTGATTGTCAGTGAGCTTGGAAAGGAGTCACATTACTTAGCACAAGAACGTTCTTGAAACAAAGAAGAAACATTGGCTAAATGGGAAATTATAAATCTAGACCAACGCAAACTTGTACCGGTAATTTCTTTTGCTTTCTTTTAAAATAAATATGACTGCATTATCAACCATTCAGTTTAATTTGCTCCTTGGTTCAAATGCCAGGTATTTATTGTTGATAGTCTAAATGAAGAATGGCATAACTCAGCAATAGACTTTCCTTTCAACTGAAAGGATAACAGAGCCAAGATGATATTTATAAATGATACTGATTAGTTAAGCTATACAAAAAAGTATAATTTTTCAAAAATGTATGCTTTGTGTGTTCAGTATTTATAAAAATGTATAATAGTCTGTTATTATATAATTACATTATTTATTTCTCAAATACAATTATTTGAGTGAGTAAATAAATATCAGGATGATGTTTATTTAGCTGAGATTTTATAAAATTTCTATACAAAAAAGTACAAATTTTCAAAAAATTATGCTTTGTGTGTTCAGTATTTGTATAAACTTATAATAGTCTAGTATTATATAATTAAATTAATATACAATTATTTGAGTAGATAAATATGAATACATATTTCTGACCTAAAAAATAAAACCAAGATATATATTGAAAGGACACCTATCAGAGATTTTTGACTTAAAATAACTAAAGGTATTTGCGTCAAGATTTGTATACCTTTCTCTTTTTAACTATAGATGAGTGGAAGAAAAAAATTAGTGAAGCATATGCTGTAATCATTGAAAAATTAGAAGATGACCTATTAATCAAAGAAAAGGAGCTTACAGAACTGAGTCATGTTTTCAGGTAAACAATTTTCTGAAAGTTGTTTATTAAATTGTATAAGAACAGTAGTGAATCAGATTTGTTTTTAACTTCTATGGTCATATATTGTTAGATTTAAGGAGGCCACTAAATTACTGTTAGAAAGCTAAACTAGATAAAGAATATAGAATTGGATGTTCGTTTTGTCTAACTGTACCTCACACTACATAATAACAATAGCATAATAGCTATTGTGCCAGCCATTAAGCAATTCACCACAAGACCACAACAAATTTAACTTCCTTTTTGCAGTGATTGGTAAGTGAATCACTATGAGTGTTAAGCAAATACCACAGTCATTAAATAAATTCATTTTCCATAATGGATGTATTTGCTGAAAACCAGAAGTAAACACCACTTTCCAGAAAGAAATGTAAATCGTGGTTATGTCATCATGGGACCCTGCAAAGGTCATAAGTGTGGGCCAGTTGCCAAGCACGCAAAGTGTAATCACATGACTACAGGGTGTAGCAGCCTTTGGAACATTGAATCTGGGTTGTAAGTAGCTCTGGGAAAGACTGTTGTAACTACAAATGGCCATTTAATAACCAGTCATAAGTCGAAGACTATCTATATATGTATTCACCAAATGTGTATAGACTTTCTCTCCTCCTTCACACAGATACTTCTCTCACAAAAATTTGTTTTCATTTTATTTATTAAATTTGTTTGCTACCGATATTGCGGCGTATAACATTCATACATAATTGTTGGCTTTTTCTCCTTTTCACAATGATATACATGCAGATGTGAGACTGCACGGGACTGCACGGGATTATTACCGTATTAATCGATACACCCTTCTGTAGTTTCTTTAGCTTTTAGAAATTCCATAGATGGCATATTAGATGGTGGGAAGTCATGCCATTAGTTTTGTTTCTTCAAAAGCTTGGTCACCTAAATTGACATGACCCCTATAAGGTTAAAGGCGTTAAAATTTCTGGGCAGAATAATAATTTTAGCTGGTTCCTCTTAACTACAAGATATCTTGGGTTTTCTTCTTTTCCATTTTCTTCAAAATAGGAAACCCGCTTTTCATATTGTTTACCATTTATATTTTATTCAAGTTTTGGTTGATGATTTATTTGTGAATTTGAGCAATTTCAAAAAATGCAGTCTATTTACATGCAAGGCTTCAAGTACAGCTAAATGCTGCATATTGAAAGGGAAGGGACCTCAGAGAGTAAATTAATTAGTTTGACTTTTGCTATGACCTGAGTTGTCTTCATTGTGTGTACTTGTGGATTATTTTTGGCAGGAAATCTATGCTACTCATCTGCAGGAAATTATTGGATGTGTTGGGTAGTAGCAGTAACTTCCAGTATAGTCTTTCAAAACATTGTTTAATAATTGCAAAGCTTAATTTATATGCACATCTGCCTTTCAACCTGGGCCCATCATATTTTGAGACACAGAGTGGTGTAGTTGAGCATCAGAACCCCCATTTTCTTTAGCAATTCCTGACAGTTTTGAGGTAGTCCTTGACTTATGACTACAATTGAGTCAAAATTTCTGTTGCTAAGTGAAACACTCGTTAAGTGAATATTGCCCCATTTTACCCTCTTTCTTGTTACAGTTGTTAAAAGAATCACTCCAGTTGTTAAATTAGTAACATGGTTGTTAAGTGAATTTGGCTTCCTCATTGACTTTGCTTTTCCGAAAGTCACAAAAGGAGATCACATGACCCCAGGACACTGCAGTCGTGATGAATAGCTGAATTTTGATCATCTGACCATGGGAGTTCTTCAATGGTCATAAGTGTAAAAAAAAAGTCATAAGTCACTTTTTTTCAGTGCAATTCTAACTTTGGTCACCGAATGAACTGTAGTAAGTCAAGGACTACCAGTATTATGTGCACCAGCATAACTGGATTGAAACAATAAAAGATATTAAAAACACTGAATGTATGACTTCATTTCCTTACTTTACAGTAAAGATGCTACTTGGATGTCAGAAAACCGAGTACTAAATGTGGACATTCTTGTTTGTAGCTCTGTAGAAAGGATCAACATGTTTCTATAAAATGAGAGAGACAGAATGAAACACATTTTGGCTTCCTTCTCTGCATGAAAGGAATTTTTGTGTAATAAGACAAATAATGGACTTCGTTTACATTCAGCTTTTCAGTAGCATCTTCCATCTTTCCAATGTATTTGTGAATTTAGAAGATTATTGGAATGAATTTAAATGATACCATTACATCATTTATATACTATATATTGTATATGACATCATCGTAGGTGACATGATAGCAATGTTCCAATATCTCAGGGGTTGTCACAAAGAAGAGTGGGTCAAAGTATTCTCCAAAGCATCTGAAGGAAAAACAAGAAGCAATGGGTGGAAACTAATCAAGGGTAGAAGCAATTTAGAACCGTGAAGAAATTTCCTGACAGTTAGAACAATTAATCAGTGAAACAAATTGGGTAATCATTTGTCTGAAATGGTATCGGGTTTCCTGCTTGAGCAAGGTGTTGGACTAGAAGACCTTCACAGTCCCTTACAACTCCATTATTCTATTAAAAGAGCTGCATAATGTTAAGTGGAATTTATATACAGTACACCCACTTGGATTAAGATTTGTTGAACTCATGGGACTTAGTGTCGACACATCTAAGTTTGTACTGTGATCTCATTGTGGCCAGTGGCAGGATCTCAATTATTTGAAATATGTTCAATTAAAGCCATTGATTAGGGAATTAGATTCTGTTGAAAGATGCAGGTTTCAAGGGTAGAGGGGGAACATGTGTAAAGTAACCAATTTTAATCCTGAAAGCCGAAAGGGAAAAGAATCCCGAAAGAGCAAATGTGTGTTTATTGCCCTTGCAAAAATATCTTATGAAAGAAAAACTTTGGCCCTGTAAAAAAAATCATAGCAACTGTGATGAAGCTAAAATGGTAAATGCACACCATGATCCCAAATTGTGGAGATGTTATACTTAAGTATTTCCATTTTAATGTCTGACAAAAGACAGAAATTGCATGGTGATGATATCATTGTGCATGTTTGATCAATTTTCACCACTATCCCTTACAGATAGCCGTATGATTTGCAGAATGTAGGTAAATACCGCCATCCAACATACAGCTTCAATTTTGTTTCTGAAGCCTAAAAGAAGAGAATTCAGCCATCAAACAAAACATTTGTAACTGAATCTGAAACCAGGTTTGGCATCTCATGAGCAGTTTCCACTAAATCTAAATTGAAAAATATATTTAAAGAATGAAAGCTGACCGAAGATACTTTACTATAGCTACCTTATAAATATGTGACAAAATAAAAGAAAACATGTCACTTTCATTACAAAGAAAAATCAAGGCCAAATGAAGTATTATTCATTTGTATTTATTATTTCTCACTAAAACTTCTGTACTACTCCCTTCAGACTGAGAGCTGTGAGAATTTGAATATTAATTCTAATTTTGAGAATCTGGAATTCAATTCAAAGGTGCAATATGATCGTGACTATGGTGATGATGATGAAAACAGTATCATAACTATTATCTTTTGACAATATAAATTCATTCAATCTAATTCATTTGCCAATGACATTACTGGTAATAGCGGGAATCATTTAAATATATCTTCAACCTTCAATACTGTTATTTATTTTGCGAAAACTCAAGGGGGGAAATATTAATATTCAAGTATTAATCAAGATAAGCCTGAAAAAATTAAGAAATTCATACATGCATGAAAAATGAGATTTTTCTATGCAAGTTGAACGTTTTTGTAGACAAAAGGCAGTAGAGAATAAAATCTATAACATTTTAAAAACAACTATAATATATGGGTTTATAGCACAACAATCTACAAGAAAAGCTTCTATTTAGCAAATGTAGCCAAACTAATCATTTTAGCATGTTGGTCATAGTGACACTGGCTTCAAAACTGTCATGTTTAGAAATCTCATTTATTTTCAACCCATTTTTGTGTGCTAAGCTTTTCTTTATTATTATTATTATTATTATTATTTTATTTTATTTTATTTATTTATTTACTTTACTTACTTACTTACTTACTTACTTACTTACTTACTTACTTACTTACTTACTTACTTACTTATTTATTAGATTTGTATGCCGCTCCTCTCAGAAGACTCGGAGTGGCTCACAACAGCAAAGCACAGTACAAATCCAATGATTAAAAAACAGTTAAAACCCTTAATATAAAAACAGTCATACACCCCAAACAAACCATACATAAAATGGAACGGCCAGGGGGAATCAATTTCCCCATGTCTGGTGGTAGAGGTGGGTTTTTAAGAGTTTGCGAAAGGCAAGGAGGGTGAGGGCAGTCCTGATCTCCGGGGGGAGTTGATTCCAGAAGGTCGGGGCCGACACAGAGAAAGCTCTTCCCCTGAGTCCCGCCAGACGACATTGTTTCATCGACAGGACCCAGAAAAGGCCAACTCTGTGGGACCTAATTGGTCGCTGGGATTCGTGCGGCAGAAGGCGGTCCCAAAGGTATTCCGGTCCAATGCCATGAAGGGTTTTATAGGTCATAACCAACACTTTGAATTGTGACCAGAAACTGATCGGCAACCAATGCAGATTGCGGAGTGTTGATGTGACATGGGCATATCTGGGAAAGCCCATGATTGCTCTCTCTTAAGCTATGAGGGGTCCCCAAACTTGGCAACTTTAAGACTTGTGGACCTCAACTCCCAGAATTCTCCAGACAGCTATGCCACAAAGTTGCCAAGTTTGAAGACCTCTGGCATAGTTCAACAGGAACAAGAGCAAATGTTAGTCTTTAATCTGAATAAAAATCTGGATGTTTCACAACCTCATCGTTGCTCATTGTGTTTCCCTGGATGCTACAAGTTTATTGTGCAAACAGTGGGAGTGTAAGTGAAGAATGAGGTAGCCATCACAAAATAATTGGATAAATAAAGTAATCTAGGCTATAACTTTAGTAATAAAGGATGATATCTAAGGGCACTGACACAGACCTTTTCCTTGCCAGGTAGGAAGTGCTGAGTAGGTGTTATCCCAAATTTTATTTTATTTATTAGTGAACTGTGTCACCTTGCAGAACCTAACGCCTTCACTGAGCAATTCTATCATCACTCTTTTTTTATTAAATGGTCTCAAAATGCATGGATTCTGTTGTCATCCTATACCCGTGATGGCAAACCTATGGCACACAAATCACAGGTGGCACACAGCGCTCTCTGTGGGTACGCAAGCTGTTGTTCCAATTCAACTCTGCTGTGCTTGTGCATGTTCCCCCCACTGGCCAGGTCGTCATCAAGTCTCTGTTGTGCATGCGCAGGGGATGGGGGCCCTTGATAAACAAATCAATTACTCTCCATCTAGAAACTAATAATTTGCTCTCTAACAAACAATTTGGTTTCAGAAAAAAACTATCCTGCAACCTGTAGCTCCTCCACTGCAAAAATATATGGACAACTCATCTAGATCAAGGGAAATCTACAGATGCAATTTATATTGACTTCTGCAAAGCCTTTGATTCAGTGGTCCATGACAAACTACTCCTAAAACTCAAATCCTATGGCATCTCAGGATCCCTCCATAGCTGGATTACAGCATTCCTGTCAAACAGACAAGTGGTCAAAATAGGAAGCACCATATCCACCCCCGTCCCAGTTAAAAGCGGGGTTCCCCAAGGTAGTGTACTGGGACCAACTCTCTTAATTCTCTACATCAATGACCTTTGCGATTACATCACAAGCATGCACACTTTGGGCACTCGGTCTGGAAAAGTTAGCCATCACTTTCCTATACCAGGGGTAGGCAAAGTTGGCTCTTCTATGACATGTGGACTTCAACTCCCAGAATTCCTGAGCTAGCA
Source organism: Erythrolamprus reginae (assembly GCF_031021105.1). Taxonomy (NCBI): domain Eukaryota; kingdom Metazoa; phylum Chordata; class Lepidosauria; order Squamata; family Dipsadidae; genus Erythrolamprus; species Erythrolamprus reginae. Next base: position 89,574,963 of record NC_091952.1, read on the forward strand.
TGATTGGTTCCGGAATTCTGGGAGTTGAAGTCAGCAAGTCATAGAAGAGCCAACTTTGCCTACCTCTGTCCTATACCATCATGTGGCTCCATCCCTCATAAGAAGGGAGGGAGGGAGGGAAGTTCTAGGTATTCTTTCCGGTGAGGCTACTGCAGATTCTTTTTGCTTAGTTAAGGGCTATTAGAATTAATGTGGTATAAAACTGGGGTTCATGCTTTACTGGTTTTCATATTCTTCTCCTTTCAGTTAAAGCTGTGGGGATATTTATGGATCTGGATAAACCCTCTATGTATTTAACATGGCTGGCAGTACCTGGGTTTTGAAAATTGCACCTTGCAACCATTATGAAGCACAACATATTCTGCTTATGGTGATTTTTCAGGTTGCTTTAATAGCAATGCCCCTTAAGTACTGTTTTGATTTATACAGTGGAACCCCGACATAAGAGCTGCTCTACTTAAGAGCAACTCGAGATAAGAGCTGGGAGGGGAGAGATATTTTTGTTCTACTTACAAGCCCAAATTCGAGATACAAGCGCCAAGGAGCTGTCTCCTGAAGCCAAACGCTAACTTCCGCGTTCGGCTTCAGGAGACAGCTGCGAAGCGGCGCACGTGTTTTAAAAGGTTGCAGCCGGCCTGGGGGGCTCGGGGGGGTGCTTGCAGCTTTCTTTCTTGCTCTTTTTCTTTCTCTCTTTTACCTTCCCTTCCTCTATTTCTTCTTTTCTTTCTCCTTCCCACCTTCTTCCCTCCCTCCCTCCCTTCACTCATTCCTCTCTTACTCTCCCCTTTCATAAGTTTCCTTGCTTCCTTCCTCTGTTCCTGTCCCTTCCCTCTTTCCTTCCTTCCTTCCCACCCTCCGTCCATTCATTCACCCATTCCTCTCTTGATCGCTTAAAGCCGGTCCCTGGTGCAAAAAGGGTTGGGGACCTCTGTCCTACAGGATTGGGTGGCAGAGAAGTTGAACATATGTAAATTTAAAAGTTTAAGAAAGTTTACAAGTTAAGTGAAAGAAACTTCATTACTCATTTATATGTACATGTACATTTCTTCATTAAAAACATGTCTTTCTGCATAATTTAGACTAACTTTGTGAGTTTTTTGAGGGCTGGAACCAATTAAAATTATTTACATTAATTCCTATGGGGAAAAGTCGTTCGAGATAAGAGCTGCTCGACTTAAGAGCCCAGGTCCGGAACGAATTAAACTCGTATCTCGAGGTACCACTGTATTTCACACTTCTTAACTCCTCATCTCCCCCAGAGAGGGATTCTGGGTACTAGTCCATGCTGGCTCAGGAATTCTGGGAAGTGAGGTTCACAAGTTGTAAAGTTGCTATACAGATCAGTAAAATGAGGACCCAGATTTTTAAGGGGCATTATGCTGACTCTGTAAACCACTTAGAGAGGGCTGGAAAGCACTGTAAAGTGGTATATAAGACTAAGTGCTATAGTAAGGTGACCAGATTTGAATATTGGTAAAGCAGGACACCATTGACAGGTGGGGGTGGGGGGTCCTTGATTAAAAATTTGGTCTAGTCTCCCTGAGTCACACCCATCCTCAGAGCCATTGCTGCTTTCATCCCTCCTCTTTTCTAACCAGGAGAAGCGGGGGGGGGGGGCTCCATCCCAAGATTGGCAGGCCAGTCCTTGTAGACCTGTGTTATTATTATTCCAATGTGGTATTTATAGCCACTACTTCCTATGCAATCACCCTGCACATGATCCATGAAATGGACCCATGCAGGCAGATCCATGCAGACTTAGAACACAATAATGAAAAACATTAAAAACATACTAATTTAAAAGAATTTTCAAAAATTAAAACCAAAATAGGGGGTTGCCGCCATAGTTCCCTCTAAGCTGCGCAGTGCGCTATAGCGCAGCGGTTTTTACCTTTCAGCCCAGGCAATTTCAAATTTAGCGCGGAGGACTGACCTCCGCGCTGAAATTTGAAATGAGAACTGCTGCTGCTCTACAACATAGGGCAGCAACAGTTCCTTAAGGAAAGGCGGGAAAGAAAGGGGCCGGCCAATTGCAGGCCCGCTTTCTTCCCGCCCCTTAAACTCCAGATTTTCCCCTCCCTGGCCACGCCCATCGGCAGCCAAACGGTTGTTTAGCTGCCAGCCGGGTAAGGTAAGCCTCCCTGGGTGGGTGGGGGACTGCCGACAAAGAGGGCTGGTGGCCATCCTGCCGCTAGGCCTCTAAGCCTCCATGGGGGGGTTGCCGACGAAAAGGGCTGGTGGCGCGGGTGGAGTGCGACGAGCAGACCTCTTACTTCTCTGCGGGGGCCCTCGTGTGAAGTGTACCGTGAGCCAGGCCCGGCAGTGACAGCAGCCATCCACCCCCTCGCCCTCCCAGGCATCCATGGCGCCCGTCCGACTTTTACACAGTCCCGGACTCCCAAATTGCTCTCTTCTCCAGTCAGCAAAGCCATCTGCCCAGGAAAGCACCACGCGTTGAAAAAGCGCGATGCTTTCCTGGGCAGCCAGCTTGCTGGCTGGAGAAGCGAGCGATCCGTGATCCGGGACTGTGTGGCTTTGCGCCACGAAGACAAAACGGCTCTGGCAGCAGGTAAAAGTCAGCCGGGCTGGCGGAGGCGGCGCGTGGCCGGGCGCTGGGGATGTATGGCTGCTTCTTCTTTGCTGCAGAGCCGCGCGGAGGCGAAGACACGGCACCCTGACACGCTCCGCCTCCCGGTAGCCCGGCCGACTTTTGGAGCCGTTTTGTTTTCATGGTGCAAAGCCACATAGTCCCAGACTCCCAAATCGCTCTCTTCTCCGGTCAGCAAAGCCATCTGCCCAGGAAAGCACCATGCGTTGAAAAAGCACGATGCTTTCCTGGGCAGCCGGCTTGCTGGCCGGAGAAGCGAGTGATCCGGGATCCGGGACTGTGTGGCTTTGCGCCATGAAGACAAACGGCTCCGGAGCAGGTAAAAGTCGGCCGGGCAGAGGCGGTGCGTGGCTACTTCCTCTTCGCTGCAGAGCCGCGCGGAGGCGAAGACACGGCACCCGGACACGCTCCGCCTCCCGAGAGCACGGCCGACTTTGGGAGACGTTTTGTTTTCGGCCAGGCGGAGGCAGCACGTGGAGGCGAAGACAAGGCGCCCGGACACGCTCCGCCTCCCGGGAGCCCGGACGAAAACAACGGCTCCAAAAGTCGGCCGGGATACCGGGAGGTGGAGCGTGACTGGGCGCTGTGTCTTCACCTCCACGCGCCGCCTCCGCCCAGCTGAAAACAAAACGGCTCCCAAAGTCGGCCGTGCTCTCGGGAGGCGGAGCGTGTCCGGGCGCTGTGTCTTCACCTCGGCGTGCCGCCTCCGCCTGGCCGAAAACAACGGCTCCAAAAGTCGGCCAGGATACCGGGAGGCAGAGCGTTGCTGGGCCCCGTATCTTCGCCTCCGCGCGCCTCCTCCCAGCCAAAAACAAAACGGCTCCAAAAGTCGTCCGGGCTCCCGGATGGCAGAGCGTGTCCAGGCGATGTGTCTTCACCTCCGCGCTCTGCCTCCGCTTGGCCGAAAACAAAACGGCTCCAAAAGTCGGCCGGGATACCGGGAGGCGGCGTGTGACCGGGCGCCGGGGATGCCTGAGAAAGCGAGGGGGTGCATGGCTGTTTCCTCTTCGCTGCAGAGCCGCCGGGCAGAGGCAAAGACAACGGCGCCCTCCACTCTCTCTCCGGCTCTCTTTCTCTCTCTTTTTCTCTCTGTTGCCGGCGTGGTGAACGAGAGAGAAAGAGAGAGAGAGAAAAAGGAGGGGAGAGAGAATGAGAGAGAAAGAAAGCAAGAGAGAGAGAAAGAGAGGGGGAAGGAGGGAGAGGGAAAGACATGGAGGGAGGGAAGGAGGGAGAGAGAAAGAGCAAAAAAGAGAGGAAGGAAGGAAGAGAGAAAGGAAGAGGGATGGAGAGAGAGAGGGAAAGAAAGATGAAGGAAGGGAGAGAGAAAGGGGGAAGGAGAGATAGAAAGGAGGGAGAGGGGGTAGTTAGATAGGGAGAGGGAAAAGGAAGGGCTTGGAGAAAGGCAGGGAGAGAGAAAGATAGAAAGGAAAGAGGGAGGGAGAGATAGAAAGAAAAGAGGGAGGGAGGAAAGAAGGAGGGAGAGATAGAAAGGAAAGAGGGAGAGGGGGGTAGTAGGATAGGGAGAGGGAAAAGGAAGGGCTTGGAGAAAGGCAGGGGGAGAAAGATAGAAAGGAAAGAGGGAGGAAGAGATAGAAAGGAAAGAGGGAGGGAGAGATAGAAAGGAAAGAGGGAGGGAGAGATAGAAAGGAAAGAGGGAGGGAGAGATAGAAAGGATGGAATTATGGATGCAAGAACTTGCTCATGTGTGATAGCGTAGAGAAAGATAGAAAGGAAAGAGGGAGGAAGAGATAGAAAGGAAAGAGGGAGGGAGAGATAGAAAGGAAAGAGGGAGGGAGAGATAGAAAGGAAAGAGGGAGGAAGACATAGAAAGGATAGAATTATGGATGCAAGAACTTGCTCATGTGTGATAGCGTACGCCCACACTTTATTTGTTTGTTTGTTTATTTATTTATTTATTTATTTATTTATTTATTTATTTATTATTTATTTATTTATTTATTTATTTATTTATTTATTTATTTATTTATTTATTTATTTATTTATTTATTTATTTATTTATTTATTTATTTATTTATTTATTTATTTATTTATTTATTTATTTATTTATTTATTTATTTATTTATTTATTTATTTATTTATTTATTTATACTTATATGCTGCCCAGGGCCAAAGGGACTGCCGCTCAGACATTATACTTTTCCGCTCACCCCGAAAAAAAAATAGAGGGAACACTGGTTGCCTCCCCCCCTCCAAAAAAGGTGGGGTTTTTTTTCCTGTTTAAGATAAATCTAGTGTCCCTTTCTTTTTGGCTTATGATTCAGATTTGGAAACAACTTTTATACAAGATATCTATATGTGCCTTTTTAAAAAGTCTCATCGTAAGAATAACAGAGCTGGAGAGGACCTTGGAGGTCTTCTAGACCAACCCTCTGCTTAAGCAGGAATTATATTAACTGCATCATATTAACACCTGAGAAGCAAAATATCCTGCCCAGAGCGAATAAAGCGTTTCCTTTTCTGGGCAGTGGGATAAGTATATTCACTCTCCCATTGCTCAGAGAAAGGAAACACGTTATTTGCTCTGGACTGCCCAGAGTTTCTTTTCTTTTCTCTGGCTGGTGGGAGTTTATTCCCTCTCCAAGCACCCAGAGAAAGGAAACACTTTATTCGCTCTGGGCAGTCTAGAGAAAGGAAAATCGCAAGTTTTTTAAAACACTGCGGGACAAATTATTAAAAAGTGGGACTGTCCTTCCAAAAGCAGGACATATGGTCACCTTGTGCTATTGCTATTCAGCCCCATTCTAGCACTTCACAGATTGCCCCTGTTCAGAATAGCTTGAATGGGTGGTGGGGAAGATACAGAATTGCTTCTCTTTAGTTTGGGGATTAGAAGTGTGACATGCCAGCAGAGTCAAGGATTTTCTGAATTTTTGACATGCCAGACCCAGAAGATTTGCCATCACTGTACTGCTGTGGTGGTTTTGGCTTGCTCAAATAGGCCTGGATAGGCCTTCAAATTAGCCCTGGGAAAAGGCTCTCAATTCATCACAAATTTTCTACTTTTCTAATTTCAATGCAATTTTAAGATTACACTCTTGAATAGTCAGAAAAGCAATCAGATGCTTAACCAATCGGATGATTTTTTAAAATCTAACATTCACACAAATGTCTTGCTGAATTGACTATGTTTTTTTCTTCTTTATGTAAGAAAAACAGTCAGTGATGCAAAAGAAGAAAGAGAGGAAATCAGTTCAAAACTGTTCCACAACTTATTTGTCTACGAAATAATTTGGGACACGTTGCAAACCCACGGCATTTTTATCATCCAATTTTAAAACACAGTTTGAAACTTGGCCTTCTAATAAACGTTCATCATTATTTTAATTATTGTTTCTTTTTTCTGTAAGAATCTTTTCTTAAATCAATGGAAAATAGGAATGTCCAGTGAAAACAGCTCTAAATATAAAAAGTGCTGCTTCTATGTATTTACTAATTAATTATCGTTATGAAGTTTGGTTTATATATTTAGTTTGTTGCTAGTTTTCAAACTATATTTTCATTAATGAACGCTGTTTTGTTTCTCTAGCATACAATCATAATAGGAGGTAAATTACTATAGTTAATGAATCATAAAACTGCCAATTCTGTAGCTTTTTAGCTATCTTGCATTTTTGCTAAAACCTGTGCGTAACAGGTACCAATGTTGCAGATCAGTTTTTAATAAGATCACATATCTGTATATCCTAGGTGAATATCATAATATTAGAAGCGCATTACTAATAATGCTTTCCTTTTAATTATTCACTTCATCCATATACTTCTTTGGGAAGCACCATGAAATCCTTAGGCTGTATTAAAATGTATCAGTTCAATAGCGGTAGAAGAAAATTAAAAAATAAATTGGGCTTAGAATTTTCTAATGCATATGTAATATTCAGTGGCTGTAGAAATTGCCAGCATAGTTGTATGGTACAATTGTACAGAAAGTGAGGGGGGAATGGAGAAAATAGCATTTCTTTCTTAAGGATAGATATTGTTTAAAATGAAATTCTTTTAATTGTACATATATAATGGAATCATTATGCTTCAGATTAATAGAAAATTACAATGAAATGACTACAGATGTTTCTAGATAATTTCTTGAAAACAGAATCATCCTTTTCATGAGCAAGATGCAAAATAATGTTATGATTTTTTAAAAAGCATTCCTTGTTCCCTGTTTCCCTTGAAAATTTTATTAACTTTTATTAAGGTTTTACAGCATTCCAGCAGCTTAGCTACACAGAAGAAAGAAAAGAAGCACTTTAAGTGAAATGTAAGGAACGCCATTCTTGGGGAAATTTGCAGCCTGGGCAAATATATCTCTCAGGATCTAGTATTTCCTCTGCTCATTGCTTTTCTTCCCTGGAAAAAATATGGGTCAGTATTCCTGGCCCTGGGAACTGAAGACATCCCTTGCTAATATATCTGCAACAGAGAAAGGCATTGGTTGGGCTCTGCTTATGACATCATCATCTAGAGAGCCAGCCTATTGATTAAGGTGCTGGCCTAGAAACTAGGAGCCCATGAGTTCTAGTCTCGCTTTAGGCATGAAAAGCTGGCTGAGTGACTTTGGGCCAGTCACTCTCTCTCTGCCCAACTTACCTCACAGAGTGGTTGTTGAAAAACACCAGGAAGAAGAGGCAGTAGGTACGTTTGCTGCAGGGGTGTGTTCTATTTACCTTTCCTGTTGGTTTGCATTGTCATGGAAATGCATGTTTTGAGCATGCACACCTCTTCCAGGAAAATAATAATACTGTAACAATAAAGCTTCTGCACATGCGTAGAAGCTAAATTTTCACATGCACAGAAGCAAAATCAAAGATGGCGGCCCCCACGGACTGGCACCAACAGAACCTCTCTGTGATGTCGGTTAGAACCGGTAGTAACCCACTTCTGGTTTGCCACCTTGAGTTACTCATAAAGTAATAAAGTCAGTATAAAACTCAAATAAATAAATTGAGCTAGTGAAAAACGAAGAACTGCATTCTGTTTTCCAGTCCCAAGCCAGCTTGATAAAAGTGCTTATGAGAAAGATATTGGAAGGAATAGCCTGTCAAAAGAACAAATCCTACATCAAAAGAAGTTTGATGAAGAATCATATTTTCCAAATCACTAGGGGGAAAAAATTACATTTATTCTGTTTTGGGTGGTCTCCACTTCAAATACTATGTCCTGTTCTGGACACAACATTTACTGTACTCCACAATTACGAAGGATTTGGAGAAACTGGGTTAAGTCTAGAACATGTCCAATGCGGAAATTAGAAACTATGTTTTAACTTTTAAAAAATGCTGCAGGGAGTACAGGATATGATAGGAATCTTCAAATACTTGAAAGGATGTTGGTCAAGACCTGCTCCCTCTATTTCCAGAGCTTACGACAAAGATTTTACAATAAAGGATTGTTGTATGAAGTACTACAAGAAAAAGCCTTCCTAACAATAACATCCATTCTGTGAAACTACACTGCTCAAAAAATAAAGGGAAAACTCAAATAACATCCTAGATCTGAATGATGAAATATTATCATTTAATACTTTGTTCTGTAGAAAGTTGAATGTGCTGACAACAAAATGAAATTCATTGTCAATCAGTGTTGCTTCCTAAGTGGACAGTTTGATTTCATGGAAGTTTGATTTACTTGGAGTTTTATTCTGTTGTTTAAGTGTTTTCTTTATTTTTTTGAGCAGTATAATTATTGAAAGAGGTAGTGTATTCAACATGTTCAGATAAAGGCTGAGTCTACTTTAAAATGGATTCCTGTGCTGAGCAATTAATAGCCTCTAGTAGCATCCTCTGCTTCTGTGATACTAAACAATAGCAAAAAGAAGATCCACATGAATAAGACTTAGGTCCCATCCTCCCATTTGTCTTCTAGCCCAGGGGTCTCCAACCTTGGCAACTTTAAGACTTGTGAACTTCAACTCCCAAGATTCCTCAGCCAGCTTTTGTTGGAAACTCTTATTGTCATTTTTCTTGTTAGACTCTATCGAGTTAGATATCATGCTACACTTGTGTGGCTGTCTCCTTCTGTCTTTCTTCCTTTAAGCATACTAAAGGTAGTTGTTCTGCCAGCATGTCCCAACTGCCCGTAATTACAGGGTAATTAGTCCAAAAAGACACACACCACACGATAGAAGGGGAAAAAGTCTTTATCAACAGAAAAGCAGAAAAAAAAACCCTTTATAAATGTCAAAGGGATTTCCTGGTACACACAAGGCACAGGTTAAATGCAATCCAATTTCTCACCCAGTAACTGGGAAATTGAGTCCAATTGCAAAGTCCAGAAAGTCCACACACAATCTTGAACAGGGAAACAGCAAAACCACAATCTTGATGAAACTATGAATCAGATAAACTTCCACAAGCCTAAACCAGCATGCTGTTCTTTTTATCTGTAGCACTCATTACAGCAGCCCCACCCAACCACAGGTGGCCTCACTTATCTCCTGTAGTAATCCTTCAGTTGTTCTCTCCTATAGATCACTCTATGCATGTGTGGATCTGTCATAAGTTTTTGTTCAGAATTCAGGGATGATAAGGATGATTGATCTCCTCCTGGGCTGTCTGCCAAACTTCCCTCTTCCCTGCTCCTTTTTGGCTTTGTCAGAGGAGCCTTCGTCAGAGATTCTATCGGGAGCAAAACAGACCTGTGCCATGTGGATGTTTCCCCCACCTCCACCTCCACATTCCTTGGGGCAGGAGCTGGGCCAGAGCCAACCACAACAGTAGTCAAGAACCTTTAGCCAAAGATCATCAAGGAACCCAGTTTCAGGAAGCAAAATAACTTCATAAGGCATGATCTTAATAAGTTTGTTGACTGAAACTAACATGACAAATAGTCCCTATCCTAATGTCTTTTTATCTTTTCTATCTCTACTTTATATTTATATTATGTTAAACATACTACAATACTATATTTGTATGACAAATAAATAAATAAATAAATAAATGACAGGGAAAAACAATGCTTATAAACTTATCTTCCCAACGTGCAGAAGGAAGACTGGCCAGGAAAAGTATATAGAGCTTACTTACTTTTAACTAGGGTGGACAGGAAAAATATTATCTCTGTTTAGTTCTTGTGTAACTATGAAGAGGGAACTTTAATTTAGAGTTTTGATGATTAGACAGAATTGATCAGTGTTTCTCAATCTCAGCAACATTAAGCTTGCGGATTTTCACTCTACTCCGATTCACACAGCTGAAATTTGCTGAAGACGAGAAACTCTGGGAGAGATTATAGAAAGAAGACTAATATGATGTAATGTTGTAGAGAGATTAAATATATTTATACTTTTAACTGCTGTGAAGAGTATCAGAAGCCATTCCTTTATATCTTTTTCTTTCTTTTTTTATTTTTTTCAACTTGCTGCACTTTTTCCTTTTTCATTTCTATCTCTTTTTCTTTTTTCTCTCTTGATATTAGCTTTTCTATTTTTTATCTTCTTTTTAAAATATTTTACTAATATATATATATGTTCTGTCTGGGTCACTCCAGAAGCCAATACCAACCCAAAAAGAGAAGCCAGACACACTGGTAAAAGGCAAAGGCAGTTTTATAAAATTCAAGAAAAACACAGGTAACAGAAAATGTCCTTACAAACAGGAAAATGCTGTATCTTCAGATATATTCAGGAAGGCCAAAAGTCCATGCAGCAATACAGAATTCTTGCTGCCAAGCCAAGGCTGTAGATAGCAGACCGACACCTCCCACGGATCTTCCAAAGCTGCTGGGCCACAAGCCAGGAACAGAGACGCCAGGCCAAGCTGATAACACTCCACATGGCTTCAAGGGCTTGCCTGCCTTTTAAACCCTGTTGATGAGGACCACACCCAAACCCAGCTGTTTCTACTTCAATGGTGATAATATCTCTTTAACTGCTCCTTTCGTTACTCTGAACGTCGCTGTCTCATGTCAATGACAGCTTGTGCGTCATCACCTAATGACTCCAAGCTACTGGCTGGGGAGAGCCCCCCCCCCCCCGGGCTCTCATGCTGTTCTCCTTCATCCCATTCCTGATTTTCCTCTCCCCCGTCCGACTGTTCAGCCCCCTCCTCTGCGCTGTCATCCTCCTCCGGGCATGGAGCCAGCAGAGACACAGCTGGTCCCTGAGCAGCCTCAGGCTGAATCACAACATATATATACCAAAATTTGGTACTGTGGTTATTCCAAAAATTATGCCAAAAATAAACTAGGAGAAGACAATGTGTGCCCATTCAAATGTTGGTTTTTCTCCTAGTATTCAATTTCTATGGCCCATCTGAGTGGATCTTGCATGGAGCTCCATCTTTACAACATGTGTAAATCGAGCCATAGTCTTTCTTGATGTTTTCCCAGATTCAGGAGGGTTGGCATTAATCTAACTTTCCTCCTGACTATATCAGCTTTCTCACATTGAGCTTTTATTTTCCTGTTTAAAAAAAAAGTCTTTTTCTGAAAACAAGAGAGTGACAGGATATAGAAATCTCAGAAATTATCATTCTTTTATACTATTGTTTGAAAGGTTTGAAGAGAAAGTTGGAGAAAATAGAATGTGATAGATTTCTGGAATTTTCAGAATGTGGTTTGTGTAATAGCAAGCAGAAGCTAACAAACTGAATTTAGCACACATTACTTTGACAGTTTCTTAGTAGGTAGCAGCATACACACCTAAGCTTGTTTGACCTTGAAAAGACTACCTAGGATTGGATCCACTTAGTACTTGAATAGGAAACTATCCCAAAATCCTACTGCTTCATTAAACTAGGATGCAGTCACCTCATAAATAATCAAAATGTTGTCTCATTTCATATCTTATGAAATCATGATGTATTTTCTCCTCTTTTAGAATTTTTCCAATAAATGAAAACACACCAAAATATGACAACTAGACTTATCTGTGAAATCTTTTTTTCTTTCAGCTCTGATGAAGCTTTCAGCAAAGTGAATTTAAATTACCGCACTGAAAATGGGCTATCTCTTTTACATGTGTGTTGTATTTGCAATGGTAAGTATTTCAGTATCATCCTTGTTGCCATGGTTAATAGTTTTACCTGATTTTAATAAATCTCATCAAAACTATTACTATTGGTTAATCTTCAGCATTAATCTGATCTAATCATACAGTGATCAGGTGACAATAGCAAAATTATTTCAACAAAATAGAAAGAAATGCAGATAATGGTGGTGATGATATTTAGACAAGACATTTTTGGGGCCATTTGCATTAAACTCAGTTACAAATTAGAACAAGAACAATATTAACAGAACCACGGAGAAGAAGCAACCATGGTTTTCTGCTAATGAGGAAAAAAGGGTTGTTGCGGTAATATAGAAAATGGGTTGTTACTGAAATTTAATAAGGAAATAATACGTTACAGATATAGGGACCACCTCATCCAATGATGTATTATAGAATGTACTGCAAATGTTATGATCTTGGGTGTTTCGGTCTTAGGAAATTATTTTTCAGACAGATAAAACTCCACACAAAATGGGTAAATATACAGATGATATTTATTGTTTGGTATTGTCATATCATAGACTTACTAATGAAACGACATTCCTCAGTTTATGTCCATAATCTGTCCCATTATGGGTAGATGAAAAGAGATTCATTTCTCCCATCTGCAAGCTATTGCATGGTCCTTTCTTAAGACTTAAAAATGGCTTTTGGAGAGCATGGCACAATTACCCAGCAGCCTAGGTATAACTCAATGGCCAATAAGAACACACAGATAAGATCACATGTCATGGACTACATTACCCACAGTGCTATCTGTTACTACATTCCCCTAATGCAATCTCTTAAAGAAACAGCTCTTAAACTGAGCAAAATATCCTTTTGGACTAGCAGCACATTGGGTGTTCCACCTGTATATACACATTCAGAATCTATTCTAAATCACTTAATCCTCCATAGTATCAGAAGAGATAGTTTATAAGAGCTACCTGCACAAGAGTATAGACAATCTCTTGTATTGGAATATATCATTTTCCTAATCAAAAAGCACAACTGAATTCATCTCAAATACCATTTAACCAATATTGTTTATTTTCCAATACTGTATAGGATAATAAGGGAAGTAAGTAATTTCATTGGACTTCTAAATTTAAATATATTACTAATCAGAAGGAGAGGCACTTTCATCTGCTTGTATCTGATATATTTAACATACTTCTGTGACCAATGTTTATTTCACAGGACATAAAACCCATATTCGGACCCTTATGCTAAAAGGGCTGCGTCCCTCTAGGCTGACAAGAAATGGATTTACAGCTCTGCATTTAGCAGCTTACAAGGTAAACAGGATTACATTAATTAACTGTATCTGATTTCAAAAGCGCTTGATTCTTATGTTTCCTGGAGGATATATCTTTCAGTTATTGTAGAGACTTGAGAGACTTCCCAGAGAGAACCTCTTAGCTCGGAAAAGCTTTGCTCAGAAAGCATGTCTCCATGTCCAAGATTACTACAAGTTATTATTCCATGACAAATTTTAATCAAGGGCAATTTTCATTAGGGTAATAACATAAATACGGCGCCTAAGACAATAACACCTTATTGATCTGTCTAGCTCAGCATAATTTTTATTTGCCAATCTGTTCTCTGAAATGTTTGCGACTACTACTCTTAGGATCTTCAGCTAGTGTAAAAAATTCTAGTATGTATATACGGTGGTACCTCTACTTAAGAACACCTCTACTTAAGAACTTTTCTAGATAAGAACCGAGTGTTCAAGATTTTTTTGCCTCTTCTTAAGAATCATTTTCTACTTAAGAACCCGAGCCCAGAAAAATTTCCTAGGAAATTTGAGAGTGGCATGAAGGCCTGGCCAGTTTCCTGTCATTCCTCTTTTAATCCCGGTCATCTCGGGCTTTTCTAGGCTGCTAGAGGAGCCTTTCGGTGGCGTTGAAGGAGGCTTTGGCAGTCCAGAGCGAAGCATTTTCCTTTCTCTGGGCACTTGAAGATGGAATAAACTTCTGCCAGCACCCAGAGAAGAGAAATACTTCCTTCGCTATGGGCAGCGACTGTCATCCTCCTCTTCTTCCTCCTTGTCCTCCCACCCAAATTCCGAGCTTTTATTTCTTTCCTAATGGGTTTGCACACATTATTTGCTTTTACATTGATTACTATGGGAAAAATTGCTTCTACTTACAAACTTTTCTACTTAAGAACCTGGTCACAGAACGAATTAAGTTCTTAAGTAGAGGTAACACTGTACTTGTTTGAAAAACAGAAATATATACCCAATAGCCGTAGATTTTCTTAAGAGTTTTCTTAAGAGTTCCATTTAAGATCTCCCTGAGACTCTTGGCACTTTCTGCAAACAAAACATGTCACTACCACTTCCCATAATATTTTTATAAATAATTATTTACTTTTCAAAATTTCAGGACAATGCAGAACTTTTGACGGCTTTACTGCACAGTGGAGCTGATGTTCAACAAGTTGGTTATGGAGCACTTACCGCTCTTCATATTGCTACAATAGCTGGTCATCATGAGGTATGCTTACTTACACGTATATATTGTAATAATAAGAATTAAAAACAAGATAGATGTAAAATGAGTTGTCCATAGTGATGATAGTTAGGAGCCGGGATGGCGCAGCAGGTAGAGTGCTGTACTGCAGGCCACTGAAGCTGACTTGTAGATCTGAAGGTCAGCGGTTCAAATCTCATCACCGGCTCAAGGTTGACTCAGCCTTCCATCCTTCAAAGGTGGGTAAAATGAGGACCCGGATTGTGGGGGCAATAGCCTAGCTTTGTTTAAAAAAGTGCTATTGCTAACATGTTGTAAGCCGCCTTGAGTCTAAGGAGAAGGGCGGCATAAAAATTAAATAAATAAATAAATAAATAAATAAATAAATAAATAAATAAATAAATAAATGATCAATACAATCAAAATGATAGGTGTGACTGAGAGCTAAAAGTTCAGTTCCCTATGAACATGCATCACATATTAAAAGGAGTGGGGCTTCAATTTTCCAATAATATCTGTCATTTTCATATTGATCTAAAAGTACTCCTTTGCAGTTGAATAGAATTCCTATTGATTAAGTACATTTATGTTTCATTTAGGGATGTTTCTGTGCTGCTAAATATTATTGAGAGTTTGTGTCAAGAAAAGAATTTAGGAATGTTTTTAAATTTGTAAAACATAAATTTCTAAAACACCTTAAAATAATTGCTGTTTTCTATACAGAAATGCCATCTATAAACGCCTGTCTATGAATGTTTAATGTATAAATGTTTTTATATAATTTTCTGCTGCAAAATTAAGATACACACTACATAAAATATATATGAGTGCCTGGAGGCTGTGTAGGCTTTGATCAGTAGTGGGTTCTGAATTAGTTTGCTCCCAGTTGGTGTGCACACTCACGCAAGGCTTCTGCACATATGCAGAAGCGTATTGGGTGGGTGGGCGGAGCCTCCTGCCACCGCTGCTACTAGTTCTAAGAACTGGTCTGAACTGGGAGCAAACCGCCGCTGGCTTGGATGAGAAAAAGCTGTCTCTGACTCAGTCTTACCACGATGAAATGGCCAAGGGTGTTTAAGCCAATCAGATCAGGGTATGTTTGAAGTGTATGAAGCACTGACTGAATGCTCCTTTTTAGCACGCTCTGATTGGCCTGTTAGAAAGAACACTCTGTTATGTTCTCGGAATGCCCAGCTGCGCGTCAACTTCAACTGTTTTTGAAGAAGTAGAGCGTGGAAACAACAGTGTGGATGGGCCATTAATTACACATTGGACCTATTCAGATGATATGCACACTATAGTTTATGGGTATATCTTGGGTGCAGTTGATTACACATGGAGTTCCTTTCTCTGGCTTTGTCAGGCCTGCATAGCTTGCCAACCACCATTTTTGGATTCTTGTCTCATCTGCCAATATCTCTGCTCTAACTGGAATGTCTTTAACAGAAGGTAGAAGTTATGAGTAGAGGACATCACAACCACAAATTGAAAACCAGCCAGCATTGGCCATTGCAACGCTCTGCCTGGCTCATACAACCACTTGCCTTCACAACAAACTATAAACCATGGAGAACATATATTCCCAACATAGTTATCCTATTACTCTGTTACATTTATCAGTAAAACTTTAGTTTTCAGTCAGAAAATATACTGTGGAATTTGTTAATTTATTTGTGATCCAAGTACAGTTCAGGTGAAATAGATAAGAGACAGATGATAGATGAGAACTTGCTGCAGGCTTCTAAAATCATAAGCAAAATGTTTCCACAAGTTCAGTTTGTAGCACAGATGGTAATATATAAATGGATTTGTAACACTCTTTCTTCCTTCTCAGCTTGATCTAAAGCCTGATCAGTCAGAAAAGATAAACATTTCTGCCAAAACAATCTATTGCTCAGCTTCGCATATTGTATTTTTGTTTACAGCTGTAAACAAGTGGTGTTGTGAAAGTGCTGCGGTCTCTCTCTTATGATTACATACTGAGTTATAACCTCTGAGGGTGAATCAAAGGCTGCTGTAGTAACTAGAAAGTTATTATCATTTGAAAATGTAGTTTACATCTAATTCTGAACTCTCCTGAATTCCTTCCCGGAGTAATCCAGATGGGCTTTGGACCTACATTCTCCTGGAGGACTCATTTGACCCTCCTAATGTTTTTTCTGTGAACCAATCCAAACTTTTATAGCAATACAAACTTTATAATGTTGCACGTATCACTTATTGTGTGTCTCCTTAATTGTTGCATTATGAATGTTCCAATATACTGTATTTTTCTGAATATAAGACACACCTTTCCCCCCTAAAAGAGGTTGAAAATTTGAGTGTGTTTTATACTCTGAATGAAGCTTTTACTAAGGTTTTTTTAGCCCTAATTTATTTATGTATTTATTTATTTTATTAATCAGATTTGTATGCCGCCCCTCTCCACAGACTGGGGCGGCTAACAGCAATAATAATACAATGTAAACAAATCTAATATTTAAGTTAATTTAAACCCCCAATTTAGAAACCAATCATACATACTAATATACCATGCATAAATCTTATAAGCCTAGGGGGAGGAAAAGTCTCAATTCCCCCATGCCTGATGACAGAGGTGGGTTTTAAGGAGTTTACGAAAGGCAAGGAGGGTGGGGGCAACTCTGATATCTGGGGGGAGTTGGTTCCAAAGGGTCGGGGCCGCCACAGAGAAGGCTCTTCCCCTGGGTCCCACCAAACGACATTGTTTAGTTGACGGGACCTGGAGAAGGCCAACTCTGTGGGACCTAACTGGTTGCTGGGATTTGTGTGGCAGAAGGCGGTCCTGGAGATATTCTGGTCCGGTGCCATGAAGGGCTTTATAGGTCATAACCAACACTTTGAATTGTGACCGGAAACTGATCGGCAACCAATGCAGGTGCTAACACTGTCTTCTGTGCTTTGCTAGCTAAGCAATCTTTCCTTTGCCTGCTTCTTTCATTGCTGCTCCCTTCCACAATCAACTGAGTCCCTTTTCAGCCCTTACCAAGTGCTAACAATGAAGCAATCTTCCATGGTTTGCAAGCAAACCATCTTACACCTTTTTTCAGCCTTAACTAGATGCTAAGGAGTGAAGCAATCTTCTGTTCTTTGCTAGCAAAGCGATCTTCCCTTCCCTGATTTTCTCTTTGTTTCTCTCTGGAGGGAGAGAAGTGTTTTAGAAACTGTTTTTCCCCCCCAACCAGGGGATAAAAAGCAAGCCCATGTGCTCAAAACCAGCAAACTAATATGCTAGAGTTGACCAGACCAAAGACTATCCAGATGAATACCTGATAGGCAGATTATTTTTTCTCTATTTTCCTCCCCCAAAACTAAGGTGTGTCTTATACTCCAAAAATATGGTAATCTTTTTAGTACAGGTACTCCTCAACTTACAACAGTGCATTTAGTGACTGTTTGAAGTTACAATGGCACTGAAAAAAGTGACTTATGACCATTTCCCACACTTATGACCAGTGAAGGGCTGCTCATTGGTGGTGGTACTGGAACACTCCCAGTGGTGAGCAGCTTTATGCGCATTCACTGAAGCCAAATCTTGCATGCATGACGTTTTGCCAATTTCCAGCTATTTTTTTTGCTTCCGCACATGCACAGAAGCAAAGATATCGCCAAAAATTTCCGCAAGCCACACCAGGCTTTCAGGAGCATAGTGCTGGAGGGAGGACGTCCAGGTCCAGCAACAGCGGTGGCACTGAACTCCATCCGTACGGCATTCTTTCCCATGCCACATGACATCTTCTTCAGCGCGATGATGCTGCCCCGAGCAAGTCAGAAGCTGGTTCAGAGCCTCGTGGCTTTTGGGAGCACATTGCTGGAAGCTTGACTTAGTGGCTCACTGCTCTCTGCTGAGCTTGCCTAGACTATTCTGACAATGATTGGCTTCTGCTAGTGCTGCTCAGTGGGCGAAGGGAGCAGAGTCCCTCCGATGAGCGAGATCTTCCCTCCTCCTTGCCTACTTTTGCACAGGTGAGACCTCTGGCTGCCCCTCCCTTATTACAAAAGGTTCTCCCTACTACTAACTCCGCGTCCGGAAATCTCACCTGTGTAAAAGAAGGCGAGGAGGAGGGAAGATCTCGCTCAATGGAGGGGTTCTGCTCCCCTCGCTCTCTGAGCAGCATTAGCAGCAGCCATTCATTTTCAGCATAGCCTAGTCCAGTGTTTCCCAACCTTGGCCACTTGAAGATATTTGGACTTCAACTCCCAGAATTCCCCAGCCAGCAAATGCTGGCTGGGGAATTCTGGGAGTTGAAGTTCAGATATCTTCAAGTGACCAAGGTTGGGAAACACTGGACTAGGCAACCTCAGCCGAGAGCAGTGCGCTGCCAAGCCAAGCTCCAATGCTGTGTTCCCAAAAACCACGAGGCTCTAAACAGCATACTGCTGTTGCTAGACCTGGACCTTTAAAAATCATACAGTCATGCACATCAAATGAGATTTCGCTTCTTGCGCATGTGCAGGAAGCAAATCTCATGCCAGGCGCACGTGCCCTACCGCTGGTCAGCTCTGCATTCAGCTCCATTTCCACCATCGGAACAGCGTCAACCCCCTGTCCGTCCAGCAGCCCCTCACTGCTTATGACCATTGCAGCATTCCAATGCTGCAATATAAATGGGATTTAAATTTTTATGCTTGACAGCTGACTCACATTTATGACAATTACAATGTCCCAGAGTCATCTGATCCCCCCTTTACGACCTTCTGACAAGCAAAGTCAATGGGGAAACCAGGTCCACCTAAGAACCATGTGACTAGTTTCAGAACTACAGTGATTCACTTAAGAAAACTGTTGAAAAAAGTAAAAACATAAGGCAATACTCACTTAGCAAATTTCTCACTTAGCAACAAAAATGTTGGCCTCAATTTTGGTTGTACATTGAGGACTATCTGTATTTCTGAACATGTCATAAACAAAACAATTTTTGTAGTAAAAAGTTAAAATATATACCTCATAGAAGCCTACTCTTTTCTAACTGGCAGCAAGGAACTGGGGGATTGGATAACTTTATAGTCCTCTGTAAATCATTATTATTGATTAGTATTACCAACTTCATACCTAAGTAGAACAGAAATGTATAGATCAAGATCTAAAATGATGTGCCACTCCGAGTCTCCGGAGAGGGGCGGCATACAAATCTAATAAATAAACTGTTCTACCATTTGATAAGGATTAGAAATAGAAAAATTACATTTTTCATTTATTTTCCAGTTTCATGTTGTTACTAGTACATTATTTATTATTATTATTTATTAGACTTGTATGCCGCCTCTCTCCAAGGACCCGGAGCGGTCTAATCCAATGCAGATTAACTAATCCAATTACCCAATTTTAAGATTAGTTTGAATCATTTATACAAAAAGCACCAAATCCAAAAATTCTTGGTTCTATATTAAGATGCCTATATTTCATTTCATTTTATTGGATTTGTATGCCGCCCCTCTCCGTAGACTCGGGGCGGCTAACAACAGTGACAAAAAACAGAATGTAAAAATCCAATACTACAACAGTTAGAAACCCTTGTTATAAAACCAATCATACATACAAACATACCATGCATAAATTGTAGAAGCCTAGGGGGAAAGATTATCTTAATTCCCCCATGCCTGACGGCAGAGGTGGGTTTTGAGGAGCTTACGAAAGGCAAGGAGGGTGGGGGCTATTCTAATCTCTGGGGGGAGTTGGTTGCAGAGGGTCGGGGCCGCCACAGAGAAGGCTCTTCCCCTGGGCCCCGCCAACCGACATTGTTCAGTTGATGGGACCCGGAGAAGGCCCACTCTGTGGGACCTAACTGGTCGCTGGGATTCGTGCGGCAGAAGGCGGTCCCTGAGATAAACTGGCCCGGTGCCATGTAGGGCTTTATAGGTCATAATCAACACTTTGAATTGTGACCGGAAACTGATCGGCAACCAATGCAGGCTGCGGAGTGTTGGTGTGACATGGGCATATTTAGGGAAGCCTATGATTGCTCTCGCAGCTGCATTCTGCACGATCTGAAGTTTCCGAACACTTTTCAAAGGTAGCCCCATATTTTTGTTCTTAAACTTTGATATCTATCACATATTATTTCTTATTCTCAAGATTTAATTATATAGTAAGAAGAAACAAATTCAGGTCAGAGGTCACTGTGTATGATGTATCCCAACTATCTGAGCTAATCTTTCTTTGGGTGACAAATATATCATTTCTTCATTTGAATGTCAGCCTGACATTCATAGGACAACTCTGTGCATATTTACTCAGAATGAAGCCTCGCTGAGTTTAATGGAACTTAGATCTAGATAAATGAATTTAGGACTACAGACCTAGTAGGGTTTTTTTTCTATCTTTATATTCAGAAATACACAGACAGAAGGCACATACAATATCTAAGGATAATGTATGTTATATCAAATATGAAGGCTGCAAACACATAAAATTTGGCACGTGTTCTTTCTGAATTAAGAAATGCAAGAAGCAATTTATTCAGTTGCTAGCTAGAGCCAAGGTTGACTAGGAGAAAATCATTCATATTTAGTATTCATATATCAACAAAGATGTAATGTCACAGCATAACTTATATTTCTGTTTATATATGATATTCTTACAGTCAAGATAAAGTGCTTTCTAAACCATGGTGGCACTTTTATTATAAACAGGAAAGTTTTACTGAAACATTTCATTAATTAAAAATACTTTTTACTGCATTTCATTGTGACCATCTCTTAATCTTAAATCCTGGTCTACTGCATGGTCATTAAACTCTAGTTAATTTTTGGGATTATTTAATTTTCCTCATCTCGTGTATTCAGTGGTGTGCTACCTGGGGATAAAATCATTCACTGTGTAAGAACCTTATGCTATCATAAATTTAGTAACAGCTGCAGCTCTGGCATGTTGGCAGGTTTGGATGAAATAATGAGATGAAATCCATCCAGTGCGTAATTAATATGCTTAGTATTTCTGCTTGTACTTTATACAAAAACCAAGCCCAACCAAATGGAACTACAGTTAACCCAGAATTAATTATTCTTTCCACATTCACGTCTTATTACAAAGAGAAATCAAATCTGCATGCTGATAAATATGTTTATATGTGTTCATTAAAATACTGGGGTATTGCATATTGCCATTTTCTACAATTTACACTCATATTACATGAAAGGGATGATTCAGGATGAAAAAAGGGATACAGCATTTTAATGTAGCAGAATATACTGTATGTAGAGGCAGGCGTGTTTGCAAGGAAGCAAATAATGACATGAATCTGATGACATCAACACAAAAATGCCAAAACGTATATAATTGCATCAAACATAATTTTATACACACGCGCAGGCAAACACACATACACAAACACACTTGCAGCATTTGTGTGATTCCAATATTATTTCTATGTCATCATTTTGATATTATCATGGTTCATTACATATGCTGCTGTCAGCAAATAGTTCTCAGCCATATGATGTCTATTGGCCTACAAGTAGGGCATAACACTTTATTTATTTATTTATTTTATTTAGTAAAGCATGAATTAGAATATATGTTTTTTTGCTGAATTTGAAAATTAAGGGAGACTAGGATAGATCTATTTCGGCCTTATTTTGGCCTCATCGGCTAGCCATACTCACTGGGACTTGAACCTGCAACCTTTGCCTTGTAAGGCAGAGATTTATCCTCTAGGCTACAGTATCCAATCCCTTCAGCTCTGCACCAGGGAAGGGTTACATATTTTTGTGTCGAATCACCCTGGTGTATTGAAGGAACATCACAGCTCCTTATTTGCCTCTCGGCCCAACCCAGGGCCAATTCCAAGGCAGTTAATTTTATTGATAGCTGACAATTCTATCTGTATGTGTCACATGTTTTTTTTTGCTGAATTTGAAAATTAAGGGAGACTAGGATAGATCTATTTCGGCCTTATTTTGGCCTCATCAGCTAGCCATACCCACTGGGACTTGAACCTGCAACCTTTGCCTTGTAAGGCAGAGAATTATCCTCTAGGCTACAGTATCCAATCCCTTCAGCTCTGCACCAGGGAAGGGTTAGATATTTTTGTGTCAAATCACCCTGGTATGTGTGTGTATGTATGTATGTATGTATGTATGTATGTATGCATGCATGTATGTATGTATAAATATGATTTGAATACATGAAATGAATATGAATAGAAAGGAACAGACAGGGATGGTAGGTATACTGTTCCGCTTATGCACGCCCCTTGGAGACCTCTTAGGAATGGGATGAGGTCAACAATAGACAGTCTAAGGTTAAAATTTTGGGAGTTTGGGGATAAAACCATTGTTGTGGCCCATCCATGTCCTGCGCAGCTGGTCACAGATCCTGAGGATTAAGAGGCAGTTGTGGTGCAGTACCATTGGCCCATGCACCTGGCACCCAAGTCTGATAGCAAGGAGGTCAGAGAGGATTTGGTGTCAGTGGCTGAAAGCCAACCAGGGCCTTCTGCACCTCCTAAGGTGCACATGAGTGATCCAAGAGAAGAGGATGAGCCTCTTCTTGGTATTAGGGCATGTAGGGCTGTTAGAAGGCAGGAGTGGCTGTGCAAGAGGAGGTCTCTTCATGAATAGAGCTGCAAGCTAATTGACTATGCCCTTAGACTATTTAAGGCTTAGCCACATGATGCTTCTGCTCCGTTCCAGGCTCTCTCTCTGACATTCTTGTTCAGCTTGTGAAAAAAATAGGCTTTTCTGAATTCTGCTAATGACCTTCGGGCTTTTTGCCAACCTTGCGTAAGTTTCAGGGAATGATATTTGCTTGGACTCCCGCCAGTTGTTAAGACATTAATTAGCAGCTGTCTCACCGAACAAACTTCTTTATGATTTCTTGAATTTTTAAAAGGACCCAATTGCTAAGAAAATATTAGGAGTAAATGATTAGTGTTTAAATCGGTGTGCGCATCTTTCTTGGTGGGCTTGATGTGGGGACAGAACAGTTTGACTTCCACCCCACCCCCCCAAAAAATAGGATCATGGACAAGGATGTCCAGCTTTGGGAACAGTTAACAGCAATGGCTGCCAGCTGGGTTAGCTTCAAGACCAGATGGCCCCACCTGCTCCTGCTCTGAGGAGAAATTGACCAATAGCTGTGTTGGATAAATTTAATGGTGATGAAACTATGTTCCTGGCTTTTTTGGGATAGTGCCATTTGTTTATGGTTTTGTGACTGGAGGAGTTCCCAAACAACTGGGATTCATGATAAGCCTGCTTTCCGGCTCTGTAGCTCGTTGGGCCACACCCTTGTTAGTCCAGAACACTCCCCTTCTCCAGGACTTCAGGGGTTTTTATGCAGTTTGGAGAAGATGTTTGGAGATCCTATCAAGGCCCAAATGGCCACTAGACAATTAAAGAACTTAAAGAAAGGCCGGAAACCCACTCCCACCCCTCCCAAGAGTATATCAGTGAGTTCTGGTTGCTCAGCCAGGACTCGGCCTGAAATGAGACAGCTCTCCTGGATGAATTCCAGGATGTATTATGGGAAAGTTTTCAGGACGAGTTGGCGAGAGTGGACATTCCTCCTATGATGTCTGAGTTGGTGTGTCTCTGTTTGAGGATCGATGCTAGATTGCAAGGCAGGAACTCCTTTCGTGATGCCCAGATACCTCCTATCTCTCCAGTTGTCTGGCTGGTCCCATCTCCACAAGAAGAGCCCATAGACCTTGGTGCAGCCAGACCCCAGTTGACTGGTGCAGAAAAGGACAGACATTGGGCAATGGGGTGTTTATGTTGTGGAGACCCTGGCTATCTCTTGCCCCAAAAGGAACGTGGGGCATTGGTTTCTGGTCCTGCTTCATAGTCCCAGCCATCCTGGTCTGTAAATGGTCGGAGCCTGGCCTAGTGGAAATGTTGGGTCAGTCACACACCAAATCGGACTCCTGCTCTGCTGACATAGATCCTGGAGCTCCGTAGCATTTGATCTTAGATACCAAAGTGTGCTTTGATAATCATGTCTGTGGGATTCCAGTGCACATTTTGGTAGATTCTGGAGTAACCATGAACTTCATGGACGATGTGTTCACTGTTCATTGTGCCATTCCCTTCTGTTCAATGGATCCGCCTATGCTGGTGAAGACGATCAATGGTAGCGTGTTACTGTCCGGGCCAATTAAGGCCATCATGCAACCTGCTCGCTTGACCATTGGATGGCATGAGAAGGCCATCCAATTTTATATGATGGCAGGAGTCCATTTCCCCTTGTTTCTAGGACTGACGTTGCTGTGGATTCATGATCCTTGCATCGTGTGATCACAAAATTTATTTTCCTTTCCAAGTCTGCAGTGCATGGACCATATGTACCAAGTTTGTACAAGCCAGAGGCCCCAGGTTCAAATTCCAGTAAAACAGGGTGTGGCTACCTGATGAAGGCTAATAAGCCCGAAATAGATCTTTAGTAGTCTCCCTTCCTTTTCATTATCAGCAAAAATATGTTACACCTATAGATTATAGTTGTTGGCTATAAAAAAAACCTTATCTGCCTTGAAATATGGCCCCTGGTGAGGCCGAGGCAAAAAGGAGCTGTGACGTTCCTTCAATATACCAGGGTGATTCGACCAAAAAAAATAATATCACACACACACACACACACTTATAGATGGATGCATGAAAATATCTTAAGAGTAGTACTGATTCTGGAATTCATTCCACTATGAATATATTCTATGCAAGAACACCAATTGTTTTCCAATTTACCTGCAAGCATTTAGTTCTATTTCAGGAAATATTCTAATATAGCAATTGCCACTTAATGTAGACTGGATTTTGCCTAACAATATAGAAAAGCTTGACCAACTACCATATGTCTAATTCTGAAAACAGTGAACTGTACTCTTTCAGCAGCAACTTCATGTGGTAAATTATGAGCTGCCAACTGGAATTACAAGAAGAACAATAAGCATTATGAATCTTATATAAAGAATCTACATCTGTCCAACTGTTATAAGAATTAACTGAGCCAAGTGATCGCCCACCCCCACTCCCCACCCCCATTTCTAATTTGAGCTTTGGCTGCATGCAAAGTAATTGAAAAGCTGGAGAAAAGGACCCCAAAGTTTTTAAAAGGAGTGTACAGTAAAACAGTCCTTTAAAGGAAAAAAAGAAAAAAGAAACTTCAGGAAATGTTGGTAGAGCTAACAAAATATTTATTTTTTTTAAATAGGTATATGTTTATTTTAATGAGTATATTTTATTGTTATTGCTTTCTGTACATTTTTGCTGACAGAATAAAAACTGGGAAATAGAGAAGGAAGTGATGAATGGGGTTTCTGTGGTTCTAGAAATAAGGAAACAGACCACTGATTTATTTATAGGCATCTAATAAAAAGAATGAAAAGTCCTAGTGGTAGAACGTGAAGAAATATTATAGATCAATATCCAGGTCTCTTATCATATGACTATGACGATTGATGGTGTTGGAAGAAATATTCATCTGGTTCAATTCCAAGCCAGGAGAAATATACTGGAAACATGGAGACTGATTAGAAAGATGGTTTAATGATGAAACAGAATCAAATGAGTTCTGAGTAGCTGGCCACATGGAGTTGAGAGTGGGTGGATTTTATACCATATCTGGGCTCTGTGTTGAGCTTCCTGTTCCTGTGCAAGAACATGTCTTCTATTGACTATTGTCAGACAATAATAATAATAATAATAATAATAATAATAATAATAATAATATTTGTATGCCGCCCCTCTCCGAGGACTTGGAGAGGCTCGCAACAAGTAAAAACATAATATACAAATCCAATATTAAAACAATTTTAAAAACCCTTATTAAACCCTTATTAAAAGACAATCATACAACCCAAACAAACCATACATAAACCAAGAGAGCTAAGGATATATTAATTCTTCCATGCCTGGCGACATAGGTGGGTTTTCAAGAGTTTACGGGACTAGGTGGGTTTTCAAGAGTTTACGAAAGGCAAGGAGGGTGGGGGCAGTCCTAATCTCCAGGGGGAGTTGATTCCAGAGGGCCGGGACTGCCATAGAGAAGGCTCTTCCCCTGGGTCCCGCCAGAAAACATTACTTTGTTGACGGGACTCGGAGAAGGCCAACTCTGTGAGACCTAGTTGGTCGCTGGGATTCGTGCAACAGCAGGCGGTCCCGGAGGTATTCTGGTCCAATGCCATGTAATATGCTTTATACGTAATAACCAACACTTTGAATTGTGACCGGAAACTGATCGGCAGCCATTGCAGGCTGCTGAGTGTTGACGAAACATGGGCATTCTGCACGATCTGAAGTTTCCGAACATAGCTACTGCTATATAGCTGGCTCTATAGATTGCCTGAGCTGAGTTTGGTTGAAGTTTGTACTCTGAGATGATGTAATGAAGAAGTTTATTTTCTGAAAGGGTATTTTGCAATAGCTATTGTGGCTTAATGTCTCTTTATTGTGTTGGATCTTGGATGAGGGTATTTGATTCTGAACAGAGCTAATCTATTCTTTATATATTAAGTGCTGACATCTGCTGTGGGCTATTAAGAAAGGTGGGGGCTGCTTTCTCTCTTGAAGACCATATTTCTACCTTTAGGGAAATATAATCTTGTTACTTTAATCTTATTACTTCAATGTATCCACATGCTAAGCAGCCGCTCCTTAATTTCTGGTCCTTTTTTCCTCCTTTTAATATTAAAATACTTCTTTCACTTTTATTTTGGTGATAACGTTTACCTGCCTCTTTTTCCTTCACTCTCTCCAGCACATGACTTAGCTTTTCCTTCCCAGATGACTCCAATTTCACAATTCAATCCCATCAATGTGACAGCCATAGCTAGTATGACATTTAAAAGTCAACTTCCGATTGCTGCTGACTGAGGGTTGAGCTGGCTCCCTGGGGAGATTTGCCATCCCCCAGCCCACCAGCAAGTGCCTTTCTTTCCCCCCTCCCCTACAGGGTGATTCTGACCTGTTCCAAACGAACCAGGTCTCCCAAAAACTCGGATATCGTAGTTTCCCTACAGAGCGAGGAGAAACTCCGTGGCGCCGTGGTATTGGTCATACCTTCTTTTCATCTTTTATAAATAATTCAAGGCATAACACATACCTAATATTCCTTTTTCACCCTATATTTCCACACAACAATAACTCTGTAAAGTGGGCTGAGTTGATAGAATGACTCACCCAGCTGGCTTTCATGCCTAAGGTAGCATTAGAACTCAAGGTCTCCTAGTTTCTAGCCTGGTACTTTTCATTAAATCAAACTGGTCTCAATGCAATTTCATTGATACCCCATTTGCTTGCTGCACTTTATTCTAGACAAACTCCTGCAGTTGCATAGAGGTAAGGGGGGAAAAACCCTGCTTTAGGTATTTCTCAGTAGCTCAGTGATTGTATATTTTATATATGTATGTATGTATGTATTATAGAAAGATGTTATCCATCCATGTCCTAGAACCATGGTAGTGAACCTATGGCACGTGTGCCACAGGTGGCATGCAGAGCCATATGTGCTGTCATATGATCTAGCTCAACTCCAGTACCTGCCAGCTGACATGGAGGCTCTGGGAAGGCATTTTCGGCCTTCAAAGGGCCTCCAGGGGGGCAGGGCAGGGCATTTTTGCTCCAAGAAAGCCTCTGGAAGGTGAAAAATTGGCCTACTGGGCCCACTGGAACTCAGGAAATGGGGGACCAGGAGCGCGTGGCACGGCATTGAATATGAGTGTGGGCACTTGCACCTGGGAAAAACAATACAAAGGTGCACGGGTAGAATTATTGAAGAAGAAAAAAGCTGAGTGAAACAAAGTGAATCTGAAAAGAAGAAAAAATAACAGCTTCACAACATGCATAGAGCTTAATAGCGATGTTCACACTTTTAAAAATAATATTCATTCCTAATGACTTTGAATGTGAGTGAAGGAGAATAGTGGATAATTATTATCTCTATGACATTTGTAAGTTTCTTGTTTAATAATTTGTATTTTATTCTTTTTTATCCCTCTTCTTCCCCAATTTCCTTTATTTTTAATATATTTTTAAATAAATTGCGCCATAAAAATATACTAAAAAGAATCAGAGAAATTATCAAAAAAGTCACATTAATGATCTTTGGCAATAAGATCTGAGTTACAATACTAGATTTTCAATTAATACATATGTTTAGTATCTTAAAGCCCTAACTAATTTTTAGAATGCTTGAAAGTTCAAATTGATTTTGCAAGACTGATAATTCAGAGAATGTTAGTAGCCCATTTTATTTTATTTATTTATTTTGTATTCAAGAGATTGGACCGTTACTAGGGGTTATGTACAGCAGTCACCAATTATTGCCAAAACAAAATTCCCAAAGTTTTACTTCCATATATATTTTGTAATAGTGTTCATTTCAGATAAAAACAGACCATATCTTTAAAATTGCCTTCCCTTGGTGTTTCTTTCTCAATATTTATTTTGTATAAGTTATGACTGTTGTGTTTGGGCCTGGGCCAGCCGTTGCTCCCACAGATGGGAGAGACGCGGCACAAAGTGAATGTGAAAGCTTGTCTGACAGCCAGGAAGATGTGGCAGACAGCCAGGAGGACGAGGCCACTGGGACACAGGATTCAGCAGACAGCCCAGGGGATTTGGCATGCAGTCCCTCAGACAGTCTTTCGTCCCTGGGTTCTTCTGCAGATCAATATATTGATCTGCATAGCCGAAGAGCTATGTAAAGAAGGGATCGCTTTAAGGAGTATTACAAATCATTATAGGAGCACCTGGGCTGGGTGTGGTTCTTATACTGAAGGCTGGGTGTGGTTCCCTTAATGAGGGCTAAAGGGATAAAAGGGAACAAAGGCCAAGGCAAACTGTGGCTGTTTATCTGTGTTATTTTGTGGTTCCTGCTCTGAAGTTTCTGTTCCGTGCCATTGGAGTTTTCTACCCAGCTTTTTCAGACAAGTGGGAGGTGAAAACTCTGGGACTTGCTGTTTGCTCCAAAGATTCAAAAGGACTCCTGAAACGTCTTTGCCCATTCCAGGTTGTCTTTGTTTGTTTTTTCCTGTGTTTTTGTATGCGGCTGAAGTAAGCCTTGCATTATTTTCGGACACTACGAACTGTTTTGAGTAACCCTTTTTTGTTTATTTAATCTAAGTTTGCTGATTAGCAGAGCACGTGTGTGTTTGATTTCTTTTCCTTGGACTGTTACGCATTGCCTGAGCCAGTCAGGCAGAACAATGACATGGATGTCAAATTCACCACATCACGTTGCCATCATGTGACATTTCACGATAATTTTTCCCTTTCATTGAGCTTGGATGGGAGTAGCCTGAGCGTGACATATTTGCCTCACTGGCTGGCAGTCTGACACCCCTGGGTTATGAGAAAGTTGTAAGAGCAATGGATTGATGTTACCAATCACTAACAAGAAGCAGTGTTGCAGAGAAAATTAGAGAAAGGGTTATCTTTTTCAGAAGAAAATCTGGAAGGGCGGGGGAGTTGTTCTTGCTTCCAAAATTCAGTAGAAGTAGAGGCTTTATTTGGTATCTTCCTTTGGACAAGTATTATGTAGGAATATTCTATACAAGAGAATATCTGACCTTGTGAATTAGGATTGATCGGAAATATTGTGCATATTTTATCATACTGTACCTCTACAGAGAGTGTACATCAAATACATCACACCTTTTTTGCTGCAATTTCCACACCATTCGGAGAAATTTTACACTTCTTTACTTCCCTTTTCTGTCACACAAACTGTGAAAGAATTTGGCATGACTGCATGTAGAGTCCAAGGGAGACAACATTGAGATTAGTTTTCACTGTTCCACATCAACTGGTGGCTGACAGTTGAGCATAATTTAATTCCTACATTGTTTGTATTGTGTGACCTGTAATTCTGTTGTATGAAAGAGTGCAAGATGTAGAATATCCAAAGCCATTTTATGTTCTTGAAGTTTTACTGATTCTATGAAACCCTTGTAACTTTGCCATAAAATGTATTAAGAGATGATGAGTTTATAGTTAGTATTTTAAATACCATTCTAATATTTTTAGTGTTTTGGCATTTCTGCAAGTATATTTTAATAGCAGCTCAGTACAGCTCTTATTTTTTTGGTAATGTACTGAATGTACTCACTTTATTTTTAGCCTATTTATTTGCATTTTTATGTACTCATCTACGTGTATATGTATTTGTATTTCTCTCTTCTCAGTCTGTACAGTTTTACCTCTACCTAAGAACTCCTCTACTTATGAACTTTTCTAGATAAGAACTGGGTGTTTAAGATTTTTTTGCCTCTTCTCAAGAAACATTTTCCACTTACAAACCTGAGCCTCTGAAACTTTAACTGGAAAAGGCAGGGAGAAGCCTCCGTGAGGCCTCTCTAGGAATCTCCTGGGAGGAAACCAGTCTTTAAAGGGTGGGGAGAAGCCTCAATGGGTCCTCTCTAGGAATCTCCTGGGCCTCCACCCTCCCTGTGGTTTCCCCAATCGCACATATTATTTGCTTTTACATTGATTCCTATGGGAAAAATTGCTTCTTCTTACAAATTTTTCTACTTAAGAATCTGGTCACGGAACGAATTAAGTTCGTAAATAGAGGTACCCCTGTATTTGTATCTTATGATTTTAATAGGTAGAACAGAGATGATAGTCAATTACTGTAATAAAGGATTGGATTAGACTGAACTGGAGATTTTTTTCATGTCATGGTGACGGCCTTGAAGATATTTCATACTTGCATAAATATCCAGTTCATTTTTTGTCTTTTTTTTAAAAGATAAAAAAAGAAAAGAAAATGCGCAACTTATTCTTGAAAAATAAACTTCTGGAGAACTGTTAAAGAGCCCTAACAGTTACTTCAAAATTTTACAAATATGCTCATTGTGATAAGATCTATTGTAATGTATTTAAATTATAGAAATGGTATCTAGATTAACCTCTATAGTTCTGTAATGGGTATGAGGTCCTTGTTACTTTTGTTAGAATGATTCATACTTGAAACGAGGCTGAAATGAGGGTTAATGGATTGGGATTACAAAAATCTGGACAATTCTAGATGAGAGCAAAGAATTGGAATTTTTGCACCTCTTTACTGTCATCTACTGGTAATCTGAATTTTTGGTAATCCTGGTCTGGTAGTTTAGCAGAGACTACCGTATGTATAATATTCACTTTTTAAGTGGTAGAATGTAACATGCTTCTAGGCTTCTGCGCTATGAGGATCTGATACTGAAATACTGTTTATAAGTCAAATACCACTCATTCATCATGAAATCTCCAGAACTGTAAAGCCTACAAACTTGAAACTTGACACGTATGTTCCTCTTGGCTTCTAGGTGCTCGCTAAGAAAGGATTTTTCAAAATGGCCATCAGATTAGTATTTCTTAGTATTAGTATTTCTTATACAGTATTATATTAATTAACGCACTCTGATGCTGAGGAATTAGATATTCTACTCCCCATCCCCACCTGAAAAGAACTCTGTTCTAACTGCCAGTTGTCTTATGTTAACATGCTCTGATGCTAAGGAGTTATTTATCAAGCCCGACCACATAGTTTTGTAGCGAATCACAGGTATCCAGCTACTTGTATGTGTGTGTGCATAGCATGTCGATGTGCCTATTGATGGAGTTATTGTTGGAAAACCAGGCTTCTTTCAATAGGCATCCTCCTTTAGTTGCATCACGGGCAACAATTTCAGCCTCTTGAAAATTGAACATGTGATTGTGCTCCATTATATGTGTCTAACATATGTTACCTGCTTACCAAACATTGATGCAACAGGAAAGATCCACGCTTGCAGTTGTCAACATCTTGCCACCTTGTCTTTCTGTGCTTAACTTTGCTTTGTGTGGGTTAGCAAAGGAAATATAAGAAAACATGAATCATTTTGTGGAATTTACAAAATTAGAAACATAGAAACATAGAAGACTGACGGCAGAAAAAGACCTCATGGTCCATCTAGTCTGCCCTTATACTATTTCCTGTATTTTATCTTACAATGGATATATGTTTATCCCAGGCATGTTTAAATTCAGTTACTGTGGATTTACCAACCACGTCTGCTGGAAGTTTGTTCCAAGAATCTACTACTCTTTCAGTGAAGTAATATTTTCTCACGTTGCTTTTGATCTTTCCCCCAACTAACTTCAGATTGTGTCCCCTTGTTCTTGTGTTCACTTTCCTATTAAAAACACTTCCCTCCTGAACCTTATTTAACCCTTTAACATATTTAAATGTTTCGATCAGGTCCCCCCTTTTCCTTCTGTCCTCCAGACTATACAGATTGAGTTCATTAAGTCTTTCCTGATACGTTTTATGCTTAAGACCTTCCACCATTCTTGTAGCCCGTCTTTGCATCCGTTCAATTTTGTCAATATCTTTCTGTAGGTGATTAATTACTTAATTAATTAAATTAATGCCTAATTGTTTGAAATTATTTTGTTTTCACTTTGTTTATATGCCACATAAAGGATTTCATTGCATAGTGTGGTTTATTTGAAAATAGCAAAGGCTTCTACTTATTTAGAAATGCATAAGCACAACTTTTGATAACATTTAAAATTATTAGTATTGTAGATGGTGGCTACATTGACTCTTCTGTTTTAGAGAGGGAAATCAATATCTATATTTATGGTTAACTGGAAACTCCTTTTATACTTTTTTTGCCTGAAATGGAAAAAAACGTGATGATGATTTGTGGTTTTGAGGGTTACAAAAATGGATAATACAAGAGAGTGAGCTTTTTTGTGATCAGAATAAGAGTTAATCTAATATTTATATTTGTAGCAAAGAAAATTGGAAACTTCAATTTCTTTTTAATCATTATTTCCAGACATTCTTCTTCCCTTTTTTACTGGTCTTATTGATTACTAGTTTGTTTTAATTGTTATTTGTAAAACTTTTAAATTAAATGTATTTTAAATATTGTAGAAATCAATTTGATGTGTTCAGCCATGTATATTAGAAGACTCCTACATTGTCCATCATTTTCACATACACAAGGCCTAACCAGCCTCCTCTGGGAAGTGAGATAACTCCTGAAGGAGTTCACAAGACAAGCAACCAATTGTATTAAATAAAGTACAAACTAGTAATAATAATAATAATAATAATAATAATAATAATAATAATAATTTATTAGATTTGTATGCCGCCCCTCTCTGAAGACTCGGGGCGGCTCACAACAACGATAAAAACAATATTATACCGGCACAAATCTAATATTAAAAAAAACTAAAAACCCTATCATAATTAAAAACCAAACAGCACATACATACCAAACATAAATTATAATACGCCTGGGGGAAAGGTGTCTCAAATCCCCCATGCCTGGCGGAATAGGTGGGTCTTAAGTAGTTTACGGAAGACAAGGAGGGTGGGAGCAGTTCTAATCTCTGGGGGGAGTTGATTCCAGAGGGCTGGCGCCGCCACAGAGAAGGGTCTTCCCCTGGGGCCGGCCAGATGACATTGTTTAGTCGACGGGACCCGGAGAAGGCCAACTCTGTGGGACCTTATCGGCCGCTGGGATTCATGCGGTAGCAGGCGGTTCCGGAGGTAGCTTTATTAAATATAGACTTATATTACTTTAGATTCAGAGTGATATTTGCATCTTATCATCAAATCTACTCCAATAGCTGTAGCCCATTTCCATAATATCACTTCTCCTAAACCCTAATTAGTGAATGTATGTGAGTTTTGCTAATACTTTTTGATATGGGATAACAAGGCAAATTCATTGGTAATTTCCAGATTCTGAGAAGATTTGACAATATACAAGTTTCAGCTTTAATTTTTAATTGCAAAATGAGGATTTGCAGG
Source organism: Erythrolamprus reginae (assembly GCF_031021105.1). NCBI lineage: Eukaryota > Metazoa > Chordata > Lepidosauria > Squamata > Dipsadidae > Erythrolamprus > Erythrolamprus reginae. The sequence continues at coordinate 89,608,787 of NC_091952.1, forward strand.
AAGGGAAATGACCCAATTAAACCTCATGTTTCATTAAAAATATAACAAGTTGAAATCTAATATATCTTTTTGCTTCTAGCCTTTTAAATAAAAGCAATTAAATTGCAATATGTTCTTAACATGGTATAGAAAGAAAAAAAAACATTTTACAATTTTGCCCTTCTGGCCTTCCTTTCTTTCAGTTGTCTACCTGAGGAATATAATCTTCAGGTATAGGCCCTGCATTTTTTTAAAAAAAGAAACAAAGTTATCAACATTTACCTTCTGTTCAACCAACTGTTATGAAAATTGTAATCTTGATGATTATGTAGGATAAGTAGCTATAATATCTCTGGTTTGAAATTCAATTTTTCTGAAAAGTAAGTGGATTGGGAAAATTGTTCCCAGTACAGGATAACAATCATTATTATTTATTAGATTTCTATCCCCCTTTATTACTTTATGAGTAACTCAAGACAGCAAAAAATATAATACTCTCCCTCCTTCTATTTTCCCCACAACAACAACCCTGCAAGATGGGATGGGCTGAGAGACAGTGATTTGGCTCAAAGTTATTGTGGTGATCTAAGGCAGGGCACAAAAGCAACAGAGCCAGAGTGAAAACTTAATTCCCTTTTATTGCTCCAACTCCCCACCCACCCACCCAAAGTTCCCAAAGTTGACTTTAACAATCGAGTTGTCGAAGTGTGGAACTCATTACCGGACTCAATAGTATCAACTCCCAACCCCCAACATTTCTCCCTTAGAGTCTCCACGATTGACCTCTCCAGGTTCTTAAGAGGCCAGTAAGGGGCGTACATAAGTGCACTGATGTGCTTAACATCCCCTGTCCAATTGTCTTTCCTTTTTCTCATATATCATATATATTCTCTCCCTCTCATCTACTTCTCTTCTTTTTTACTTACTATCCTTATATATATTACTTAATGTCTATTTTCTTCCATATGTATTGTATATTGGACAAAGAATAAATAAATAAAAATAAAAAGGTGAAGGGCAACACTCCAAACCAGGGGTGGGTTCCACTTAGCTTTGCCACCGGTTCGCTTCGCGATGTTTTAGACACCTGTCCACCAATCGTCCCCTCATTAAATTTCACTTCCACACATGCTTAGAAGGTGGATGCAGCCTGAAACACAGATGAAGAGTTGGTCAGCTGTGCTTCAGGCAAAGAAATAAAGCCTACTATTAACCCAGAGGTGAGTGGGAGGGCTTTTCTTCAAAATACAGAATGAGGAGAAGCCATCCAAACAAATGAAAAACGGCCAAAAATTCAGAAAAAAAGATGGCAGTGAGCATGGACCGGCACAAAAAGAACCAGATCTGTGATGCCAAATTTATATCACCAGCAGATCACTAATAGTTCGGGTGATCTGGTCCTAACCGAGAGGAAACCATCCCTGCTCTAAATCCACACATGTACCTCCACTAGTTCCTGGCAGCTGTGAGTCTAGAGAAGCAGCAAACACAGAACAAACAAAGCTCAGGAAACTTGGTTCCAGGGAGTCCTTGTTGCACCGAGGGGTCGCTGGGGCTGCCTGTAGCACAACCCAAAGCAGAGCTGTGTCGCTGAGTACTTGCCCACAGCCAGGCCAGGGAAATCAAGGCAAGTCTAACCCATGCAAAGCAAAGCTAAGCACAGAAAGACAAGGTGGCAAGATGTTGACAACTGCAAGCGTGGCTGGAAAAAGGCAGCACTTGTTCCTGACAAGTGCTCCTCCCCACAGCATTTCTTTAAATCTTATTCTCCAGGTGAGCCATATAATGAAGGGTAGGGTGCTCTCCCGCTGAGGTATCCATTCAGCCTGTTGATCCCATGTCTTGTCCACCCTCCACCCTTGAGGATCAGAAGGGGAGGCAATTGCTCCTCCCTGGAGCTCTGTTGTTACTCTGCTGTGCTGCTTACTCTTTCCCTCTCCTTCATGCTCAGTCGTCCTGTACCCTCTCCCATCTCCAACCACCTGTCCAAGGCCTGAAGGACCAGGGACTATCTTGTTGTGCTATCCTGGTCACTCTTCCGGGGTGAGAGAGACCGTGCCATTCTTCTTCATCTATCCCTGCTTCTCCTTGGACCCAGGTTCTGACAGGGTCATGTCAGTTACGCAGCTGGCTTTCATAAGTAAGATAGGGCTAGAACTCACAATCTCCTAGTTTTTAGGCAAGCACTTTTTATTTATTTATTTATTTATTTATTTATTTATTTATTTATTTATTTATTTATTTATTTATTTATTTGCTTGCTTGCTTGCTTGCTTACTTACATTATTATTATTATTATTATTATTATTATTATTATTATTATTATTATTCTTCATTAGATTTGTATGCCGCCCCTCTCCGAAGACTCGGGCGGCTCAGAACAGTAATAAAAACCATATAGTAATGGAACAAATCTAATATTAAAAAACATATAAAACCCTATCATTATTTAAAAAACCAAACAGCACATTCATACCAAACATTTATTTATTTATTTATTTATTTATTTATTTATTTATTTATTTAGTTAGTTAGTTAGTTAGTTAGTTAGTTAGTTAGTTAGTTAGTTAGTTAGTCCAATACACAATGAGGGTTTTAGTGGGTATATATATATACTGTATATATATACATATAAACATAGAAAAATACATGATGAAGGTTATAGAGGAGATTCTCATAGTAAAATATATCTAAGAAAGAATAGAAAAGAAGATATAGTAATAGAACATATCAATGAAAGAATAGAAGAAGAGATATAGGAATAGAAGAAAGGTATAGGAGATATAGGAGAATAATAGGACAGGGGACGGAAGGCACTCTAGTGCACTTGTACTCGCCCCTTACTGACCTCTTAGGAATCTGGATAGGTCAACTGTAGATAATCTAAGGGTAAAGTGTTGGGGGTTTGGGGATGACACTATGGAGTCCGGTAATGAGTTTCATGCTTCGACAACTCGGTTATTGAAGTCATATTTTTTACAGTCAAGTTTGGAGCACTTAATATTAAGTTTAAATCTGTTGTGTGCTCTTGTGTTGTTGTGGTTGAAGCTGAAGTAGTCGCCGACAGGCAGGACGTTGCAGACTAGGTTAAATTGGCTTAATCACAGTGGCTTACAATTGATAGTAAAACCTCCAACTCTAAGATTCTGACCCAGAGTGGCCAATTTGCACAGATAATGTCTGACAGCATAAGATAGCTTTTTGTTTTTAACATTGTCCTGAACAGAAGCATTTATTTGCAGCTTGACTAAGATGGAATCTAAAAGCTTATGAAGAAACAGAAGGGTCTAGAGAAGGGAAGGGAAATATATCAATCTCAAATTGGAGCTGAGACTGGCAGATTACCTCATGCCATATCACCTATGTTTCTGGGGGAGAAATCAATGAAGACACTTATTTCTATTAGATAACAGAAGTTAAAACCCTGCACAAAATTATACACCATAATTCTTTTTGTAGTTGCACTGAAAACACTTTCTTTGTACAAGCATCATTTTAGTTCAAGGAAATAAAATAGATGACATTCTTCATTCACTAATAGGAAAGCTATTTAAAGCTCATTGCTAAAAATCCATAGCATAACATGTGTGATGTTGCTGGTGTATGAAATTGGTCTGTTTACCACTCGCACTCAAATTGCCCACTTTTGTAATAAGATTCCTTTTTCTAAAGTTTTGGAGATCCTTCATGTGCACTGAAGGGCTTTGGGCTGGACACCTCCAACATGAGCTGGGGGATTTTCTATGGCATATATCCAGCCTCAGAGACCCTTTGGTCCTTGTGCAAATTTACATTAACTGATATATATTGTAAGACAGGTATCTAAAAGACATTGTATATAGTGATGGGCGAACCCAACGGTGTTCGGGTTCTGCAAATTCGGCCGAACCTGAACCTGAATGGGGAATCCCACCAAGAGATTCCGGGGGGGCGGAGCTTTGACATCACGTATACTGGCAGGTTGCTAAGGACGCCAAGGTGATCACTTCCTGGATTCCATGGAATCCAGGAAGTGATCACCTTGGCATCCTTAGCAACCTGCCGGTGACGTCAAGGCTCCGCCCCCAGAATCTCTTCGTGGGAGGGATTCCCCAGCTCCTTCAAAGGGAGATCTTCATGTAAAAATAAACATTGTTATTTTTACGAAAAAGGACACCGCAGCGGCACTGCAAGCAAAGGGCGGTCCTTTCACGTAAAAATAAACATGTTTATTTTTATGTGAAAGGACCGCCCTTTGCTTGCAGTGCCACTGCGGTGTCCTTTCACGTAAAAATAAACATTGTTTTACGGACCCGAATTGTGCGGGTTCGGTTCGCCCATCACTAATCATATATAGTATAAAATGGGAACATTTTCTGATGTTCTATTCTACCCTCCAACATAACGCCCTTCCAGTCACTTTTCTTAGGTTTACTTTTTATTTTACATTTTATGGATATAATTGAGTAATTACAAATTATTCTAATAGCAAGCTGGGGTAGCAAGTGCTGTAGAATTGGGCCCGGCAAAGAAGAGGGAGATATCAGTATGGTGAAGCAAAAAGTACAGCTCTCAAAGAGAGAGGAAAACAGAACAACAACATATAGCAATAACAACCTAACAGAGGCTGAGCAAGTTCAATAGCCACTCAATATGTATGTATGTATGTATGTATGTATGTATGTATGTATCTATCTATCTATCTATCTATCTATCTATCTATCTATCTATCTATCTATCTATCTATCTATCTATCTATCTATCTATGTACTGGATTGATTGATTGATTCATTGATTGATTTGTTGATTGATTGATTGATTGATTGGACTTATATGCTGCCCTTCTCCATGGACTCAGGGCGTCTCACAGATATAAAGATACAAAAATCAGTTCAGAAGTCAAATATTTAAAACAATCTAAAAAACCCAATTTTAAAATCATACAGCCAGTGATGGGCTACCAAAATTTTTACTAACACACTGTGGGCGTGGCTTATGTATTTTGTTTTAACATCTTTCAGTGCAAATTGGGTGTTCTGGGGTGCAGCTCCAAATTTTGCTACCGTAACTGCATTCCTGACCGTTCCCGTAGGAACCCATCACTGCATACAGCCCTACAAACTCACAACACAGTCATACTGAAGGCCAGGGCAAGATGTTGATGTTCAGAGGCCCCAGGCCTGCTGGCAAAGGTACGTTTTTAATGCCTTCCAGAAGGCCAGGACAATGGGGGCAGTGCAAATCTCCCAGGAGGAGTTGGTTCCAGAGGGTCGGAGCTGCCACAGAGAAGGACCTTCCGCTAGGGCCTGCCAGCTGATATTGCTTGGCTAATGGGACCTGGAAAGGGATGACTCCAAGGGCTCTGATGGGTCACTGGGGTATATGAGGCTGGAAACGGTCCCGTAGGTAACCTGGTCCTAAGCCATGTAGGACTTTATAGGTAACCGCCAACACTTTGAATTGCGTTTGTAGACCAACCGTCAATCAATGCAGCTCGCGGAATGAAGTAGGTACATGGGCAAACCTAGGTAAGCCCATGACAGCTCTTGTGGCTACATTTTGGACAAGCAGTAGTCTCTGAATGTTCTTCAAAGGAAGCCCCATGTGGAGAGCATTGCAGTAAGCGATCCTCAAAGTGATAAGGGCTTGAGCGACTGTAAGAAGAGACTTCCTGTCCAAATAGGGCTGCAACTGATGCACTAGGCGAACCTGTGTAAACGCCTCCCTCGCCACAGCTGAGAGATGGTGTTCTAAACTCAGCTGTGGATTGAGGACTATGCCCAAGTTGCGGACCCTCTCTGAGGGGGAAAATTTGTTATGGCAAGAGTAAAGCAAAAAGAGAATTAGAAAAACTCTTCACTTTCATTCTCATTTGTTAAGGAAAGTTGCAAAATTGACAAAGAGCAACTTTTAACAGGTTGGGGCCCAAATTTCAAGCACAATTAGCTGACATGGGAAGAAAAATAGAAAAATAGCCTGAACTATTTTTTTTACTGTCGTGATAACAGTATTTCATAAACCAGTTATACTAACATTATCAAAAGGACATTTTTAGCAAAGTGGAAAAGTGACAAACTGATGATTGCGGAGGGGGGGGAGGCTTGTTTGTTTGTTTGTTCACAAAATCTCAGAATGTAAGTATTGAAAGAGACCTTGGAAAGTATCAGGTTCACTCCAACCAAATGCAGGAAATCATTTCTATAATATCCCTGACAGATAGCTATCAATCTTATTTTAAACACCTCTAGTCCACCCTCTATAGGCAGTCTGTTCCATCATTTAATGCAGGTCTTAGAAAAATGTTTCTAATGTCCAGGCAAACTCTACTTTCTCAAGGCTAGCTAAGCAATTCTGGAGGTTGAAATCCACATTTCTTAAACTTGAGATTATTATTATTATTATTATTATTATTATTATTATTATTATTATTATTATCATTTATTGGATTTGTATGCCTCCCCTCTCCGTAGACTCGGGGCGGCTAACAACAATGATAAAAACAGCATGTAACAATCCAATACTAAAACAACTAAAAAAAACCCTTATTATAAAACCAAACATACACGCAAACATACCATGCATAAATTGTAAGGCCTAGGGGGAAGGAATATCTCAGTTCCACAATGCCTGACGGCAGAGGTGATTTTTAAGGAGCTTACGAAAGGTGAGGAGGGTGGGGGCAATTCTAATCTGTGGGGGGAGCTGGTTCCAGAGGGCCGGGGCCGCCACAGGGAAGGCTCTTCCCCTGGGTCCCGCCAAATGACATTGTCTAGTTCAGTGTTTCCCAACCTTTTTTGAGCCGCGGCACATTATTCATATTTTCAAAATCCTGGGGAACACTGAACGGGGGGGCGGGGGGGCTAAAGAAAAGTTTGGACAAAAAAAATATCTCTTCCTCTATTTCACACTATTTCTCCCTCCCTCTTTCCTCCCTCCCTCTTTCCATTGTATCTCTCCCTCTTTCCTCCCTCCCTCTTTCCTTTCTATCTCTCCCTCCCTCTTTCCTTTCTATCTCTCCCTCCCTCTTTCCTCCCTCCCTCTTTCCTTTCTATCTCTCCCTCCCTCTTTCCTTTCTATCTCTCCCTCCCTCTTTCCTTTCTATCTCTCCCTCCCTCTTTCCTTTCTATCTCTCCCTCCCTCTTTCCTTTCTATCTCTCCCTCCCTCTTTCCTCCCTCCCTCTTTCCTTTCTATCTCTCCCTCCCTCTTTCCTTTCTATCTCTCCCTCCCCCTTTCCTCCCTCCCTCTTTCCTTTCTATCTATTTCCTTTCTATCTCTCCCTCCCTTTCCTTTCTATCTCTCCCTCCCTCTTTCCTTTCTATCTCTCCCTCCCTCTTTCCATTGTATCTCTCCCTCCCTCTTTCCTCCCTCCCTCTTTCCTTTCTATATCTCCCTCCCTCTTTCCTTTCTATCCATCCCTCTTTCCTCCCTCCCTCTTTCCTTTCTATCTATTTTCTTTCTATCTCTCCCTCCCTCTTTCCTTTCTATCCCTCCCTCTTTCCTCCCTTCCTCTTTCCTTTCTATCTCTCCCTCCCTCTTTCCTTTCTATCCCTCCCTCTTTCCTCCCTCCCTCCCTCTTTCCTTTCTATCTATTTTCTTTCTATCTCTCCCTCCCTCTTTCCATTGTATCTCTCCCTCCCTCTTTCCTCCCTCCCTCTTTCCTTTCTATCTCTCCCTCCCTCTTTCCTTTCTATCTCTCCCTCCCTCTTTCCTCCCTCCCTCTTTCCTTTCTATCTATTTTCTTTCTATCTCTCCCTCCCTTTCCTTTCTATCTCTCCCTCCCTCTTTCCTTTCTATCTCTCCCTCCCTCCCTCTTTCCATTGTATCTCTCCCTCCCTCTTTCCTCCCTCCCTCTTTCCTTTCTATCTCTCCCTCCCTCTTTCCTTTCTCTCCCTCCCTCTTTCCTTTCTATCTATTTCTTTCTATCTCTCCCTCCCTCTTTCCTTTCTATCTCTCCCTCCCTCTTTCCTTTCTATCTATTTTCTTTCTATCTCTCCCTCCCTCTTTCCATTGTATCTCTCCCTCCCTCTTTCCTCCCTCCCTCTTTCCTTTCTATCTCTCCCTCCCTCTTTCCTTTCTATCTCTCCCTCCCTCTTTCCTCCCTCCCTCTTTCCTTTCTATCTATTTTCTTTCTATCTCTCCCTCCCTTTCCTTTCTATCTCTCCCTCCCTCTTTCCATTGTATCTCTCCCTCCCTCTTTCCTCCCTCCCTCTTTCCTTTCTATCTCTCCCTCCCTCTTTCCTTTCTATCCCTCCCTCTTTCCTTTCTATCTATTTCTTTCTATCTCTCCCTCCCTCTTTCCTTTCTATCTCTCCCTCCCTCTTTCCTTTCTATCTTTCTCTCTGTCCCTCAGCGGCGGCAAAGAAGAAGGAAGGCAGGCTGCAGAGGGCACCGAGGACAAGAGCGCCCGCTCGCTCCCTCGCCCTCTGACTTCCCTCCCTCGCTGCTGAAGTGACGAGCACGGGCACGCTGCAAGAAGTTTTTGTTTGTTTGTTTTCCCCCTTCCCCCGCCTCACGGGACAGAGAGAGAGAGAAAGAAAGAAAGAGCGCAGTCAGGGAAAGCGGCCTCGAGCCGAGTGCGAACTGCGGGATGCGGCAAAGGACTCCTTGCCAACCAAAAAAGGGGTGGGGGTGGCGAAGGCAAAGCCTGGGAGGAGGGGAAGGGAAGAGCGAGAGACCCCCAGACAGAACGGCTGAGGGGCAGGAAAGACGGAAGGAGGGAGGGATTGAGAAGCGAAGCCAGGGAGGGCTGAGAGCAAAGGGGAGTGGCACGCGCGAGAGAGGGGAGGGGCGGGGCGGGCATTCCCGAAACAGACGGAGAAAGCCCTCTCTAGCAGCGAAAGCGCTCCCAGCCAGGGGGCTGCGACAGAGGGCTTTCTCCGTCCATTTCGGGAAAGCCCGCCCCGGCACCAGCAGCGCCCCGTGGCACACCTGGCCGTGTCTCGCGGCACACTAGTGTGCCGCGGCAGACCGGTTGGGAAACGCTGGTCTAGTTGACGGGACTCGGAGAAGGCCCACTCTGTAGGACCTAACTGGTCGCTGGGATTCGTGCGGCAGAAGGCGGTCCCGGAGATAATCTGGTCCAGTGCCATGAAGGGCTTTATAGGTGATGACCAACACTTTGAATTGTGACTGGAAACTGATCGGCAACCAATGCAGACTGCGGAGTGTTGGTGTAACATGGGCATATTTGGGGAAGCCCATGATTGCTCTCGCAGCTGCATTCTGCACGATCTGAAGTTTCCGAACACTTTTCAAAGGTAGCCCCATGTAGAAAGCATTACAGTAATTGAGCCTCGAGATGCTCCAGCCTGGTGAAATTTTCCCATAAGATGCTGCTTAGCAATTCTATAACTTTATTGAATTTTTTTCTCCTAAAAGTAAGTAAGTAAGAAAGTAAGTTATTAAGTCAGTCTGTCCGTCCCTCCCTCCCTCCCTCCCTCCCTCCCTCCCTCTACTCCAATTATCTTTTCTCCAATACCATGGATCCTAATATGATATAGCCCTGTGATGGCAAATCTATGGCCCGCATGCCAGAGGTGGCACGCAAGGCATTCTCCGTGGGCACACAAGCCGTCACTCCAGTTCAGCTCTGCCAGGCATGCACGTATGCCTCCTGCCGGCCAGCTTTGGATCTCTGCAGCAGGAGGGGACATGGCATGTGCAGGAAGCTGTGTGTGCATGCGTGAAGGGAGCATGCAGGAGGCCACACACACATGTGCAGGGGGCTATGCATGCCTTTGTGGATGCGGGACACGTGGAGGACATACATATGGGGTTAGGGCTCAAGCATGGGGCTTCACACACATTGCATTTTGGGAGCTCACACTTTGGGCACTCGATCCAGAAAAGGTTAGCCATCACTGATATAGCCCTTTCTCCCAAAAGTTCCCAATGGTTATATATTATCAGAGATCAGATCTAGGATAGTTAACCCTCTTTTGTCTTCTTTGGTTTTTCTGGAATATAAAAAAGATAGGAAGATCACTGAGAAATACTTGAAACTTCTCAGATTTAGAATAGAATAGACAAATGATTATCCAACATCTTCTTAAAAACTTGTAGTGTTGGAGCATTCACAACTTTTGGAGGCAAGCTGTCCCATGGATTAATTGTTATAACTGTCAGGAAATTTCTCCTTAGTTCTAAATTGCTTCTCCCCTTGATTAGTTTCCACCCATTGCTCCTTGCTCTACCCTCAGGTGCTTTGGAGAATAGGTTGAGTCCTCTTATTTGTGGCAACCTCTGAGATATTGGACTATTGCTATCATGTCTCCCCTAGTTCTTCTTTTCATTAAATTAGACATTATGATAGAAACATAGAAACATAGAAGACTGACGGCAGAAAAAGACCCCATGGTCCATCTAGTCTGCCCTTTTACTATTTCCTGTATTTTATCTTACAATGGATATATGTTTATCCCAGGCATGTTTAAATTCGGTTACTGTGGATTTACCAACCACGTCTGCTGGAAGTTTGTTCCAAGGATCTACTACTCTTTCAGTAAAATAATACTTTCTCATGTTGCCTTTGATCTTTCCCCCAACTAACTTCAGATTGTGTCCCCTTGTTCTTGTGTTCACTTTCCTGTTAAAAACACTTCCCTCCTGAACCCTATTTAACCCTTTAACATATTTAAATGTTTCGATCATGTCCCCCCTTTTCCTTCTGTCTTCCAGACTATACAGATTGAGTTCATTAAGTCTTTCCTGATACGTTTTATACTTCAGACCTTCCACCATTCTTGTAGCCCGTCTTTGGACCCGTTCAATTTTGTCAATATCTTTTTGTAGGTGAGGTCTCCAGAACTGAACACAGTACTCCAAATGTGGTCTCACCAGCGCTCTATATAAGGGGATCACAATCTCCCTCTTCCTGCTTGTTATACCTCTAGCTATGCAGCCAAGCATCCTACTTGCCTTTCCTACTGCCCGACCACACTGCTCACCCATTTTGAGACTGTCAGAAATCACTACCCCTAAATCCTTCTCTTCTGAAGTTTTTGCTAACACAGAACTGCCAATGCAATACTCAGATTTAGGATTCCTTTTCCCCAAGTGCATTATTTTACATTTGGAAACATTAAACTGCAGTTTCCATTGCTTTGACCATGATTATGATTATGATTATTTATTAGATTTGTATGCCGCCCCTCTCCGTAGACTCCGTAGACATACCCCGTTCTGCAACCGTTCTTCATATATTTTAGCCTCCAGTCCCCTAATCATCTTTGTTGCTATTCTCTGTGCTGTTTCTAGAGTCCCAACATCCTTTTTGCATCATGACGACCAAAACTGAATGCAGTATTCAGTATTCAATTTAGTCAAGTTATTTTTCTAATGGATATCTGGGAAATTAAAATATCAAATTATTAACGTCTCTTTCCTGAAAAATGTTATAATTAGATTCAGGAGGTCATTATCCAGATTGTCTGGCTGCCTTGGCAATTTATAAAAACATACCACAACATAATATCATTGTCATCTTGTCTTTTTGGTGTATTTTTTGAAATACTTTCAGTTGCATTCTGGTATTCATTTTAGTTTAGAAATTTAGAGCATTGTCTAACATCAGTTTCCCAATGGAGCTTAAATTAAATTGAATGCTCTGGTTGGTATAACTGGAATACCAGCATGAAAACAAGATACAGACATAGCATTATACACAAATTAGTATTGTGAATGAACCCATAGTTCAGCAATACACTAACAAGCAAAATTTAAAAGACTATTAGACATAATAAACTGTTGATGTATATGACAGAAATGCTATGGAAATTAAGAGAGCTGAAAGATACATTAGATATATAGTGATATTTTCTCCATTAAGCAAATTGTAATTAGACATTCTGAGGATTAATTATATTAGCAAACTCATTCAGATGCCAGCATACATTGGGAAAACATTATATTTTGGAATATTTAAAATGTTTACATATTTTAATATTGAATACTGTATACCCATTATCTAATTGTTTTTATTAACAACACTTGTAACCATTTGTATTTATAGCAGTACATCTGGGACTTGGTATACATAAGAAAAAATATACACAATAGTTTATTTGAAATCCAAAAGTATGATTTTTTAAATATATCTTTTTTCTGTTAATTACAAAGTAGCTTAGAGTTTTAAAAAAATCCAGCTGTGAATAAATTGTATCTAGAGGACATGACCTGATTGTATTAGGTATATTAAATTGGGAATAATTGGGGCAGTATTCAAAATTCATCATATTTGAATGGTTTAATTAAAAGAAAATTGTGATAATATTCACAAAAAAGCGTCATATTTTTCAAGGTTGCAACATAGAAGCTTCAGAATCAGCAGACCTTAGTTGTTGTCTTTCACTTTTTAATTTTGCTTCCAAAACGGCAATAAAAATTGATCAGATTGTGTTAGAAATCTTTCTATTACCCTTGTCCAAGAAAGAAAAAGCGTAGTTTATCTTACGTATTAGCATTTGTGGACAAGACTCTCTAACCCTTAAATAAACCTTAACTGATGATCTCTTGTAGTACTGGACTTAATTTGGCTCAAAGACTTTAGTTATAATATTCTGTGGAGTCATTTAACAAAGCAGGAATGAGAAAGGGACAAAGGTTATATTGCTAATAAAATAAATTGGTTAGGTGAAAAGAAACTGAAATGTATTTGGTTTCTGAGCTAGTTTCTAATTAATGTGATAGTCCTATTATGTATGACCTTTTCTTTTCAGAGCCACTACTTTGCTTTAACTTTACTTAAACTGTGCTTAAGGGCCAATCTAGATAAATAAATAAATAGAAAATGAGTATATTAATATGCTGGAGACAGGTCTTCTAAATATGATCTAGGCAAAAACGAACATTTTCACATAGTCGCACTAATTGCAGCGAGGCAAGTGAAAGTCAATGTTACATTTCTAAGTTTGGTAGATCAAGCTGATATCTATTTAATTCTCTCTCTCTCCCCCTCCCCCAATAAATAATAGGCTTTGAAGAGCCAGTTTGATCTAGTGGTTAAGATCCCAAGCCTGAAACCAGAAGATTCTAAAATACTGCTACCTTAGCCACAAAGCTAGCTGAATAATATTGAGCCAGTCACCTTACATCAGCCTTAGCAAGCCAGCAATGGCAAACCCATTTCTGAAATCTTGGCTAGAAAACTGTAGGAACATGTCACTCTAGGCCAGTGATGGCGAACATATGGCATTGGTGCCACAGGTGGCACGCGGAGCCATATCTGCTGGCATGCAAGCCATGGCTTTAGCTCGGGACCAACGTGCATGTATGTGCCAGCCAGTTGATATTTGGCTTGCACAGAGGTTCTGTGAGGGCATTTTTGGCTTCCAGAGAGTCTCCAGGGGGGTGGGGGAGGGCATTTTTACCCTCCCCTGGCTCCAGGAAAGCCTTCGGAGCCTGGGGAGGATGAAACACAAGCCTATGGGCCCATCAGAAGTTGGGAAACAGGCCGTTTCCAGCCTCCAGAGGGCCTCCAGGGGGAAGAGAAGCTGTTTTTGTCCTCCATGGGATGTGGGCACTTGCACATGCAAAATAGCGCACATGCATGCTTTTTCAGCACCCAAGGGAAAAAAGGTTCTCCATCACTGCTCTAGGCCAATGATGGCGAACCTATGGCATGGGTGCCACTGGGGGCACACAGAGTCATATCTGCCAGCACATGAGCCATTACCCTAACTCAGCTCCAATGTGCATGTGTGTGCCGGCCAGCTGTTTTTCAGCTTGCCTGGAGGCTCTGGGAGAGCATTACAGCTTCCAGAGAATCTCTGGGGTGATGGAGGAAGGTATTTTTGCCTCTGGTGTCTGGGGAGGGCGAAAAACGGGCCTACTGGGCCCACAAGAATTTGGGAAATGGGCTGTTTCAGGCCTCCAGTGGGCCTCCAGGGAAGGGAGAGAGCCATTTTCGCCATCCCCAGGCATTGAATTATGGGTGTGGGCACTCGTGCATGCACGATAGCATATGCGCATACACTTTTGACATCCAAGGAAAAAAAGGTTTGCCATCACTGCTCTAGTCCATTGATAACGAACCAATGGCACATGTGCCAGAGGTGGCACACAGAGCTCTCTCTATGGGCACGCGTACTGTCACCAGTTGGTTTCTAGCGCACAGATGTCTTTGCGGGTTCAGGAGCACCTGAAAATTGCCTGAAAAGCGGCCTGCTTTCAGGCTACTTTGGGGGGCTATTTTCTGAGCTGTTTTTCAGGCCAAAAATGGTCAAAACCAGGCTGTTTTTGTTCTGCCTGACTGGCTCGGCAATGCGTAGTCCAGTGAAAAGAAATCAAACACACACGTGCTCTGCTAATCAGCAAACTTGTATTAGATAAACAAAAATAGCTTACTCAAAAAAACAGTTCTTAATGTCCAAAAACAATGCAAGGCTTACTTCAGCCGCATACAAAAAAACCACAGGGAAAAACAAACAAACAAAGACAACCTGGAATGAGCAAAGACGTTTCAGGAATCCTTTTGAATCTTTGAAGCAAACAGCAAGTCCCAGAATTTTCACCTCCCACTTGTCTGACAAAGCTGGGTTGAAAACTCCAACGGCACGGAACAGAAACTTTGAAGTAGGAACCACAAAAACAACACAGATAAACAGCCACAGTTTGCCTTGGCCCTTGTTCCCTTTTTATCCCTTTAGCCCTCATTAAGGGAACCACACCCAACCCAGGTGCTCCTATAATGCTTTGTAATATTCCTTAAAGCGATCCCTTCTTTGCGTAGCTCTTCGGCTACGTAGATCAATGTATTGATCTGCAGACAAACTGAGCGAGGACAGACTGTCTGAGGGACTGCAGGCCAATTCCCCTGGGCTGTCTGCTGAATCCTCCTGGCTGTCTGCCACATCTTCCTGGCTGTCTGCCACATCTTCCTGGCTGTCATCCAGGCTTTCACATTCACTTTGTGCCGCGTCTCTCCCATCTGTGGGAGCAACGGCTGGCCGAGGCCCAAACACAACAGTTTTCAGGGTGAAAAATGGCACCAAAATGGCCAACACCCCCCCCCCCCCCCCCAGGCATGCACATGCATTCCAGTTTGGGCACTCAGTACTGAAAAGTTTGCCATCACTGCTCTTGGCAGTCACCGAGAGTCAACACCAACTCAAAGGAAAAAGAAAAAAAGAAAGGAAAGGGGGAAAAAAGAGGCTAAGCTAAGTCACAGTCTTAATGCTTAAGTACTTATGCTTAAGTCTAAATAAATAAATAGAAGTAAGACTGCTAATGACTTTGTTTAGAATATGCTTTCATGTATTTAGATGATTTTCTAAATAAAAATAGTAGGCTTTGGCCATGCCACAGTCTTTTTCAGCCCTTCAGTTTGGGACAGATTAAGAAAGAATAAGCCTAAGAACTACAGGAATGATTTTTATTCCTGCAGAATATTAATTTATGTTTTGTTTATCATATTGATATAGCCACTCATCTACACTACATTTATGGGACAAAAAAATATTAGATGAAGTTTTAATTCTACATTTATCTTTGAGATATTCTGAAAATACTTACATGGCAGGGAAGACACCATGATCACCTTATCTGTCATAATGAATATATGGGTGGCCCAGAGGAATCGGGTTTTTCAATTTGTTAGTTAATTTTGCAACCATGTTCTTGTTGTGTACAAACACTATCATTTTATTTCAAAACAGAGACAAGTTGACCCTCAAAAATTACTATCTTCATGACTTAACAAATATATTCTGCTTAATTCATCTAGCTAATAGAAGCTTTTTTTCTGTTTTGAAGAGAAAATGTCTGAACTGTATCTTCTGAATCCTAATACTTTAATTACACTCCAAATATCTTTATTATATTCTCAATTGCATGCTTATATATTATTTTCCTATATATTATGATTTGTGTTAGGCTGTATTGCTATGTTTGTTCAGTAATTGTTGAAAGGAATTTTGAACTGGGGTAGTCCACTTCAAGGTTGACTCAGTCTCTCATCCTTCCAAGGTGGGTAAAGTGATTATTGCAATGTGCTCTACATGGGGCTACCCTTGAAGAGTGTTCAGAGACTGCAGATAGTCTAGAACATAGCCGTGCAAGCCCTTATGGGTGTACCCCGGCACACCCATATAACCCCAATGCTCCACAAGCTGCACTGGTTACCAATTATTATCTGATCCCAATTCAAGGTGTTGGTTATTACCTATAAAGCCCTACATGGATTAGGACCAGACTATCTTCAGGACCATCTCCTGCCGCATACCTCCCATGGACCAATAAGATCTCACAGGTTTGGCCTTCTCCAGTCCCATCGACTAAGCAATGCAGGTTGGTGGGGCTGCAGGGAAGGGCTTTCTCTGTGGCTGCCCTGGTTCTATGGATCCAACTCCCCCCCCCCATCCTACTGGTCTTCCACAAGGGCAGTGAAGACCTGCTTCATCGGCAGGCCGAGGGGCCATGAATACTACCATCTATGATGGCCGAATTGCATTGATTGGATAGGTATGTATGTTTGGTTGATTGGATTGTTGTGGGTTTATAATAGGATTTTATTGTTTTTATTATTTGAATGTGTTTAGTATTAATATTGACTTCTTGTATTATTGTATTATATTGTGTTTTTACATTGTTGTAAGCTGCCCTGAGTCAGGATTGGGCAGCATAGAAGTTAGATAAATAATACAAAATATAAATATAGATTGGTGGACATACCTACAAATTCAATCTAGATATAAAAAGGATATGGAACAATCAGGTATAGAAAGAATTACCCAACCACTAGATAAATTATTGACAGGCCCGGAAGAAAAAGCAATATCTAAAATATATAAATATCTGATGGAATATGAAAGACCAGAGGAGATAGTTAAAGGTACAATGATTGTCTGGGCGAAAAACGTAGGCCATAATATATATAGAGAGGAATGGGAACAGATTTGGAAGAGAAATATTAAATTAACAAAATCCACAATATATAAAGAAAACCAATATAAAATGCTATACCGTTGGCACCTTCCACCCAAAAGACTAGCTAAAATGCATAAAAATTACAGCCCAATGTGTTGGAAATGTAAAAACACTCAAGGCACCTTCTTTCACCTATGGTGGTTATGTCCAGAGACAAGAAAATACTGGAAAAAAATAAATAATTGGTTGTGTCAAATAACAAATACAAAAATAGAATATACGCCAGAATTTTTTTTATTGGGTATTATGAGAGGTACTATTCTAAAAATGTAAAATATTTAAGCTTGCATATTACAACAGCTGCAAGAATTGTATTTGCACAGAACTGGAAAAATCCGCAAATACTTGAAGATAATAAGATTATCAAGAAAATATATGACTGTGCAGAGATGGACAGATTGACAATGGAACTTAATAATCGAAAAGAATCGGACTATTATGAAACCTGGACAAAATGGTACCAATGGACAAAAAAAAAGAAACTTAAAAGAAGCAATGGAATAAAACATCAAGAAATCTAAAAGTAATTAGAAGACAATGTCGATAGGAATGTATATACGATGTAGATTCATCTGTAAATATGACTATGTACTTAAAAAAAAAAGGAAAAAATTAATAAATATATATTTTTAAAAAAAGAAGTTAGATAAATAGATAGATAAATAAATAGATAGATATATCCTGATTCTGTAAACTGCTTAGAGAGGGCTATAAAAGCACTATGAAGTGGTATATAAGTCTAAATGTTAATGTTATTGTTAAGTTGTTTCACTAAGAAAGATTTGCAAATATCTATGCTCTTTTGCCTCATCCATTTAAATTATTAACATATTTATGGACATATCAACCAGAGCTTCCAAGAAAATTTCTTCATTTGTAGATGAAACTTACAATATTATCCTGTAATGGGAAAAGACATAAATATCCTATTAAATACAAGCAAATTGCTTAATCCCTTGGCACAGCATACCTGATATTTTGAAATGCACAAATCAAGTAGTACAGACAAGTCATCCTAAACCACTGCCTTTTTCAGTAATTCATTTAAGACCGTGTCTAGAAGGTGGCTCTTTTTACCACTTCATGACTGAGATAAAATCAGCTTCAGAAGTATTGTAATTAATTTCTCAGCTGAACTCCACAACTTAGAATAACATAATAAAAAAAGTATATGCATAAAATTGCAACATGAAACAAACTGAATTTGTTAGAAAGGCAAGTCTTGATACATGATCTCCAAGTCTTGGCGATGTTACTGAAGAGTTTATCACAAGCACAGTAAGATTGTTTGCAGTAGAAAATGTTAGTATACAGGTATATAAGGAAGATTCCACGTGAGTTGAAAACCTGAAAGTTTCAAGTTTCAGCTCTAGTAGTTCTAGCTCAAGTATATGAGAAGGCACCTTGTGAAGATGAATGTGGAGCTCAGATGGATGGTACTTGTTCATTGATGTCACAGTAGAAGCATCTCCTGGGATGGATATAAAATAGCTTCCAACCTTCGTATGATCAGCTCTGCATAATCAGCTCTTGGGACTATAGGAAGGTTTGAAGGAATGTTTTGCATCAACAATGGCTCAGACAAAGGAACCTCTGAAAGCTGCTCGGTAAAACAACACAGTCTCCTTCTTAGTGAAAGAATACACTCCCCCCCACCCCGACCCCGAGAGTGAAACAAAGAGAGGGCAACCAACATCTTCACTTTGTTCTGCTTCTGAATTTTGTTTTATTACATTCTTGCTATGGGAGAAGGCTGAGTAGAACCTAACTCTCCAAATTGCCAATATACCAAACTGGAAAAGATTGTTTGTGAAGGGCACTGAAGGAGAGATAATGTGGACCTCCTTGGGCGGATGTCAAGGGATTTCCAGACTGGGAGGATTTTGTGAATATTGAAAGCAATCTGCTATTGCTATGAACCTGAATTTATTTCAACTAAATTTACTTAACTGCAGTTGAACATTTTATTATGCCAAGTTTGATCATAAATAGAGAATTTTATTTATATCGTGTTTCAAAAAGATGTAGGATCAAACCACTTGTCTTGGCATACAGGAATGAAAGTTCCTGAAGCCCATATTATAATCTACTTTATGTACAGTCCAGTGAACATTCTGAACATTTAACTTGATGTGAAATTAATGGACTATATAAAACTAGTGTTTTATACATTGCATTGACAGTTGGTGGTTATAAAATATTATTTATCTCTCAGTATCAGAGATATGTTACTTTTCTGCAAATATTCCAGTACCCTCTATTTACTCCTTGGTTTTTATCATTTTTAACAAGCAAATTATGCATAGCTAAAGATTGAATGTTGACTGAATATTGGCATTTTCAAATGTAAGAATGGAAGATAAAGATCTCTACGTGTTTGAAGAAATTTGTGAAACTTTTCTCTTGACTAAAAATGTACTTGTGGGGCAATGTAGAATATTCATTTAATACAAATGTAGCATTTTAAAAAGTAACATTCCAAAAATGCAGTTATTTAAGGATTCTAACTAAAACATCTCCCTTCCCTCCTAGGCTGTTGATATACTTCTACAACATGGTGCTTATGTTAATGTTCAAGATGCAGTCTTTTTTACCCCTTTACACATTGCAGCATATTATGGTCATGAACAGGTATGGCAAAGATTGTCACTCTTGCTTACAGATGGGAAATTTTATGTACAGTATGTTTACAATATGTTTACAATATGCAACAATGACAAATTCCTTGTGTGTCCAATCGCACTTGGCCAATAAAGAATTTTGTTTGCTTGCTTGTTTGTTGATTGATTGATTGATTGATTGTATTTCTATGCCGCCCCTCTCCAGGGACTCAGGGCGGCTCACAACATATAAAATATACAGTACACAATATCTTAAATCCAATTATCTAATTAAATTTTTTTTAAAAAACCCCAGAAACCATAGAAAAGAATTATATTTAATAAAGAACAGAAAGTGATGTGGCCATGGGTTTTTCCTACACATGCATTCCAAATAGTTTCATTTGAAATAATCAATGTTTTAACATTTCTTGCAATAGCTCAAGAGATGCTGGGATCATCCCCTGAAGTTCTGACATAGGATTCCAGTGATAACTCCACAAATACAGTAATACCTTGTCTTACGAACCTAATTGGTTCCGGAAGGAGGTTCGTAAGGCAACAAGTTCATAACACGAAACAATGTTTCCCATAGGAAACAATGTAAAAGCGATTAATGCGTGCAAGGGGGAAAAAATTGCAAAATGGCACTCCACTGGGCGCCGCCATCCGGCTGTCACCTTTTAAAACAGGGGGGCTTCTCGGCATTCTCCCGAACCTGAACCCGAACTTTTGCCAAACTTTTCAGGTTCGGGTTTGGGAGGCCGCCGAGAAGCGCCGCCGCCCACCTGTCACCTTCTGAAACAGCCGGGGGGCTTCTCGGCGTTCTCCTGAACGCCGAACCCGGAGGTTTGGCAAAAGATCGGGTTTGGGTTCCGGAGGCTGCCGAGAAGCACCCGGCTGTTTCAGAAGGTTGCAGCCGGGCGCCACCGCCCAGTGGAGCGCCGTTTTTGTGATCGACGGCAGCGTTTTCAGCCGACCTGGAGGCTGAAACGGAGGTGGGGAATCCCAATAGGAAATTCCATGGGCGGAGCTTTGACGTCACGAAGACGTCCTTCCTGGTCGGCCAGGGGGTTCGTATCATGAGGTACCACTGTATTGTCATAAATAACTGCTCTCGGTTAGTAGGAGGGGACCCTGCCTCTTGTTCCCATTATTATGGGGTCCCAATCCATAGTGCTACCGAGAATAATAGAACATAGATAGTAAGTGACAGCTACTGCTCATTGGTCTTAATGAGGTTTGACTCTCTATGATTTGTGTTTATGCTAGAAGAAGAAGAAAAAGAATATAGTACTCAGTATAGCCCAAAACCTTGTTTGCCTATTCAAGCAAACATGTTCTTTAGGCACCTTATATTGCCTGTGGTCCTGCAATACTGCCTAACTTTTTTTAAAAAAGAACCACTTTCAGAAGTAATTTGAAAAGTGAAGCCAACAAAGAACCTAAAGTCAGTTACAGTAACGGTATATGCAATATTTGCTTTTCTGGAATACTCCTCTTTGAGATTTCTGTAATTCAAGTCATCCAGTTACAGTAGAAAGATCTTTATGCGTAGGTCTTTGAGCCTGATTTACTTTGTTTTGGTATAAGTTGCTTTGGAACAAATAGTCACAGTTGGTGAAATTATGCTAAAATGCATATGGTGCTTTCATGATAAGATTTTGGCTTTGGAATGTAAACTATAGCTAAGTTCTGGGCAGTTTATTTTATTTTGCTATTTATATCAGTAAGTAAACTAATAAGCTGCTGACAACTCTTACTAACTGTGTCATTTTTTAAAGGTAATGGGAACTCTACCTAAAAGTCTGTCAACATGCAATTTCCTTACAACTCAAGACTACCAATCTTGGTTCTCATCATAACGGTTAAATACATTATAACATGATTTTGATGTTAAACACACTGTAACATCATTTTGATGTTATAGAAAAGAACGATCCTGATAGGAGGGCTTGTCATAATATATTTTCCTTTGATTTCATAGAACATGTAAAAGTAGCTTAAAATGTAGCTTTAAAAATTCATGCTGACTAATAAAATCTTATCAGGTAACTCGACTCTTATTGAAATGTGGTGCTGATGTAAATATGAGCGGAGAAGTTGGAGACAGACCTCTTCACTTAGCTTCTGCCAAAGGATTTCTCAATGTTGCAAAGCTTTTGATGGAGGAGGGCAACAAAGCAGATGGTAAGTTATTAAAAATATAACCTTGATGTTGTCCTTTAGAGATTTCCAATTTGCAATGTATCTGATTACTTAAACCGATATGTGAATTGCAATATTTGTGTTCACTAAAGATCCTACTTCTTTCCTGTGGTTCTCTTTCGTTAAAAAGTTTCTTGACCTTCTTCTATTCTTTTTTTTTTTTTACATTCTGCTGATGGGGTTATCTGACTTGTTCTCTCTGGAAACTGAACCACAAGGTAACAGGGGGGGGGGGGGGAAGCTCATTATACCTGAGCTTCAAAGATTAAGAGAAGCATAATATGTTTATCTACAGTATTCCTGTTTGCTGCCATCTAGTGCTTTCCTTGTTTTGGGCAAGCTCTAAATCAAACCAATGCAGCCAATGGCAATTCATGACAACGATATCACTATCACCAAACACCAGTGACTGCTAGGACAACAATTGAGCATGGTTAGTCTGGTGAAGAGAAGGATCAGGAGCGACATGATAGCAGTGTTCCAAAACTTGAGGGGCTACCACAGAGGGGGGGGGGGGGGGGTTTAGCCTGTTTTCCAAAGTGCCAGAGGGCCAGACAAAGAATAATGAATGGATGGAAGCTGACCAAGGAGAGATTCAACTTGGAAATAAGGAGGACTTTCCTAATGTGAGAGCAATCAACCAGCGGAACAGCTTAACTGCTGAGGTTGTGAGAGCTCCAACACTTGATATTTTCAATGGGAGATTGGACTACCATTTCTCTGAAATGGTATAGGGACTCCTATTTGAGCGTGAGGTTGGACTTGATGACCTACAAGGTCCCTTCCAACTTTAATAATAATCTAATCTAATATCACTATCTCTAAATCTCCTGACCTCTGCAAAACTCCTTGGGATATTAAATATTTGGGATTAAATTATTCTGCTTTATTGACGTTTTTACCCAATAATAATATATTATAAAAGACAAGGAAACAAGCAGGTGTTTAAAATTCTAAATTGCAATCAAAATGTCATCAATTGTAGATAAAGTATAGATAAGAAGGATAAGCAAGATAAATACAGCCAAATATGTTTTTTTTGAAATAATATTTAACCTAGAATATTGATTCTTATATTTTTATAACTGTTTATAAGTCTATTGTTTTATCTGATTATTGTATGCTGGTCAGAGGGATGGGCAGAGATGCACATTAGTTTGATTAATAAATAAAAAAATTAAAAATACAGATTCAATTCAGTAAATAATTTATTTATAAAGTATTTAGGGCTACCAGATCTGGACTTCAAAATTGAAAGGGATACAAACAATTTTAACTGATTCCAGATATGATAACCCAAATACAATATGAGATCAGTCCATTGGTTCATCAGCCCAGTGAT
This sequence comes from Erythrolamprus reginae, assembly GCF_031021105.1. NCBI lineage: Eukaryota > Metazoa > Chordata > Lepidosauria > Squamata > Dipsadidae > Erythrolamprus > Erythrolamprus reginae. The sequence continues at coordinate 89,631,819 of NC_091952.1, forward strand.
ATCTATTTTGGTTGGTTCTGTAGCCTCAGACTAAGTTTACATCCAGTGAAGGACTACCAAAAATTTTACTACCACACTGTGTGCGTGGCTTATGCAGGACGCCCTGCATTTTCTTTCAACACCTCTCAGTGCAAATTGGGTGCTCTGGGGTGGAGCTCCATTTTTGCTACCCCACTGATCCTCCCCCCCCCCCAATCTGCACAGTAGCCCACCTCTGTTTACATCCTAAATTTAAGATCCTTTTAAACTGGATTGACCAGGAATCCTCTGTAAAGAAAATGTAAGATGTATCCCTGAGCTATGCTATAATCTCTTCTCTGGAGGGACCAGAAATCAAGAGGAGCCTGGTAGCATCTTTTCAGACTGATGTATTTTATTAAAAGGCATAAAGGTACTGCAGCTGACTTTATCATATGCTAGGGCTGGCTCAACTGATGTAGGATTTAATTTGGGGTGAAGAGGGGAAAGTAGGGGACAGGGATTCTGGTCCCTACAGAGCAAGAGAGAAAGAGAGGGAGAGAGAAAGTGAGAAAGAGAGAGAGAGAGCAAGAGGGGGAGAGAGAAAGAGAGAAATGACTCTTGATTTAAAGCATATTTAAAGCACCCAAATAATAACAGAGAAAAAAAACCCCACCCTCGTTTGTGTGTATGTGTGTTGTGTGTGAACTCTTGAACCATTTCCAATAGCCCTCACCTGTTATTGGAAATGGTTCAAGAGTTCACACACACACACACACACACACACACACAAGGGGGGAGGAGACAGGGATGGAAAAAGAGGAGAAGATAGTAATAATAGTAATAGATTTTGGTTTTGTTTTAATATTAATTTCTTTTAATAAAAAAGAAGGGATTTTTTTTCTTGTTTGTTTGTTTGTTTGTTTGTTCGTTCATTCATTCATTCATTCATTCATTCATTCATTCATTCATTCATTCATTTATTCTTCTATGCCGCCCAGTCCCAAAGGGACTGCCGCTCAGACAGTATACTTTTCCGCCCACACCGAAAAAAAATTAGAGGGAACATTGATTGTGGCAGATGATTTTATGAACTACATTTAGGTCAGATCGAAGATGGTGTAGCTCTAAGCTATCTAAGCCCAGGATTTCAAGTCTGGTGGAATAAGGTATTTGTAGACAGCAGAGGAGTGGAGGACTTTTCTTGTGAAATATTTCTCTCAATTGTATTAATGTCCAATATGCAGTGTGGGTTCCAGACAGGTGATCTGCATTCCAGAATTGGTCTAGCCAATTTTTTTTATGCTTTGGTTGTAAACAGAAGGTATGTCATTCTTCTTCTTCTTCTTCTTCTTCTTCTTCTTCTTCTTCTTCTTCTTCTTCTTCTTCTTCTTCTTCTTCTCCTCCTCCTCCTTCTCCTCCTCCTCCTCCTCCTCCTCCTTCTCCTCCTTCTCCTCCTTTTTCTTCTTCTTCTCCTTCTCCTTCTCCTGCTCCTCCTCCTTGGAAACAGTCTAGTTGCCTTTTGAAAAAGCCCCTTTGAGACCACTTCGATCTGAATGACTGAGCATTTCCACAGACATTCAACTGTTTTTAACTTTTCAGTGTAGTCTGCAATCATAGAATTCTGTAAAGCTCTCCCATCACACCTGGCCTTGCTTAGGTGGTTCTTTAAATTTTCTTAAAACAATTTTTCCAGTTTTTCACAGACTACCCTCAAGCATTGGTCTTCCCATTCTTCTTCTTCCTTGTTTCTGCAGTAGGATTCTGCTAAGTTAGATTGGAAGTCGTTGTTATCCTCCTACTCCATAGTACCACCAGTATGAATTTAACATATTCTCTGTGAGTTATGAATACATTACATACCTCCTACTCCTTCATTAAAAACGGTAGGAGCAACATGAGTCAGATTTGTAAGTTATTCTTTTTTTCCTCCACCAAAGGGCCCTTGATATTTAAAGCTTGATATGTGTGCACTGAACCAGTATAATTATAATACCAGGAGATGGAGGAGGACTGGAAGAAGAGAAGATACGTTTTTCCTACCATACCTGACTTTTTTTTTAAAAAAAGTCTTATTACCAGTTTGTTAATATATTCCTAAAGAGAAGAAATAAGAACATTTTTACAGATGATGTATTTTAAAAGAAAAAAGGGAGAATGCAGCTAGGCACCTAGAAGACGAAAATGTTGCATTCTCAAAGCCTCGCATCTGAAACTTCAGATCTCCATGGCAACTGGCGACAAAATTGCAAGCTTTAAATGAAAGAAAATAATTCATTATTTACAATTAGCCTTTGAAATTCACGCACACATTGCTTCAATACTTTGACCTATCCAGTATAACAGCCATTTAAGACCAGGCTTTCAGATCCAGGAAGCTGAAGAATAGTACCAATTGCTATTGAGACGGAATAAAAAAGTCCAAATGTTGCCAAACGGGGCTATAGACTGACTGAATGAAAAGCAATGTCAAGGGTTTCATTCCCTTTTTCCTCTTGGAAACAATCCTAAGGATCCTTGGCCAGCCATTTTTGTATGGTATTTGGGAGTTTTAACTAAAAATTATTCCACCAAGAGTGCTTCAGAGTCTGATCTTGAGAAAGAAGGATGAAGTTCAAATACGGATATACAGTGAAACCTCGTCTTACAAACGCCTCGTCATACAAACTTTTCAAGATACAAATCCGGGGTTTAAGATTTTTTGCCTCTTCTTACAAACTATTTTCACCTTACAAACCCACCACTGCCGCTGGGATGCCCCGCCTCTGGACTTCCGTTGCCAGCGAAGCACCCGTTTTTGTGCTGCTGGAATTCCCCTGAGGCTCCCCTCCATGGGAAACCCCACCTCCGGACTTCTGTGTTTTTGTGATGCTGCAGGGGAATCCCAGCAGGAGGTGGGGTTTCCCAGCGAGGGGAGCCTCAGTGAAATCGCAGCGTTGTAAAAACACAGAGGTCCAGATGGGGGGTTTCGAGGACTTTGGTGTTTTTGTGATGCTTCAATTTCACAGATGCTCCCTTCACTGGGAAACCCCACCTCCGGACTTCCATTGCCAGCAAAGCACTTGTTTTTGCGATGCTGGGATTCCTCTGCTGGGATTCCCCTGCAGCATCGCAAAAACACAGAAGTCCGGAGGTGGGGTTTCCCATGGAGGGGAGACTCAGGGGAATTCCAGCAGCACAAAAAAGGGCGCTTCGACTGGCAAAAGGGGTGAATTTTGGGCTTGTACGCATTAATCGCTTTTCCATTGATTCCTATGGAAAACATTGTTTCGTCTTACGAACTTTTCACCTTAAGAACCTCATCCCGGAACCAATTAAGTTTGTAAGACAAGGTATCACTATATTAAGTGCATTTGACTTCTATCTTCAACCGGTCCAGAATAATAGTGATGTGGACAGTGATAGGAATTCTACATTATGCCCATGTAACACCCCCTCCAAAAAAAGTTCTATGCGAACCAGAAAGAACTCAGTATGATAACAATATCAGAGCAGCAGAATAGTAGTTGTTAAGTGAACAATTAAGTAAAGAAGCTTTTCAATATACATTAAAGTTTCATATGTTATACTCAGTGAAGGGCTACTAAAATTTTTACTACCACACTGTGGCGTGGCTTATGCAGGATGCCCTGCATTTTATTTCAACATCCCGGCCCTCTGGAATCAGCTCCCCCGGAGATTCACACTGCCCCCACCCTCCTTGCCTTCCGAAAGAGCTTAAACACTCATCTTTGCCACCAGGCCTTACTAGATTACTAGATCTTCCCACTGACCAATGAATGCTTAGTATGATTTGTTGAATGAATGTTAAATGAAAGTTTTTTTAAAGTTAGATTTTTAAGGATTGTTTTATGTAGATTAATTGGATTGATTTTACTATTGCCTTTTTGTATATGTTGTGAGCCGCCCCAAGTCCTCGGAGAGGGGCAGCATACAAATCCAATTAAATAAATAAATAAATAAATAAATAAATAAATAAATAAATAAATAAATAAATAAATAAATAAATAAATAAATAAATAAATAAATAAATAAATAAATAAATAAATAAATGGTAAGTAAGTAAATAAATACATTTTTATTTTTATTTTTATTATTTTTATTTTTATTTATTTTTATTTTTATTTTTTATTTTTATTTTTATTTTATTTTTTTTATTTATTGGATTTGTATGCTGCCCCTCTCCGGAGACTCGGGGCGGCTAACAGCAATAATAAGACAGCGTATAACAATAATCCAATACTAAAAACAATTAAAACCCATTATAATAAAAAACCAAACATACATAGAGACATACCATGCATAAAATTGTAAAGGCCTAGGGGGAAAGGGTATCTCAATTCCCCCATGCCTGGCGGCAGTGGTGGGTTTTATGTAGCTTACGAAAGGTAAGGAGGGTGGGGGCAATTCTAATCCCTGGGGGAAGTTGGTTCCAGAGGGCTGGGGCCACCACAGAGAAGGCTCTTTCCCTGGGTCCTGCCAAGCGGCATTAAATATAAATAAAATATGTCAGTGCAAATTGGGTGCTCTGGGGTGGAGCTCCATTTTTGCTACCCCACTGTATTTCCCCCCCCCCCATCCAGGCAGCAGCCCACCCCTGGTTATATTTATGCATGCACATGAATATACAGGCATTCACAATATGAACACATCAATATTTCAAATACTGTATATAGCTGTGATGGCGAACCTATGGCACGTGTGCCACAGGTGGCATCTGGAGCCATATTGGAGGGCACATTACTATCTGTCAGCTCCAGAATGCATATGCACGCTAGGCAGCTGATTTTCAGCCTTGGGGAAGGCCGTTTTGTCCTCTGGAGACTTCAGAGTAACTTCCCTGAAGCCTCAGAGTGTGAAAAACCACCCAATGGGCAAATCAAAAAAAATCAGAAAAATGGACTTCTGGTTTGCCTGTTGTGTTGTTTTTTTGCACTTCGGACCTTCAGGAAACTCCCCCCGAAGGTTCTGGAGCACACTGTGTAAACCGGAAGTCTGTTTTCCCGCACTTCTGGTTTGCCTGTTTTTGCCTTTTTTTTTTTTTACCATCTCAGGCTTCAATGAGGCCTGTGCACATGTGCAGGGACATGGGAGATTGTGTACATGCACAGGGGCAGTGTGGGAGTGTATGCATGTATGGAGGGAAAGGAATGGGTGTGGTCACCTGTGTGCATGCTAGAAGATGCACACCTACCCTTTTGGCACGCTAACCAAAAAAAAAAAAGATTCGCCATCACTGGATATAGAATGCACTTCCTTTCTATTCTTTTTAAAACCTTGAAAGCTTGCAGAGACTTCTTGGTCACTTCTAATAAAGGTACGTGCAGCGGCGAACTTTGGACCTTATTCCCATGAAATGGTGCCTCTTAAATTTGCAGTAGTGTTAAATTCAGCTTGCCTGTGGTGATCATAAGAGCAGTCCTCTATTAATTTTTATCTATGACACATTTGACTGTTCTTACTTGTTACAAGCAGCTGCTTCTTGTAACCCCACATGTTATAAGTGGAGTGCAGTATAATGTCACTGTTTAGTTCAATATTGGATTTTGTGAAATCCATTATACAACAGCGAGCGGTCTTATTCATACACAATAGGAACTCTCTCAAGTTAAGGTCAAATGCTGCCAGTGCTGTTTCATGTTTAAAATCTTTACCCATGTGGGGAGTCCAATAGTAAATTGGAACGTTTCTGGAAAGATAGTTTTTCTGATATTTTGTGTTCTGCATATACTTGGGCATATGAAACTTGAAGGTTGACACCATCTTCCCAGAGGTGCTTGGGGTCATCCTGTCAGTGTCAGAAAAGAACTAAATGAGTCAACATGTTTTCCTCTTGTCCTGAGGCTATATGTACCCACACAGCTGAGGTACAACAGTGGAAGGAAAAAATAAGATTCTTAGAGGCTTTCTTTCCAATATTTCTGCATTGAATCCACCATCTATTTTTTTATTTTTTTATTTATTCATTTATTCAATTTCTAGGCATCTTTTTTCTGAGGTTCAGGGCGGCTTACAACATAATAATACAAAACAATGGGGAAATTGAAGTTAATTCAATTAAAGTCTGCATTGGTTGCTGATCAATTTCCGGTCACAATTCAAAGTGTTGGTTATGACCTATAAAGCCCTTCATGGCATCGGAAGGCTTGAGTCAAAAAACTAAGGATTTGTAGGTTTCGAAAAAAAATGGACCAGAATATCTCCAGGACCACCTTCTGCCACATGAATTCCAGCGACCGATTAGGTCCCACAGAGTTGGCCTTCTCCAGGTCCTGTCAACTAAACAAATTCGTCCGGTGGGTCCCAGGGGAAGAGCCTTCTCTGTGGCGGCCCTGACTCTCTGGAACCAGCTCCCCCCAGAGATTAGAACTGCCCCCACCCTCCTTGCCTTCCATAAACTCCTTAAAACTCACCTTTGCCGTCAGGCATGGGGGAATTGAGGCATTCCCACCCCCCTTGGGCCTATACAATTTGTGTATGGTATGTCTGTGTGTATGTCTGGTTTAATAATGGGTTTTTTTAATGTATTTTTAAAAATTTATTAGATTTGTTATGAATTGTTTTATTGTATGTTGTGAGCTGCCTCGAGCCTACGGAGAGGGGCGGCATACAAACCTAATTAATAATAATAATAATAATAATAATAATAATAATAATAATAATAATAAAAAAAAACAGCTAAAAACATCCTAAAACTTTTAACATTATAATCAGTGCATCACATACAACTCAATCACACGTCCACCAATCAAAGAGTAAAAAAGAGGCTGGAGCAGAGTGGCCAAGCCTCCTGGCTAAGTATGTTTTTAAGCTTTTCCAGAAGGCCGGAAGAGTGGAAACCATGCGAATCCCCAGGGGGAGTTGATTCCAGAGGGCAGGGGCTGCCACAGAGAAGTCTCTTCCCCTAGGGCCCATCAGCTGGCATTGACTGGCTGACAGGACCTGGAGAAGGCCATCTCTGTGGGCCCTAACCAGTCAATGGTATACGTGAGGCAAAAGACGTCCCATAGGTAATCTGGTCCTAAGCCATGTAAGGCTTTAAAGGTCAACACCAACACTTTGAATTGTGTTCAGAGACTAGTAGGTAACCATTGCAGCAGGCGGAGTGATGCTGATATATGGGCATGTCTAGGGAGGCCCATGACAGCTCATGTGGCTGCATTTTGAACCAATTTCAGTCTCCAGACATTCTTCAAAGGTAGCCCCATGTAGAGAGCATTGCAGTAGCTGATCCTCGAGGTGATGAGGGAATGAGTGACTGTCAGGAGAGCCTCCCTGTCATAAGGCTGCAACTGGTGCACCAGGCAAACCTGGGCAGACGTCCCCCTTGTCACAGTCGAAAGATGATGTTTCAATGACAGCTGTGGATATGGAGGAGGACTCCAAAGTTGCGGACCTTCTCCGAGGGGTTCAAAATCCCCCCCGGGGTAATGGACAGACAGATGATGTGTCCTACAGACACTGGCACATCATCTCTGCTTCTTCACTGAATTGAATTCTTATAAAACGGGGCTATTCAAAACTCTCAGCCCGTGTTCTATTGTACTATATGCAAAGTTTATCTGCTGTAGAGGCAGAGGCCTTGAGCCCTTCAGAATCAGAATGTGGAAGTAGTGGGGTGAGCATGACACACATCCCCACTTGTGCAAGCAGCAGGCAAGAGTGGGTGTGCAAGTTCCATTTGCATGAGCAGCAAGCAAGCATAGACATACATGGTCCATTTGCACAAGTGGTAGGTGTGCATACCTGCCGCACAAGAAAATGAAGTGGTGCGTACATGTGTGCTTGACTGTTGCTCACACAGAACCATCCCATTCCCTCCCCCAGCTAGTCCACAAAGCTAGAAAGGTTGGGGAACACTGCTGTAGATGATGTATCATTTTTACTAAGCTCCTTCATTGACTGCCATACATTGACTACACAATGTACAAGTAATCTTCGAAGTACGACCATAATTGAGCCCAACGTTTCTGTTCCTAGTTGTTAAGTGAGTTTTGCCCCATTTTATGACCTTACTTACCATAGTTGCTAAGTGAGTCACTGCAGGTGTTAAGTTAGTAACATGACTGTTAAGTGAATCTGGCTTCCCCATTGACTTTCCATGTCAGAAGTTCACAAAAGGTAATCACATGACGCTGCCAGTTACCAAGCGTCCAACTTTTGATCACATGACCATGGGGATAATAATAATAATAATAATAATAATAATAATAATAATAATAATAATTTATTCGATTTGTATTCTGCCCCTCTCAATCGCAATCCCAGCGGACAGCAGAATTGACAGCAGAATTGCTGTCCCCTGAGATTGACATCGCAATCCCAGGGGACAGCAGAATTGATGAGAAGCAGCTAGAGAAATTAGGGAAATACGAAGATCTAAAAATCAAGCTGCAACGACTCTGGCATAAGCCAGTGAAAGTGGTCCCAGTGGTACTTGGCACGCTGGGCGCAGTGCCAAAGGATCTCAGCGGACATTTGAAAACCATCGGAATTGACAAAATCTCCATCTGTCAATTGCAAAAGGCCGCTTTACTGGGATCGGCAAACATAATTCGCCGCTACATCACGCAGTGCTAGGTGCTTGGGAAGCGCCCGACTGGTGATGAAATACGAAATCCAGCATAGTGATCTCATTTGCTGTGTTGTATTGACATAATAATTATTTATTTGATTTGTATTCCGCCCCTCTCCGAAGACTCGGGGCAGCTCACAACAATAACAAAAAACAATATTATAGATAAACAAATCTAATATTAAAAAAGAAGCATATAAAACCCTGTCATATTTAAAAACCAAACAACACATACATACCAAACATAAAATACAAAAAGCCTGGGGGAAAGGTGTAACGGTTGTGTAAAAATGGTTATGAATCACTTTTTCGAGTGTCAGTGTAACTTAGATTGGTCACTAACAAATGGTTATAAGCTGATGACCAACTGTTGAGATATGCCCACAAAGGAAATATCTGAAGAAATTGAAATATCTCCCTAAGATTTTTTTTTAAATATCTTAGCGTATAAAGTGTCTGTGCCTAAATCTGAACAGAATCTGTCTCAATCTGATTTCAAATACAGTGTTCCCTTGATTTCCGCATGGGATGCGTTCCGAGACCGCCCGCGAAAGTCGAATTTCCGCGAAGTAGAGATGCGGAAGTAAATGCACCATTTTGGCTATGGACAGTATCACAAGCCTTCCCTTAACACTTTAAACCCCTAAATTACCATTTCCCATTCCCTTAACAACCATTTACTCACCATTATTACTGGTACTCACCATTGAATAAGACACTTAGTGATCCTGATATTTATAAACATAATTATTTATTAACAATAATTATTTTTTTTGTTATTTATTTGCAAAAATTATTAGTTTGGTGATGACATATGACGTCATTGGGTGGGAAAAACCGTGGTATAGGGAAAAAAACCGCGAAGTCTTTTTTAATTTATATTTTTTGAAAAACCGTGGTATAGGCTATTCGCGAAGTTCGAACCCGCAAAATTCGAGGGAACACTATACTCCTTTATGCCCAATTATTTAAACCATGAAAATCCTCTTTTGTATCAAACTCGATATGTCCAACTGTTGCTGTTGTTTCAATTTCTGAATATAGTTAACTGCAAGTTGAGCTGCCAGACGTCATTTGATTTTTCCTTCAGCAGGCATTAAGATTATCCAATTATATTAACTTACTTGAAGAATCTCATCAATTTCAGTGGAAATTACTTCTAGGAAAATACATGTGGGAGTGTATTGCATACAATCTGTAGAGATCTCTGCATGCAGGTTACTAGCAGTTCCAGCTTAAACTATATTTTCCAAATCTGATAATGCTGAATCTCTATAGATCTCGCTATACAATTGCAAAACAAGCACTAAAACTGAATCTTTATGTAAAACAAGTATTTTAATTTAGGGATTGTATTGGTTGCAATTTACATTCTACTACTCAGTAGCTAAGACGTTGAGCTTGTTGATCAGAAAGTCGGCAGTTCAGCGGTTTGAATCCCTAATTTATTTATTTATTTATTAATCAGATTTGTATGCCGCCCCTCTCCGTAGACTCGGGGCGGCTAACAGCAATAATAATAATACAATGTAAACAAATCTAATATTTAAGTGAATTTAAAAAAGCCCAATTTAAGAAACCAATCATACATACTGACATACCATGCATAAATTTTATAAGCCTAGAGGGAAGGGAAAGTCTCAGTTCCTCCATGCCTGACGACAGAGGTGGGTTTTAAGGAGATTACAAAAGGCAAGGAGGGTGGGGGCAACTCTGATATCGGGGGGGAGTTGGTTCCAAAGGGTCAGGGCCACCACAGAGAAGGCTCTCCCCCTGGGTCCCGCCAAATGACATTGTTTAGTTGACGGGACCCGGAGAAGGCCAACTCTGTGAGACCTAACTGATCGCTGGGATTTGTGCGGCAGAAGGTGTGGTAATGCTGTGTAACGGAGTGAGCTCCTGTTACTTGTCCTAGCTTCTGCCAACCTAGCAGTTCGAAAGCATGTAAAAAATGCAAGTAGAATATAGGGACCACCTTTGCTGGGAAGATAACAGCACTATGTGCCTTTGGAGTTTAGTCATGCTGGCCACATGACCACGGAGACGTCTTCGGACGGCACTGGCTCCTCAACTTAGAAAGGGAGATGAGCCCTGACCCTAGAGCCGGAAACAATAGCATGCATGTGCAGAGATACCCTTACCTTCATATATTCTAATGCTAATACTATACATTCTTATTTAGGGAATACAAGTACAGTGGTACCTCTACTTACGAACTTAATTCGTTCTGTGACCAGGTTATTAAGTAGAAAAGTTTGTAAGAAGAAGCAATTTTTCCCATAGCAATCAATGTAAAAGCAAATAATGTGTGCGATTGGAGAAACACAGGGAGGGTGGAGGCACTGTTTCCTCCCAGGAGATTCCTAGAGAGGCCCCACGGAGGCTTCTCCCTGCCTTTTCCGGCCCTGTTTCCACCCAGGAGATTCCTAGAGAGGCCCCACGAAGGCTTCTCCCCACCCTTTCCGGCCCTATTTCCACCCAGGAGATTCCTAGAGAGGCCCCACGGAGGCTTCTCCCCGCCTTTTCCAGTTACAGTTTCAGAGGCTCGGGTTTGTAAGTTGAAAATGGTTCTTGAGAAGAAGCAAAAAAATCTTGAACACCAGGTTCTTATCTAGAAAATTTCGTAAGTAGAAGCATTCTTAGGTAGAGGTACCACTGTAATCCTCAGTTTAGGACCAGTTACGAACAGCCTGAAAAGGGGGACCTATGACCAGGGTTCAAAGTTCCAATGATTGGGCCCCCTCCATGGTCACATGACCAAACATCAAGTGGTCAGCAACAGAGCCACATTTACTGTAGTTTGCAGCATTCCACAGTCAAGTGATCACATTTTACGACACTTTGTCAAAAAACAGCATTTTCAATTTTCAGCAAAATCACACCCATAGAAAATCATGAGTGTGCTTAACAATCGTGGCATTCACTTCACGGCTGTGGTATTTGCTTTACATCCAGCACATTTGCTACAAAAAAAAGGTTATAAAAGGTCACAACATACAATCATAATGGGCGGGCTCCATCATGATCATTACGATTGAGGACTATCTACCATGTATTTCATGTATCTCAATAGATGTCAAAGATAAATGAATGGGTTTGTTGTTTTCTATATCTGGACTCAATTCATAAAAGTTGTTGAAGGTTAAAACCTGTACCTGAAATTTGATATAGAAGACTCTTAAGAATCACCACCAAAATCACAGAAATAATTTTTAATTATTTTGAAGATTCCTCCTGATTAGTCCTGGTTAAGCATCTGAGCAGCCTCACATAGAAGGTTTTCCTGTAATATAACTTTCAGGTTATGAAAGCCTGTGATGGTTTTTATCAGATTTATTAAAAAAAAAAAAGATTGGAAGCACAGCTAAGAATGTATAAAACCTATCTTGTTATTGTCCTGGAGTTTTGCATTTCCATTTTTATGGTCATGAAAATCCATACTCTATGGAATGTCAGGCAAATCTTTACTTTTAAGTATTGTAGGCTTAAATTAAATGTGCATCAGAATTCAGATGATATCAGCTTCTTTCAATAGGATATGCATTCAGGCATACATCACCATTTTTTTACTCCCCATTTAGCTTGCAAAAATGCCTGCATGTTTTGTTACTTCCAATATATTTTTAATAGAAAGTAAATATGATAGAATCAGAGAAATGTGGATTCAAGGTAATTATCCACAGGCAGAGAATCACAGCTTTCTTATTGGAAACCAATCTAGTCAGACTGCTGCAGCATCCTAATTACAAGAGAGATACAGATCAGCCTATGGCTCATCAGTATCAGAATACATGTATTCAATCATTGCATCAAATTAAGCATTTGTACATATAACACTGTGTTTCATGAGCTATGCACTTTTAATGTAAAATTTTGCCAGATATTCAAATAGGTCTACCCAATATTATGTCATTAAATATTTTGAAAAACGTAAATCAGTGACATTATAGAGGGGCGGCATACAAATCTAAAAAATAAATAAATAAATAAATAAATAAAATTTATTTGTTTATTTATTTGTCTGTTTGTTTGTTTATTTATTTATTTGATTTGATTTGATTTGATTTGTATGCCGCCCCTCTCCATAGACTCGGGGCGGCTAACAACAGTAATAAAAACAACATATAACAATCCAATATTAAAACAGTTAAAAACCCTTATTATAAAACCAAACATACATACAGACAGACATACCATGCATAAAATTGTAAATGCCTAGGGGGAAAGAGTATCTCAGTTCCCAGAGGTGGGTTTTAAGAAGCTTACGAAAGACAAGGAGGGTGGGGGCAATTCTAATCTCTGGGGGGAGTTGGTTCCAGAGGGCCGGGGCCACCATAGAGAAGGCTCTTCCCCTGGGTCCCGCCAAGCGACATTGTTTAGTTGACGGGACCCAGAGAAGACTCACTCTGTGGGACTTAACTGGTTGCTGGGATTCGTGCAGCAGAAGGCGGTCCCTGAGATAATATAAAGAATGCAGGGGTGAAATGCTCCTCGCTCATTGGAGAGCCAGTTGCAAAGGCAGTGCGAGGCTCCACCCACCCACATTCTGCCATTAGGGTTATTTTATCCTCTGTACATGCACAAAGTGTTCTGTGCATGAGCAGAGGGTAAAATAACCCTAATGGCAGAGTGTGAGTGGGTGGAGCCTTGCACTGCCTTCGCGACCAGCTCCCTAATGACCGACAGGCATAAGCAAACCAGGAGCATTTCACCCCTGTAAGAATGTATTTAGTTTCCAGGAATGTGTGGACCCAGCAAACAAAAAGGGATGTGCAGGAGAGTTAGCAAAATAAATTGAATAGAATATCACTGACTATTTTTTTCCTTATAATAGGCATCATGTTCCCCCTTTGAGTTCCTCTACCCGAAGAATGTCTTTTCATTCTTTAAAATGCATGTTCTCTACAACAGAGAAAGAAAGGTGAATTAACATCAACCTGCAATCATGCGCTGTGATGTTTGTAGCATGTTTGTGTGCCTGCCTGAAAACAATCTGGCATATTTGGCAACAACTACAAGGGTCCAGTGATGTTTGAAGAAAATATAAAATAATTAGAGCCACAAACAGCCACACTTCAACCCCTAAGAAAGGAGAAAGATTGATTAAACCAAACGAGTATGGTCATACAAAAGGAATCATAAGAGAAGTGAGCCTAAGGAACTGCCCAATAGACAAGAATGGCAACCAAACCATATGTACAGTGGATGTAATGCACCACTGCAACTCAGAAACTACTCGGAGGCCTTTACAAAGGAAGAGGGGGAGAAAAACTCATTGTTGAATAAGTAGATTGATCTCTAAAGAACAGAAAAAACACACCTGTTCTTGAAAGAAGAGAAATAAATTTTATAGTAGTTGAATGATTCACTATTATTAAGGGCATACGCACAGCGCTGTAGGCCCTGTTGATAAGCGGCGAGCCGGCAACCATGGGAGAATACACACGGCACTGTAGGCTCTGTGATTCATCTTGTTTAGCTGCTGCCGCCATCCGAAACAAACAAGATTGCAAGCCATAGCATGCTACTGGAGAGTCCGTCTCTTGCTGCATCCCACTTCCCCACCTCTCTCAGACAGAAATTTAGAGGATTTTGGGCTCTCAGCTGGAGGAACAAGCAGCAGCTGGGCCGGCGCCCGAGTCTGCTTCAACCCAATCATTCACCAGATGTTGGGGAGCTCGTGGGAGGAAGGTATTTATGTTTGATGCTGAATTTGCTAGTCTCCAAGGATGGATGGATGGTTGACGAAATGGTGTGTAGAGTCCTGGAAGCTAAAGCACACGTCCTGGACTCGGACTGAGTCAAAAAGAGGGTTATTGTAAAATGGAGGACAACTTTTATAGTTGGCAGACTCAGTCCTGATTGGCTGTGGACAAGGTCCACCCATCCTTGGAGACAGCTCTCCCTACTTTGGAGAATTTATAGTAGTTGAACAATTCACTCCTGAAGAGTGTTGATTACCAGGGCAAGGATTAGGGATACCATAGAACAGATTCACACCCACCACATCAAGCCCACTAACAATGAACCTTTTTGATAATACATATATCAAAAAAAAAAATTGATATTGCCAGGAGCCCCTATACAATGAATTTTCAACACTTAGCAAGGACACTTTAACACTTGGGTAGCCAGATTTGTGTAATGAGTAGAAAAGGACTACAAAGAGTGGATGATTAGCTTCATAAATAATGGGAGTAGTAAGAGTGGTTTCTAGAAATTATTATTATTATTATTATTATTATTATTATTATTATTATTAATCAGATTTGTATGCCGCCCCTCTCCGCAGACTCGGGGCGGCTCACAGCAATAATAGTACAATGTAAACAAATCTAATATTTAAGTTTAAGTTAATTTAAAACCCCAATTTAAAAACCAATCATACATACTAGCATACCATGCATAAATTTTATAAGCCTAGGGGGAGGGAAAGTATCAATTCCCCCATGCCTGATGACAGAGGCGGGTTTTAAGGAGCTTACGAAAGGCTAGGAGGGTGGGGGCAACTCTGATATCTGGGGGGAGTTGGTTCCAAAGAGTCGGGGCCGCCACAGAGAAGGCTCTTCCCCCTGGGTCCCGCCAAATGACATTGTTTAGTTGACGGGACACGGAGAAGGCCCACTCTGTGGGACCTAACTGGTCGCTGGGATTCGTGTGGCAGAAGGCGGTCTTGGAGATATTCTGGTCCGGTGCCATGAAGGGCTTTATAGGTCATAACCAACACTTTGAATTGTGACCGGAAACTGATCCGCAACCAATGCAGACTGCGGAGTGTTGGTGTGACATGGGCATATTTAGGAACGCCCATGATAGCTCTCGCAGCTGCATTCTGCACAATCTGAAGTTTCCGAACACTTTTCAAAGGTAGCCCCATGTAGAGAGCATTACAGTAGTCGAGCCTCGAGGTGATGAGGACATGAGTGACTGTGAGCAGTGACTCCCGGTCCAAATAGAGCCGCAACTGGTGCACCAGGCGAACCTCGGCAAACGCCCCCCTCGCCACAGCTGAAAGATGTTTCTCTAATGTGAGCTGTAGATCGAGGAGGACGCCCAAGTTGCGGACCCTCTCTGAGGGGGTTAGTGATTCCTCCCCCCAGGGTAATGGACGGACAGATTGAATTGTCCTTGGGAGGCAAAACCCATAGCCACTCCGTCTTATCAGGGTTGAGTTTGAGTCTGTTGACACCCATCCAGACCCCAACAGCCTCCAGGCACCGGCACATCACTTCCACTGCTTCGCTGACTGGACAAGGGGTGGAGATGTAAAGCTGGGTATCATCTGCATATTGATGATACCTCACCCCATGCCCTTGGATGATCTCACCCAGCGGTTTCATGTAGATATTAAATAGTAGGGGGGAGAGGACCGACCCCTGAGGCACCCCACAAGGGAGCAACCTAGAGGTCGACCTCTGACCCCCCACTAACACCGACTGCGACCGACCGGAGAGGTAGGATGAGAACCACTGAAGAACAGTGCCTCCCACTCCCAACCCCTCCAGCCAGCGCAGAAAGATACCATGGTCGATGGTATCGAAAGCCGCTGAGAGGTCAAGAAGCACCAGGACAGAGGATAAACCCCTGTCCCGGGCCCGCCAGAGATCATCCATCAGTGCGACCAAAGCAGTTTCCGTGCTGTAGCTGGGCCTGAATCCTGACTGTTGAGGGCCTAGATAATCGGCTTCTTCCAAGGACCGATGGAGCTGGAGCGCCACCACCTTCTCAACAACCTTCCCCATAAAGGGAAGGTTGGAGACTGGTCGGTAGTTGTTGAGAATGGCTGGGTCCAGGCAAGACTTCTTGAGGAGGGGGCGCACAAGTGCCTTCTTGTAGGGATCCGGAAAGGACCCCCTCCCCAAAGAAGCATTGGCAATCTCCTGGACCCAGCTCCGTGTCACCTCCCTGCTGGCCGAAACCAGCCAGGAGGGACACAGATCCAGTAAACAGGTGGCGGAACTCACAGCTCCAATGGCCTTGTCCACTTCATCAGGTGTCACCAGATCAAACTCTTCCCAGACAGGTGGACAAGTACGTGCCCCAGTCACCTCGACTGATTCGTTGTCAGTCGACTCTGTATTCCAATTGGAGTCGAGGTGCGCTCAGATCCGAGTGATTTTATCAGCGAAAAACGTGTTAAAATCCTCGGCACTACTCTGCAAGGGCTCCCCAACTCCCCCCTGATTAAGAAGGGAGCTGGTCACCCTAAACAGAGCGGCCGGGCGGGATTCTGCTGATGCAATCAAGGCGGCATGATACGCGCATCTTGCCGCCTTGAGCGCCACTTTGTAAGTCTTAACGTGAGCTCTTACAAGTGTTCGATCGGATTCGGAATATGATTTGACTTTTCTAAATGATGAATTGCCAATAAAAAAATTGACAACGCCTAACAAAAGCAGATGGAATGGTACATGGTAAGCCTGATCAGAAAGGCTATGAACAAATTGGAGGTGAAAATCTTTAAAGAACAATCTCACGTCAAAACTAAAAGGAAATGAGTGTGTTGTTATAACCAGGCATCACTCAATTCCAAATAAAAAAAGCATTGGGTCATAAAATTAATTGTCTATACCAGGGGTTTCAAACTCAATTTCATTGAGGGCCACATCAGGGTTGTGTTAGACTTCAGGGGACTGTTGTGGGCATAACCAAGGTAGGCATGGTCAACTCGATGACACTCGTGCCAGGGTTGATGACCTGAGTGCTCCGCTAGTGAAAATCGGTTCCCTACCTCTGTCTTTGGGTACAACGGCCTCCTGCAGCCCTCTGTAAGTGAAAACAGAGCTTCGGAGAGCTCCGCAGGCCTTGCAAACTCTATTTTTGCTGGCAGAGGCACTGTGGGCTGGTCCTTCACTGTTTTTAGAGCAGGCCCATGGGCCAGATCTAAGCACCCTGCAAGCCTGATCTGGCCCCCATGCCTTGAGTTTGACACCTCTAGTCTATACACTAATATTCATATTATTGAAAATAAACAACTTGAGATAGAATGATAAATTTAAAATACAGGAAGGTAATTTCTGATTAAATGTTAAAAGAACAAAAATCAAAGTTGCAAAAGAGATTGATGGGGGAAACAGTTCTGAGTGACAGCTTCCCTCCACAGTATCATGTGTTGGGAGAGCATTAATAGCAATAGTACAGTGATGCCTCGTCTTACAAACGCCTCGTCATACAAAGTTTTCGAGATACAAACTCGGGGTTTAAGATTTTTTTGCCTCTTCTTACAAACTATTTTCACCTTACAAACCCACCGCCACCGCTGGGATGCCCTGCCTCTGGACTTCGGTTGCCAGCGAAGCACCCGTTTTTCCCCTCCTAGTGAGGGGAGCCTCTGAAATCGCAGCATCGCAAAAACACAGAGGTCTGGAGGTGGGGTTTTGAGGACTTCGGTGTTTTTCTGATGCTGCTATTTCACTGAGGCTCCCTTGGCTGGAAAACCCCACCTCCAGACTTCCATTGCCAGCGAAGCGCTCGTTTTTGCGATTCTGGGATTCCCCTGCTGGGATTCTCCTGCAGCATCGCAAAAACACAGAAGTCCGGAAGTGGGGTTTCCCATGGCAGGGAGCTTCGGCTGGCAAAAGGGGTGAATTTTGGGCTTGCAGCATTAATCGCTTTTCCATTTATTCCTATGGGAAACATTGTTTCGTCTTACAAACTTTTCACCTTAAGAACCTCATCCCGGAACCAATTAAGTTTGTAAGACGAGGTATCACTGTACTTAGATTTATATGTCACTCCATAGTGCTTTATAGAATATTCTCTGAGCAGTTTACAGAGTCAGCATATTGTGTCCAACAATCTGAGCCCGCATTTTACCAGCCTTGGAACAATGTAAGGCTGAGTCAACCTCAAGCTTGTGAGAATTGAACTTCTGGCAGTGGGCAGAGTTAGTCTGCAATACTGCATTCTAACTACTGTGCCAATCTGCCTCCTATAGTTAACTTGGACTCCGTAGGCTAATGGGCCTCCTCCAGTTGTATTATGTTCTAACACGCCATTTTCCATCTTGTCACTATTATCACCAAGGTAGTAAAAAAATTAATATCCAAAATCATACAGTTAGACTGCATCCTACTATTGATAGGAATCTGCTCTCTCTCCTTGGGTTTAGCTCACCATTCTTGTTTCAGTATTGTATCTATAGGTTTCAGCTGACTCCTCCACATACAAGCACTAAATATAGGCAAGCATAAAGTTCAGAAACTATAAGCCTTTGTATACTGAAAAGGAAGTTTGTTGCTGAATATTTTGAAATTAATCAATCAATCTGAGTAATATACTAGTTATGCACCATTTAATTATCTCTTAAAAATATAGTGATGACCCTCCCCCCCCCAAAAAAAGCTAGATGGGGCAGAGATGTTTATAGGTTCCTATCACCTCTCAGTCTGAAGTTACATAATATAAATCTAGAATTATTAAAACTGCAATGAAAATTTAAGGCCAGCAAAATATTAAGATGGTTCTACATCTCTTTTCTGCTGGTCCTCAAGAGTTATGCAGCCCAGATTGGACTATCAATGCTGGGCTATTTTTCACTAAATCCCTTTGAACAAATGGACTATTCTCCAAGCTCTACACATCCCTTTATTCTCTCCTGGCTGGCCCATATTTTCAATTTTCACATTCATATTATGGACCTGAGTTACTATTTTCTTTAGGCAACCAGATCGCATTCACAATGAACATTTGTGTCTTATACACAGTGGTACCTCATGATACGAACCCCTCCTCTTACAAACAACCCGAGATATGAATCTGGGGTTCAGAAATTTTTTGCCTCTTCTTACGAACTTTTTCCTTCTTACGAAGCCGCCGCCGCAAAGCCCCGCCGCCCAGCTGTCGCTTTTTGAAACAGCTGGGGGGCTTCTCAGCATCCTCCTGAACCCGAACGCCAAACCCGAACTTCCGGGTTCGGCATTCGGGAGGCCGCTGAGAAGCCCCCCGGCTGTTTCAAAAGATGACAGCTGGGCGGCGGGGCTTCTCGGTGGCCTCCCGAACGCCGAACCCAGAAGTTCGGCAAAAGTTCGGGTTCGGGAGGCCGCTGAGAAGCCCCGCCGCCTGGCTGTCACCTTTTAAAACAGCCGGGGGGCTTCTCAGTGTCCTCCTGAACCCGAACTTCCTAACTTCCTAACTTCCTTCCTTCCTTCTTTCCTTCCTTCCTTCCTTTCTTCTGGATGGCATTTACAGTACGCGTATTATCGAGAATATTCTGCTAAAATTAGTTATATATTTTTCTTCATGTGCTTTATTTTTCACATAAGCAAATATGTCAGAGATGGAAGGTATTCAAAACTACACCTGGGATTTTGATTGCCAACTGAAATACGGCATGAATCCAGCAAAGGACCATGGGCGAATCTCCAAATCCTTTGATGTACACTTATTGCCAGATGAACAGCACAGATGTTATTATTGTGGTTGTCGCTTTCTTACCACTTCTTTTTAAGTGGTGTTATTTGAACTGCACGTTTTCTGTGGATGGCTGTTTTTAAGAAATATTTTAACTAAATTCAGTTTTATGATGCTTGTTCCTTTCACATTCTTTATTTGTGTTATTTAAGACAACTAATTTCATTAGAATGTTCTTATTTAAAACGCTTTCTAAAATATGTAAAAAACTTAATCCATTATATAAGTAAGGGATTTCTTTAAGGAAGTATTGTATAGTTTTATGAACTCTTAATACAATGCTAGCAAATAATACATCCATTTTTGTTTTGGCAAGATAACTGCATTCCATGCTGATATATTTTTCTTGCCAATGTAAGCTAGAAAGATAAAAGCAGTACTTTTCCCATACTGTGGTTTGGATGCTGTGTTATAATTCGGATACAATCCAGCCTACTTAATTATAAGCTTTTGAAATCTGATAAACTTTCACTGAATTGAGTTCAGTGTCCAAAACAATTTGTGGTAGGGGGCAGAGATGCAAAATATTGATTGGAAATGAAATGTGTTTTTAAGCACTACTGTTTAGCAGCAATAATATCTTTCAGAAGCATTTTTGACTTCTGTACATCAATTTCAAGTGAATTATTGCATTTATGAGAAGTGAAAAACTCATCACTGCAAGCTACGAATTGGAAAATTTCTTCCAAAAAGAAGGGCATGCTGTTTCCTGAAGATTCTTTATAAATACTTAACTAGATTAAATCCCCACAGGAGATGAATCTAATCTTTTTCATGAGGTATCACACCAATGATACCTCTTGATAGAAATTGTGAAATTCTACTTCTTGGATGTCAACTGGAACAAACTTTGAATTTACAAATTCAAGAGGCATTGAGAGTGATGGACATTTCTGTGACTCTCACATTTTTGCTCCCCTGATTCCATCTCATTGCTTTTCTAGTAAATCGAGTACACAAAGTAACACAGAAGCCAGTTTTAAAATACATATAGCTGTTTAACACATTGCTAAAAGTGAACAGCAATGCTGTTTCTGAGGTACATCAATTCAAATTAAAAATAATGCCCTGGTTCTAAAAAGCAGTAAAAACACATAAGAACTCAGTAAACAGAGTTCTAATTTGCATTAAAGACAGATAAAAGCGACCTATGTATGCCAAAGTCACTATTATTATGAAATATATTTTATTTGTTATTATTGATCACGTAAGATAGGAAAGAGTTCTCTTTTTGGTAGGCAAAGACAAAAAAATATATTTATTTTGGATTGATGATGGGAAAGGAGTACAGTACATTGTAAATAACATCAGTTTCAGATTAATCATGAATGTTAATGTCATTTAAACAAGGCCATATATGTGCAAATAATCAACCTAGAAAACTTCTAACATTTGTAGAAGAATGTTTATTTCACCTCTTACTTCGATGTACTTATCTTCATACATATGTTTACAGAATTTGAACAATTAAAGAAAGAACTTGAACGATTAAAGATAAATAAGGCAATGGGTCCAGATGGCATCCACCCCAGAGTTCTTAAAGAACTCAGATTTGTCATTGTTACCCCCCTGACTGATTTGTTTAACCAATTCCTGTTAACAGATGTTCCTGAAGATTGGAGAATGGCCAGTGTTGTACCTATCCACAAGAAGGGTAGTAGAGAAGAAGCTGGTAACTACAGGCCAGTTAGCTTGACATCAGTTGTAGTTAAAATGATGGAGACTCTACTCAAAAAGAGCACCTAAAAACCAATAACTTATTGGACCCAAAACAGTATGGCTTTACTGAAGGCAAATCATGTCAGACTAATCTCATTGATTTCTTTGACTATGTCACAAAGGTGTTGGATGAAGGTGGTGCCGTGGATATTGCCTATCTGACTTCAGCAAAGCCTTTGATACGGTTCCACATAAAGAGCTGATAGACAAGTTAGTGAAGATTGGACTTAATTCCTGGATAGTTCAGTGGATTTGCAGCTGGCTGAAGCGTAGACATCAGAGAGTTGTTTTTAATGGCGAGTATTCTGAGCAGAGACTGGTTACAAGCGGTGTGCCACAAGGGTCTGTTCTGGGTCCTATTCATTTTAATATGTTTGTGAGTGACATAGGGGAAGTTTGGTATGGAAGGTTTGCCTATTTGCCGATGAATCTAAAGTGTGCAATAGGGTTGATATTCCTGGAGGCGTCTGTAAAATGTCAAATGATTTAGCTTTGCTAGATAAATAGTCAAAGCAATGGAAACTGCAGTTTAATGTTTCCAAATGTAAAATGATGCACTTGGGGAAAAGGAATCCTCAATCTGAGTATTTATGGGTAGTTCTGTGTTAGCAAAAATTTCAGAAGAGAAGGATTTAGGGGTAGTGATTTCTGACAATCTCAAAATGGGTGAACAGTGCAGTCAGGTGGTAGGAAAAGCAAGTAGAATGCTTGGCTGCATAGTTAGAGGTATAACAAGCAGGAAGAGGGAGATTGTGATCCCTCTATATAGAGTGCTGGTGAGGTCACATTTGCAATACTATGTTCTGTTCTGGAAACCTCACCTACAAAAAGATCTTGACAAAATTGAAAGGGGTCCAAAAATGGGCTACAAGAATGGTGGATGGTCTTAAGCATAAAACCTATCAGGAAAGACTTAATGAACTCAATCTGTATAATCTGGAGGACAGAAGGGAAAGGGGGGACATAATCGAAACATATGTTAAAGGGTTAAATAAGGTTCAGGAGAGAAGTGTTTTTAATAGGAAAATGAACACAAGAACAAGGGGGCACAATCTGAGGTTAGTTTGGGGAAAGATCAAAAGCAACATGAGAAAATATTATTTTACTGAAGGAGTAGTAGATGCTTGGAACAAACTTCCAGCAGACATGATTGGTAAATCCACAGTAACTGAATTTAAAGATGCCTGGGATAAACATATATCCATCCTAAGATAAAATTACATGAAATAGTATAATGGCAGACTTGATGGACTATGAGGTCTTTTTCTGCCATCAATCTTCTATGTTTCTCTATGTTTCTACATTTACCTTTCCCAACTTGACTACATCTTTAATATAAGTTTGAATTATTGCTGATTCGCAGCATGAGCATTAACGTATTTTAAATAAAATATGAATTTTTCAGGCCACAGAACATTGTTTCCTTATGCAGAATAATGTTGGCTTCTCACTCTTCTTGTAATAACCTGGGTGCTTGTTTCCTTTAACACTTGCCTTTTGGGTCATAATTTCGCTCTGCGTGCTTAATATGTAAGGTAGCAGGATTCCTGTGAAAAGGTCATTAACTCAGTAAAGCTTTTTTATTTTCCTTGACTGAAAACCCCACAATAATACTCAGCAAATATAACTGAAGCAATAATTGATTACAGTAGGTTCTCAGGTTTCTAAGCAATTACAGGAAAAAGGCATAAAAGGTCAGCTGTAGGGTACAAATCCTTTATCAGTCAATCATGAGGTAGGGTGTTTGCAGTGTACAGGGTTTTTTTTTAAAGTCCAGATGGCGGCTACATCAATGTGATTGGAACTTTGTCAGACATAAAACCCAAAAATACAGGTGGATCTTTGATCACATCATTGTTTCTACCATTTTGAATTTTGACATTACAACCTATTGATACTCCTGTTGTTTGGGCTTGCAGCTAAACTTGATATTATAATTGGATCCCCAATCTGTTTTCTATTTTCTTTTATAGCAATGAATACTCCTTCCTAATAGGGATGAAAGAGCAAAGTGCTGTTTGGAAGGGTTTAATCCCTCAGTCCCTAGGGAGTTGAGTGGCATAGAAATTTAATTAAATAAATAATACCCACCCACCCCCTCTGTCCATATCCATAAAGAAAACATTACACAGGATTGGTTGCAGAGCAAACTGTAAGAGGCTGTTCTCCTTAAGGACTAGGGCAGGATAGCTTTTATATAGTTTAAATTTAATTAAATTTAATGTATTAGATGTGTTGTGGCCACCTACTCCAGAAGACTCTGAGTACCTCATGAAAAAAAAGTAAATAGAATTTAAACAATTTAAACCCACATAAATAGGCAGAATAGACTAAAACAGCTACAATCATAAATAGTATAAAACTACAAAATATGTCCCACCAACATGTTACAATCACGGTTAAACCCAAGCCAGGGAATGGAATATTGTTTCTGTTTTATTTTTATATTTCAATCCCAAACCAAGGATATGAAAATGGCTAGAAACTGTCAAAGAGACCTTTGCATCTCATGAAGTATCATTATGGACACTAAGTGAGGATAAACTGTCCCTACAAATGGAAAAGAAAATGGAAAAATAGAAAGAGAGGTACAGTTTCCTGAAGTTCCCAATTCACTAAATTAATGTTCAGATGGATGGATCTTTGAAGGACAGCTTTAGTTTTCTATGTGGTTGCACAGTTGCAGCTCAGTTGCGTTGAAGATTTCCCTCTTTCTTCTGGACCAGCAGCTAGGACTTCCTATCATGGTTTTGGATCAGATAATATGTCCTTTCTATCCAAAGAGTACATTCTCTCTCAGATAACGTAGTTTTACTTAACTGTTCTAAATCAACTATCTTGATTTATAACTCCTTCAATTAAATGCACAGATTGCTCGTGGTTTTACAGTAATTTGGCCATGTTTGTGTTTGCTTTCATTTGTACCTTATACAGTGGTACCTCATCTTACGAACGCCTCTTCTAACGAACTTTTCAAGATACGAACCCGGTGTTTAAGATTTTTTTGCCTCTTCTTCCGAACTATTTTCACCTTACGAACCCAAGCAGCTGCTGCTGGGGTGAAGGGGTTTCTTCCCCCCTCCTTTTTTTGAAGAAAGAAAAGGGAGGGGCTGCTTGGAGTAGGAAACATTTTGCAGAGATGCTTGCAAAGGAACTGAAAGGGTGTCTTTTTAAGAAAGAAAAGGGAGGAGGGAGGGGCAGCTTGGGGGAGGAAAATTTTTGCAGAGAACAACATGCTTGCAAAGGATCTGAAACAGTGTCTTTTGAAGAAAGAAAGGGGAGGGGTGCCCCCTTGCCTTTCTTCCTTCCCACTCACCCTTGCTTCTTCCACCCGCCCCCTTTAGCTGCTCCTCCCTGCCCTCTGTTCGCCTCCCTTCTAAAGTTTGGGATTGGGCACACATTATTTGCTTTTACATTGATTCCTATGGGAAACATTGTTTCATCTTACGAACTTTTCACCTTACGAACCTCCTCCTGGAACCAATTAAGTTCGCATCATGAGGTACCACTGTACTTAGTTCACTGGTCTCAGACAGTGTTAAAAGTTGAGTTCTTTTATTTGCTGATCTTTGGGCAAGTTTTTTTATGGATTGAATGAAAATCTGTGAGGAATCAGTGGATGTGTATTTCTGCCATGGGATCAAATTGCGTAGAACAGTGTTTCCCAACCTTGGCAACTTGAAGATATCTGGACTTCAACTCCCAGAATTCCCCAGCCAACATTCGCTGGCTGGGGAATTCTGGGAGTTGAAGTCCAAATATATTTAAATTGCCAAGGTTGGGAAACACTGGCGTAGAAGACCACTTGTCAGATTCTGTACCTTTCCAATGAAATTTCATAATCTATGCATCACAGCCATGAGCCACGATAAAGCTTTAATTATAATTACTAATTTTTAATTGCTCCTTTGATTAAATGGTAGTGAATGCTCAAGACAACGAAGACCATGTTCCTCTCCACTTCTGCTCTCGATTTGGACATCAGGATATTGTCAGGTTCTTGCTCCAAAGTAATTTTGAAGTCCAATCCCATGTGGTTAACATTTATGGGGACACGCCACTACACTTGTGAGTAACAAGAAACCAGGCCTTTTTCTCCCTCCTTAGTGTGCACTAATTTCTACCTTTCTTTATTGAAAACACTGTTTTGATGATTTCCTCTCTCTCTAGGGCTTGCTACAATGGGAAATTTGAAGTTGTAAAGGAGTTAATCCAACTTTCAGGAACAGAAAGTCTCACTAAGGAAAATATATTTAGTGAAACTGCCTTTCATAGGTATTCTGTTTTATGTTTGATATTCCCCCCACCTTTTTTTTCCCAAGTCAAATTACTGTATCATTCTGTCTGTCAGATATTTGATATATATAAATTGGATTGTTCAAAAAATGTTATTATACTAAGCTTTTGTCAGTTCGATGACAGTCAGAGTGTAAAATCCCCATTGATAGTAAAAGAGAGAAATGCCTTCAGAGCAATGTCTGATAGCCCTTCTTTACCCCCCAGGGAGGGAAAGAGTCAATACACAATGAGGAAAGGGGCAACAGAAAGTGCCATCTGTCTGTTTGAGGAAGGCAAAAACAACAAAGCTATTACAAGAGGGAGGAAAGGATGCGGCCTATTATGCATGCAAAGAATAAATTGATCAGCATTACATAAAAGCAAGCATCTCTTCAATGCAGATTTTACACTCTGAGGATGTCAGCAAGGGCTGACGAAAGCTTAGTATAATAAAAAAATGTAAACGTTCTGGAGATTGTGATGTCTATCATTTCTTCATCTATATATAAATATATGTGTATATATATTTATAAATGTAGATTGTTCTGAGTTCGGTTTTTGCCCTGTGTAATATTTTGAGTGTCTATGCGACATTTCGGTGAAATCACATTCACCATCATCAGGCTGAAGTTATAAGCTTCGTGCTACTGTAAATATAGTTTATATATTTTATATAATTTATATATGTATCTATATAGAAGATGTGTGTGGATGGATAGGTAGGTAGATAGATAGATAGATAGGTAGGTAGGTAGGTGTTGGTTATGACCTCTAAAGCCCTACATAGCATCGGACCAGAATATCTCAGGGACCGCTTTCTGCCGCACGAATCCCAGTAACCGATTAGGTCCCACAGAGTTGGCCTTCTCCGGGTGAAGTCAATAAAACAATGTCATCTGGTGGGACCCAGGAGAAGAGCCTTCTCTGTGGCGGCCCCAACCCTCTGGAATCAACGCCCCCCAGAGATTAGGACTGCCCCCACCCTCCTTGCCTTTCGTAAACTCCTGAAAACCCACCTGTGTCGCCAGGCATGGGGAAATGGATATAGCCCTCAGCTGTTCCGCTTTATGTATGATTTGTTTGTATTGCATGATTGTTCTTAATAAGGATTTTAAATATTGTTTTTAATATTGGATTTGTATATTGTATTGTTTGTTATGAGTCGCTCCGAGTCCTCGGAGAGGGGCAGCATACAAATCTAATAAATTATTATTATTATTATTATTATTATTATTATTATTATTATTATTATTATTATAGATGGATGGATGGATGGATGGATAGATTTTTCTAATCTTAAATATTTGTGTATTTCTTATACATTATTGACTAAATATTCTCCATAACTGATTTGATTTTGTTTTCAACAATTCTTCTAATTCATTCAGTGCATGTACCTATGGCAAGAACATAGAACTTGTGAAGTTTCTTCTGGATCAGAATGTAATGAGTCTCAATCACCAGGGTAGAGATGGACATACAGGTAAATTACTAAGGATCACTTTGTGTTGTGTCTGTAAAAGAACTAAGGAAAGAAAATGTATATGATCCAAAACAATAATTTAAAGAACTATTCTGTGATAGACCAGCCAATAATTAGGCCAGAAAATTAACATTCACAGAACTATGAATGCAATAAATGCAACAGCTATGCAACAGTCTCTGAATGACAAAGATTCCCTGACATGCAGTGATGCTGAAGTCTAATCCAGGTTTAAATCAATCTTCCCCAGGAAAGTAGTTTAGGTTAGAAAGTTAAAAAGGCATTGTGGTAGCAGGACCATTTTCGTTCCTTAGTCTATGCCAGTGTTTCCCAACCTTGGCAACTTGAAGATATTTGGACTTCAACTCCCAGAATTCCCCAGCCAGCGAATGCTGGCTGGGGAATTCTGGGAGTTGAAGTCCAGATATCTTCAAGTTGCCAAGGTTGGGAAACACTGGTCTATGCAATCATCTGAAGTAAAACTCAACTAAAACAAGCCTACTCTTTCTTATACCCTTTAAATCCATTTTATTATTCTGTAGCCATTTATATTGCTATGAAATCTTTCTTTTAACAATGCTTTTCTTCTCCTCCTCCTCCTCTTCCTCCACTTGGTCTTCCAGGGTTACATTCTGCTTGCTATCATGGCCATATCCGCCTTGTCCAATTTTTGCTGGACAATGGAGCTGATATGAATCTAGTAGCCTCTGATTCCAGCAGGTCCAGTGGTGAAAAAGATGAACAAACCTGTTTGATGTGGGCCTATGAAAAAGGTAGTATTCTTTGGATATTATTGAGTCCTGGGTCCTATGGGATTGGGCAGCATATAAATCAGTTAAATTAAATTAAATTAAATCAATTCTTATTTGTGCATTAAAAAGGTGTTACAAATCAGAAAATAATTATTATTAATAATAATTTATTAGATTTGTAAACAATGTGGGAATCTTGAGAAAATGACTGTCCATATGCAGTCCATATTCTGACACTAAGAGAATGCACAAGACCAAGTATTGGATTTATGCTCTCAAAAATGCTAACCCAGTAGCCAAAGTTTGAATTTCATGCCAGTTCAATCTTGACCTTTCTAAACACCTATAAAATAAAAATCCAAAAATCCATAACTTTATGCTTGACTTCAGAAAAGGCAATATCTATCTGCAAAGTATAGACAAGACTTTTTAAAAGTCTTCCCCCATCTATTATCACCGAACAAGGTTTCACAGACAGCATTACAATACAATTATCCATCATGTTCATTACAAAGTCAAGAACTACTATTGATTTTATGCGGAAAGAAAGCAGATGCCTCTTTTAAAGACAGAGAGTTATCCTTGATTTTCTGCAGAAATCTTGCAAAAAAGCTGCATATTACACATTTTGCAGGTCTGGTCTGATAATACCTCATTTCTACTTCTCTTTTTCCTCCAAACTCATCTAGAAAATTGCCGAGGTCTGGAAGCTATTTCCCTCATGCTTATCCATCGCTAAGGCAAATATATATTTTGACATGAAAATGTGCCCAAATTCACTTCTATTCATTCTGAAGTCATCAACAACCATTCTTGAGTGTGACATTTTTATGGGTTATAAATTTGAGATTGTAATCTCATGTCATTCAGAATAAATTCCAAGTTGCTTATAAATGCATTTTAGTCCAGGATTATTTAGCTTTATATATTAGAAATAACCTCTTTTTTTATGAACTGCCAATTCTTTATCACTCGACTGGTTTATCACATTTGCATGTTCTCTGAGCAACATTCAGTCAGGTTAAACAAAATTACAATGTTTAGAACATTCAAAATAGTACATTTTTTGAAAAAAGAAAACATTACTATTTAAAAAATATTCTCATACAAAGGACATCCTAAAAGAATGTAATGCCTTACAATATGAGAAGAGATTAAAGTTGGTTTTTGAATAGGGACACAAATGTGTGTGTATGTG
The DNA here is from genome assembly GCF_031021105.1 of Erythrolamprus reginae. NCBI lineage: Eukaryota > Metazoa > Chordata > Lepidosauria > Squamata > Dipsadidae > Erythrolamprus > Erythrolamprus reginae. The sequence goes on from NC_091952.1 coordinate 89,661,194, forward strand.
TGTATGGTTTTTTTCAGTGTTACAGGTAATCCTTGATTTATTACCACAACCGACCCCAAGATTTCTGCTGTTAAGTGACAGTTGTTAAGCTGTTAAGGGAGTTTTGCCCCATTTTATGACCTTTCTTGCCACACTTATTAACTGAAACACTGCAGTTGTTAAGTTGGCAATGGGAATCTGGCTTTCCCATTGACTTTGCTTCTCAGAAGACTGCAGAAAGTGACCCATCAAAAATATAAATCAGTTGCCAAGCATCTGAATTTTGATCACCTGATCATGGGGATGCTCCAATGGTAGTTGTTCTGTTTGCGGGCTTTCTGATAAATTCCAAACCCTGAAAAAATCACTTCTTAGAAATAAAACTCACTCTTTATTCACTCAAGCAGGATACATGAATGCAAATGTATGGTTAAAGCAGCATATGAAACAGAATTCTATCTCTTTAAGAAACCACCTTTGGCTCTGAATCTGGGAAGCGTGCCAGAATATCCTACGAAAATAGACTAACAATCCTGGGCCTAGAAAGCCTAGAACTACGGCGCCTAAAACACGATTTGAGTATTGCCCACAAGATCATATGCTGCAACGTCCTACCGGTCAATGATTACTTCAACTTCAACCGCAATAACACAAGAGCACGCAACAGATTCAAACTTAATACAAACCGCTCCAAACTTGACTGTAAAAAATATGATTTCAACAATCGAGTTATCGAAGCGTGGAACTCATTACTGGACTCAATTGTGTCAACCCCTAACCCCCAACACTTCTCCATTAGACTCTCCACGATTGACCTCTCCAGATTCCTAAGAGGCCAGTAAGGGGCGTACATAAGTGCACTGGTGTGCCTTTCGTCCCCTGTCCAATTGTCTTTCCTTTCTTTCACCTATCATATATATTCTCTTCCTTTCATATATCCTCTCCTCTAAGTTCACTTTTACCCTTATATATATTACCACATGTCTATTTTTCTTCCTATGTATTTGTGTATTGGACAAATGAATAAATAAATAAAGATGTTTATCACATTCCATAGATAATCCCTTTTTCATGACTCAAAACATAGGCAGAAGCTCACTGCATGCTTTTTGCTGCACAGAGATCCAGCATAGAAAGTCATGATTTTTCGAAAGGCTTTTCAAACACACCACAATTTCTCGGCTCTTCCATGGAACGACGTTGAGAGTCCACGCCCCCATTTCCCACAAACCCTCCTTTATATTGCCTGGATATGACATCACACCTCAAAGAGCTATGGCTATGAATTAATACCTTTTACTCTGGATCTCCTCTCGCCATCTAGCCATTCTTCTATAGCGTGAGTTAATCCAAGAATCTTCCCCTATTATGTCTTCCTCCCTGTCTGACAGAGACCAATCTCCCATTGTCACATCAGGCCCCTCAGGCTCTCCCCAGTCACTTTCTGCCTCACTCTCGCTCTCAGCTTCCTCTGGCAGCCTCCCAGGCCCAGGCATGACCTGAGGTCAACAAGGATCACTCACAACAGTAGTAAGGGTGAGAAACACTCATAAATCACTTTTTTCCAATGCCATTTTCCAATGCCATTGCCGGGTCTTTAGAGAGGGGCGGCATACAAATCTAATAAATAATAATAATAATAATAATAATAATAATAATAATAATAATAATAATACAGTGATCCCTCGATTTTCGTGGGGGTTGCGTTCCCAGACTGCCCGCGAAAGTCGAATTTCCGCGAAGTAGAGATGCGGAAGTAAAAACACCATTTTTGGCTATGGACAGCCAAAAACTACCCCCGCGTACCCTTTTCCAAGGCCGCGCAAGGAGCCAGGCTTGAAGTTGGGGGCGGGGAGCGACGAAAGTGCGGAGGC